>NC_069682.1:52361602-52661657 GCF_023699985.2 Odocoileus virginianus
AAATAAAAATTTTATTTTTCTTATTCTTTTTTTTTTTAAGTCATCTGTATTTGTTACAACTTTTTAAAGCAGAATGTGACTTGAGCACTACATTTCCATTCACAAAACTTGCGCCAAGTTACTTTTCCAGCGACTTTACAACATGCCTGAGCAGGCTTATAAGTTTGCTACTCTAAACAATATTTTTCTTTGGAAAACAAGCCCTATGTATGGACAGCGACTCCAATCAAGTTGGTTCAGCTTAACACACTAACTTCTAGAGGCCTGGCACATGCAGTCATAACTACAGGAGATGGAAGTTTTAAAAAGTATATCCCAGAAGATGAAAACTTGCTTTAACAAGTGTTTCTTTTAAACATCACGGTATATACTTCAGAACACTTCAGTGACAGAAAATTTTGGTCTACTAAAGAATCCGCTTGATAGCTAAACACTTCAGACCACAAAGTTAACACAGGTTACATACACACCTTACAACAAACGTAACTACTTCCATCTGTTAAAATAAGCCAACATGAAACTAGGAAAAAACAACTAGCTCTGCTTTAGTGCTAAAAGTGTCACAGTATCACACTTAGTATAAAGGAATCTTATCCTCCCCTCATGTAGTTACCATGCCAAACGATTTTTAAATGTTAACAAAAATAAAGAATATTAGAGGGAATGGAGACAGAGTGCTGAACACACAGCAAAGTGATGCTCAGCAGCGCTTAGTCTACTTCTTCCATGCGGGACGTGTCATCATCTCCTTCCAGGGGAGGCATTTCCTCAGTGACAGCTTAATTGATCCAAAGAGATAACAGTTTGTTCAAAATAATAATAGCAACAATGTACTCAATTATGCATATATTTGTATGCATTTTACATAATATATGAATATATGCTTATGTATACTTATACACAAGTGAAATAAATGACACCAATGAACAAAGGATGGGAAGGAGAGTTAGGTTTATTTTTGTCATTATAAATCACTTGTTCTATTTATGAAGGGATACAGTGTTATTTGAAAGTGGACCTGCTTTAGTTGTAAATGTATACTACAAATTCTAGGACAACCACTCTAGGAAGTATAGCTAATATTTTAATAAATGAAAGAAATGGAATCTTATAAAATACTCAATTAAAACCACAAAAGACAAAAAAAAATAATGAAGAAAAAGATAGGAACAAAGGAAAAGGGTAATAAATAGAAAACAGTAGTAAGTATGTGAAAGTGTTAGTCATTCAGTTATGTCTGACTCTTTGAGACCCCAGGGACTATAGCCGCTAGGCTCCTGTATCCCTGGAATTATCCAGGCAAGAATACTGGAGTGGGTAGCCATTCCCTTCTCCAGTGGAACTTCCTGACCCAGGGATCAAACCCAGGTCTCCCACATTGCAGGTACATTCTTTACCATCTAAGCCACCAGGGAAGCCCAGTAATAAGTATGGTAGATATTAATCCAACTATGTCAATAATCACTTTGAACATCAATGGTCTAAATGCACCAATTAAAAGACAGATTGTCAGAGTAGGTCAAAAAACAAGACCCAATATTATATTGTCTGCAAGAAATCCACTTTAGATATAAAGAAAAATATACCATGCTAATAGTAACCAAAGACAGTAAGAGCAACTATATTAATTTCAGACACAGCAGATTTTGAAACAAGGGAAGTCATCAGGGATAACTCAGTAGTGAAGTACTGAACACCTTCCACCAAGACTGGAAATAAAGCTATGATAGTCATTATTCAAAACTGTACTGGAGGTCCTGACCAAGGCAATAAGAATAAATAAATAAAACAATAATTGCAAAAGAAAAATTGTCATATTCAATATTGATATATAGAAAATTTTAAAAAATAAACAAGCTAATAGAATTAAGAGAATTCAGTATCACTGCCCCATAAAAAAGCATATAAAAAGCATAAAAAAGCAATTACATTTTATATGCCAGTGATGATTAACTAGAAATCAAAATGGAAAGTAGTGGAAATATTTACAGTACCAATGTTGTCTATTCAGTAACTCACTCGTGTTCGACTCTTTGTGACCCCATGGACTGCAGCACACCAGACTTCCTTGTCCTTCACCATCTCTTGAAGCTTGCTCAAACTCATGTGCACTGAGTCAGTGATGCCATCAAACCATCTCGTCCTCTGTTGTCCCCTTCTCCTACCTTCAATCTTTCCCAGTATTAGGGTCTTTTCTAATGAGTCAGCTCTTCACATTAGGTGGCCAAAGCTGTGGAGCTTCAGCTTCATCATCAGTCCTTCCAGTGAATATTCAGGATTGATTTCCTTTAGGATTGACTAGTTTGATCTCCTTGCAGTCCAAGGGACTCTCAGGAGTCTTCTCCAATACTACAGTTCAAAAGCATCAATTCTTTGGCACTCAGCCTTTTTTATGGTCTAGCTCTCACATCCATATATGACTACTGGAAAAACCATAGCTTTGACTAGATGGATCTTTGTTGGCAAAGTAATGTCTCTGCTTTTTAATATGCTGTCTAGGTTTGTCAAAGTTTATCTTCTAAGGAGCAAGCATCTTTTAATTACATGGCTGCAGTCACCATCTGCAGTGATTTTGGAGCCCCACAAAATAAAGTCTGTCACTGCTTCCATTGTTTCCCTATCTATTTGCCATGAAATGATAGGACCAGATACCATGATTTTAGTTTTTTGAATGTTGAGTTTTAAGCCAGCTTTTTCACTCTCCTCTTTCAACTTCATCAAGAGGCTCTTTAGTTCATCTTCTATATCAATAGAAGTATCAACTATCCAGTATATAATAAAAGAGATGCAAGATATCTATGGAGGAAAATATAAAAAATTAACAAAATTTAAAAAATGTTAAAGAGCTAGATAAATAGGATATATAAGGTTCATGGATTTTAAGACTGTTATTGGAAAGATGTCAATTTTCCCAAATCAATATAGGTCTTATGCAATCACATAAAAATTCCAGTTTTTTTTTTAAACTGATGAGCTGTGTCAAAGATGTATGTTGGTGGAATGGGGAGGAAGATGGGAGGGAGTTTCAAAAGAGGGGATATATATATACCTATGGCTGATTCACATTGAGGTTTGACTAAAACAGTAAAATTCTGTAAAACGATTATCCTTCAATAAAAAATAAATTAATTAAAAAGAAAACATATGTGGGAGAAAAGCAAAAGAAGAGTCATAGCAGGCTTAAAAGGACTCAGGAAACTGGAGGCTTGCAGGACCAAATGTAGGGACACTGTGATGTTAAGTAAGCAGTCAAGACACAATGACACTACATGGGGATGGCCCAGGTTTCATCATCTCGGCACTGCTGACATTGGGGATGGATGATTCTTCATTATGGAGCGGTCCTTTGTGATGTGGGGTGTTCTACAGAAGCCCTGACTTCTAGTCATTAGATGCCAGTAGTACACACACACACACATGTGACAACAAAAAAATGTCTTCAGAAATTGCAAAATGTCCCTGGAGAGGGCAAAATCACCCTAGTTGAGAACTGTTGGAATAGACAAATAGAGCCCATAACACTATACAGAAAATGAGAAACAGACCACAAGTCTACGGTTCCACAATTCATGACAAAAGCATTGCCTCATATTACAGATATAGCACCACACACTACATCTGCCTCACAGACAAAATACAATTCCAAATGATCTGTAGATCTGTTAAAGGTGAAAATTAAAACAAAGCTTCTAGATGGCAATATAACAGAATATCTTCATGGCCCGAGGCCAGATAATAATTTCTTGAATAGGACACATAACAGCACAAACCACGAAGGGGGAAGGTTGATTTATTGGACTTTATTAAGGTAAGAACTTCTGTTCAGCAAATGGCACATTATGGAGTAAAAAGGCAAACCACATCGCTGGAGAAGATATTTCTAATACAAATATTTGACAAGGACTACTGACCAGAATAAAGAATTCACACAGCAAGGAAAGGCAGACAACCCATTAGAAAAACTTGGCAAAGGAGTTGGACACTTCTCCAAAGAGAATATTCACATGGCAATAATATAAGAACAGGGACCCAACTTCATTAGTCAGCAGAAAAATGCAAACGAAAATCACATGAGATACTATTGCAATTCTATGAACGTGGCTAAAATGGGAAAGTCAGACACTGCCTGGTGCTGGAGAGGATCTGGAACTGAAGCAATCCCATGACGCTGGTGGATGTGTATACTGGCATAGGCACTTTGGAAACTGGCAACACTCATCAAGCTCTTGTGTAGGAGCTGGTTTCTACTCAGATCATTTTTACAAACCAGGGCACCCCTTTCCCAACTTCTGTGATCACTGGCTCCTGAGAAGTCACACCTTTTCCAGAGAATGACTGTACGGACAGGGGCTGCCTCATCTGGAAATGCCTAATATGGTGTGCTCACCCTCGGGGTGGGGAGCCCAACAGTCAATGCCTGGCTGATGAAAGGTCGCTGAAGTCCTCAGGGGGTGACACTGCAGCACCACTCATCCCCAGAGCCCCATGGAATCAGGTCTCTGTGGGTTCCAGCCTGCCATGGGCTGGCTTGGCTCCCTCTCCTCCTCCTCTTTCCCTCACCACCCTATAGGCTGCTCCAGGGAGCGCTGCCTCTGTAAATCACCGGCCCGGCAGTACTCTGCCCAGGCCCTGCTTTGGGGCACATGACCCAAGCTGCTCAGCAGTACTCCACAGAACTGTGCACCTCTGTGCATCCAGGACACAAGCAAGGATGTTCATGGCAAAGCCAGTTATAACAGGCATCCCAGATATCCATCAACAATATAGTAGATAAACCAGTTTCTTTTTGTGGTAGAATATTACAATGCAATGAAAGGGAACACGCTACAACTACACCAACATGCATGCCTCCCTAAACAAACTGATGAGGGAAAGAAGCCATGTGCTTATGTTTATATGAAATTCAAGACAATCAGAGAGAACCGTAATGACAGGACTTCTGAGAAGGGTCACTTCTTGAGAAAGTAGTAATTGTGGGAGGTGCTTCTGAGATGCTGATAATATCCTCTTTCTTGCTCTGGGGAGGAACACATTTGTTAACTCTACAAGTATCATTTATAGACACTCATGGACAGATGTTACGTTGTAATAACATCCACTTTTAAAAATAGATCACATTCTTATATATTCAGTAATAAATCATACAAATGCACCACAGGTTTACTTTTCCCATCTCAATCATTCATCCAGCAGAGAGTCAATGAACACCCACTAGGCACCAGGCACTATTCTGGACTCTGGGGATGAAGCTGTGAATAAAATTACAACCCCGGAAAGTGTCTTACCTGGAATCCAACACTCGTCCATCCACCTGGGAAGCCTATGAAGTACAGAGAGAAGTGTTTATTCAAAAATACTTGCACAAGGTAATCTTTTGAGATAATAGCTTGTGACAGAACAGAAATGGTAGCTGCTGAAAGACTGCCTTTCTGGCTCATTTCCTGAAGAAAATCTGCAGCCACCTTCCAGAACATTAGCAGTGAGGACCCCAGAATGAAGAAGGGAAGACCTCCTCCCATGACTCCTCAACCTCCAGAACTTTTGTGCCTCAAAACGACAGCAAATGGTCTCCAAAATGTCTGTGACTGAACTTCCCTCCAGACTGCCAGGTTTTGCCTCAGACCCATATTCAATTCAGTTGGAAGAAAATAAAGAAATACGACACTTCTCAGATCCCCACATTTGCATGTAGGAATCCTCTCTGCACCCAGGGCAGCTGAGTACCATGAAGAGAGCAGGACCAACTAATAAAAATAAATGGAAAAATAAATAAATAAAATTAATAACTGAAGATAAAAAAAGAGGGAGAGAGAGCAGGAGGACACGTGGGGAGGGACAACTTCACCCCTTGGCTGAGAGGAAGAGAATTGAGGGTAGCTGGGAGTGAGTGTGGGTTCTTCTGTTTAGTCTTCCAACTGCATTTTCCTGACCTACAAAATTTCAGATTCCTAAGGGTTCACCTAATATTCACTCAGCATTAAGCACACACTCCTGTAAGTCAGCAGAGAGCTCCGTGGGGCCCCCTCAACCAGCCACCTCTGACGAGACTGAGTGACTTTCACTTCTCATGTGCGCATGTGCATGTGCGTGTTTGTATACATATACATACACCTATTGGTTCCTTTGCTCTGGAGAAGCCGAATAGCCTGACAATGGCCCTAATACACAGGCTATTAATTAGGATGATCTAAATAAGTCCTCTGCTGTACTTCCCATGTAGTTGAAAAGTCAAAATGTATATTCATTAAAATTAGGTTCTCAGAGTGCCTCCTGCTGTGTTGATGTCAGGGGGATTTATCTATACTTCCCAATGCCTGAATAAAATCATTTTAATCATGGGTTTTGCATATCTTTCTTAAGGAAGACTAACTTAATGCTCATGCAATTCAAATTGCCATTCAGCTGTCTGTAATTTCAGTGACAACTGTCCCCATCATGCGTTGCTGCAGCACTAATCAAAGACCTCGGCATGAGGCCAAAAGATGGGAAGATGATCCTCCAAGTGGCAAGTTTAGGGATTCTGTACAGCAATCAGTTCCAGCTGAACACAAGAGGATCTAGTTAGCTGAGTACACATTAACCCAACCCCCAGTTGCAAGGTTGCAGAGGGAAGAGAGAGTTGTCATTAAAAAAAAAAAAAACTCCCCTACAAGTGACTGTCAGAATATTAGCCTTTCAAACATCTCAGCCCACTTACCTCCAGCTCCTGCCCTCACCACTGCACCAATGTCTTCATCAGCCACTTCTTTCCATGAGCAGATGTGGGCGTTATCTGAAAGGACAGGACAAATTGGTTTCAAAGGAAACGTGAAAATCTTACAAATGATGCAGGATTTTACAAAGTCGGTCATGTGATTTTGGAAAACATAATCTCTTGCGGAGGCATTCACAAATGAGGACATAGCAGAGTCAAGAACTGAAAAAGAAAATTTACAAGAATGATGACAACACAGGCATTTTAAAAGAAAAATTGTTTAAATTAGGAAAAGTTCTTGGCAGAGCGGTCATAGTGACTTTATTTATAATGGGCAATTAAAACAACCCAAACGTCTGTCAGGAAGTGTAAATAAATTGTGGTATATTCATAGCATGAAATAGTACACAGTAATATCTAAGAGTTAACTGCACAGAACAGCAATCTGTACGAACACTGCAGATGCTGTGTTGAGTGAAAAGACAGATGTGAAAGAACACATAACAGTGATTCCATTTGCATGAAGTTCAGAAGCAGGAAGAACTTAGCTAGGGTCAGGAAAGTCCTCTGGGTCGGGAGGAGTTGCTGACTGTGAACAGCACAAGGGAAAACTCTGGGATGATCTGAATGTTCTACATCTGGGTCTGGATGTAGCCAGATAGAAAAGGTCATCAAACTGAATTCCTAAGACACATGCACTTTAGTATAATAATATTTCAATCAAAAAATTTTAAGTGTGTTCTTGTGCAAAGGATGAAGCCACTGAATGACTCTTCAAAAATGCCCTCTTCTGGATGTGAGGGCGATCTGGTTGCGACATCTGTCACCCCATTGATAGCCAGGGTTGATTCGGCTGATCTGGCTGGCTAGGCGGGTGTCCCCTTCCTCCCTCACCACTCCATGTGCGTCCCTCCTGAAGCTGCGCACTCGGTCGAAGAGGACGACCATCCCCGATAGAGGAGGACCGGTCTTCGGTCAAGAGTATACGAGTAGCTGCACTCCCCTGCTAGAACCTCCAAACAAGCTCCCAAGGTCCAAAAATGCCCTCTTCCTGACGGTTCTTTGAGAGCAAGCACAAAGTGAAGGATAGTGTGTTGTCATCCAGCCTTGTTAGGAAAATTACACTCCCAAAAAGCAACATTTGCCAGTCACAAAAAGATGAAAACTGTATGACTCCAGTTATCTGAGGTACCAGGAGCAGACAAATTCATAGAGACAGAAGGCTGAGGGAGGGGAAGAATGGGGGATTAGGATTCAATCGGGACAGAGTTTCAGTTTGAGAAAAGAGTTCTGGAGATGGATGGTGATGACGGTAGCACAGCAATATGAATGTATTTAATGCTACTAAATGGTACACTGAAAAATGGCTGAAATGGTCAATTTCATGTCAGGTATGTTTCATCACAGTAAAAAAACAACTGGGAAAATCAACCCCTGACTCTTTCTCCATGTTAAAATTATAGTTGTGATTATTATCTGAATTTTGAATGTAAGGCAAAATTATCCTCATAATTTTCATTTCATTATTTAAGATGAAACTTTATTTCAATCAAGTTTTTGTGTTTGTTTTTAGGTTTTTTAAGCACTTAATAACAAATATCCATTAACCATTGTCAATGAAGTCACTTATGAGGCCTTTTGCCAGAGGCCAATATTCTAGGATCACAAGGCGCTACATGGACAGAAGCCACAGTCTGAGGGACCTGCCAAGTTAATTCAAATTTCTTTTTTTCTTAAAATGTATTTTAAGTATTCCCTCCAAAAAACTCATATAAGGAAGAGAAACATGCCTTCTTGTAAGTCGTACATAACAAATCAGAACACAAGTTAGATTGTGTGCAGGCCTTGGAATAAAGTTCTCTACAATTTTTGTGCAAAATTTAATCTTCTTAAACATGTTTCACTGGCTTGGTAAGAAGGCTGAAACTCTGCACTGCAAATTGTGAAGATTCAGAGGTTTCTGCATTCTACTTTTATAAAATCATACAAGTAAGCACACTGGGAAGCCTTTCTTGAACACATTCAGCCAAAACTGGGAAGCATCTTGCAGGGCATGTGCCAGTACTGTGTTGAAGTATGTCTATGTGCATGATGCACTGTACATCTATGTTGTGTAGGTGAAACAGCAGCAATGCTCATAACCTCGATACTAGTCAGAATTTGTTCAGTGGACACTCTGTGCCAGCCCCATTCTGAGCACATACTTTCATTATGTCATCTAAATCCTCAAAACAATCCATGAGTTAGATGATATTATGATCCCATTTTACCAAGGGAGAAACTGGTAAATGGATTTTGGTGTTTTATAACTTTTTTTTTACTGAGGGATGAAATAACTGGCTCAAGATCACATAGATAGTTAGTGGGAGAGCAAAAAAACAGAAGCACCAGCAGAATCTGGTCTAAACCACTAACCTGTGCCACTCTGAGAGATATGTCATCTTGAGGTCCAACTGCAGGAGAGATATTTTAGCACCTACTATTTTAGGGTGCTCCCTGGAAAGGAATGTGAGCTGTGATAGCTATTGCTGGCAGGGCTGGCTTCATGGGGTGCAACCTGCATGGCCACACTGAACCCCTCAGCTTGGTTTACTCCACTGCCACTGTCTTGATAATCATACAAACTTAAAAATAAAAACTAAAAAAAAAAAATTTACTGGAGTATAGTTGATTGACAATGTCATGCTAATTTCTTCTGTACAGCAAAGTGATTCAGATACACATATATAATCTTTTTTACATCTTAATAACTTTTGCCCAAGGGTCCACATTTGATTTTGCACTGGGCGCCACAAAGCATGTACCCGTCTTGATTACTGGTCATTCCTATTTGACATCCATCCCTGCTGCTCCTTTTTCATCTCATTGATTTGCTTAATTAAAGAGACATAAAGGTGAGGGACTGAAAACATTTACAGTTCACACCTATGTGCCTGTGAGAAGCAAAATAATCTTAACATCCCACAAACAAAACAACATCATAAGGAAATGTGACACTGAGCTTGACGTAAGATGCAAACGCCTTCTCCACCTGCCTGCACCCCCACTTCCCATCCTCGAGGTGACTCTGACGTCCCCTCGTGCTCTAGCCTGCCCACCCCAGTCCTGTTTAACTGCAGTTCTCAGGGAGGAGGTCACTGAGAGGACATGACCCCCGGCTGCCCCTCAAGCTGGTGGGGACACGCGGAGGCTCCTCACCATTGGTGTCCTTGGAATGTGGGCCTTGCCCTCCAGGCCCACAGCGGGAGTCATTTTCAAGGAGCAGAACCATGCGGCCTGATTGAACCCCACTAAAGCTTCCACATAAACTTTAAGATCCTGACAGGCAGCACACAGACTCCTCTGACTCCCCAGACAAGTCCTAACCAGCTCCCTTGCTTGTTAAACCCACCACCTACTTATCCTGAGCAGCGGCCTCCACTTTCCCTCGATCAGGGTCCTCCAGAGTGGAGCCAGCCTCCAGCTTCCCGTAAGAGGACCTGGGAACGCCAGCCAATAAGATCTACCCACTCCTGAGATGGACCGAACATTCTACAAGATGGCGGAGTAGAAGGACGCGTACTCATCTTCTCCTGAGAGAACTCCAAAATTACAACGCGCTGTTGGACAACTCTCGACAGGAGAATGTTGGGTCCCATCAAAAAAAGATACCCCACGTCCAAGGGCAAAGGAGAAGCCCCAGAAAGATGGTAGGAGGGGTGAAATCGCATTTAGAATCAAACCCCATACCCACCAGAGATGCTTGAGAGCTCAAACAAAACCTTGTGTGCACCAGGAGATCCCACAGAGACTGAACCAGACCTGCCTTGGATTGTTTGAGTGTCTCCTGTGGAGATATGGGTCAACAGTGGCCTGCTGTAGGGTCAGGGGCTCTGAGTACAGCAGACCTGGGTATGGCATAAGCCCTCTTGGAGGGGGTCACCATTAACCCCACTATAGAGCCACCAGAAGTTACACAGGAATGGAGAATCAGACTTTTGGAAGGCACAGACAAAACCTTGTGTGCACCAGGACCCAGGAGAAAGGAGCAGTGACCCCACAAGAGACTGACCCAGACTTGCCCCTGTGTGTCCAGGAGTCTCTGATGGTGGCGTGGGCCGGTGGTGGCCTGCTGCATGGTCGGGGCACTGAATGTGGCAGTGCATGCATGGGACCTTTTGAAGGAGTTAGACATTATCTTCATTACCTCCACCATAGTTTGGACAAACAACAGGGAGTGAACACAGCCCTGCCCATCAACAGAAAATTGGATTAAAGATTTACTGAACATGGCCCCAACCATCAGAACAAGACCCAGTTTCCCCCTCAGTCAGTCTCTCCCAGTCTTTCCCATCAGGAAGCTTCCATAAGCTTCTTACCCTTATCCATCAGAGGGCCGAGAGAATGAAAACCAGTCACAGAAAACTAATCAAACTGATCACAGGGACCACAGCCTTGTCTAACTGAATGAAACTATGAGCCATGCCATGTACAGCCACCCAAGATGGACGGGTCATGGTGGAGAGTTCTGACAAAATGTGGTCTATGGGAAAAGGGAATGGCAAACCACTTCAGTATTCTTGCCTTGAGAACCCCATGAACAGTATGAAAAGGCAAAAAGATAGGACACTGAAAGATGAACTCACCAGGTCGGTAGGTGCCCAATATGCTACCAGAGAACAGTGGAGAAATAACTCCAGGAAGAATGAAAAGACAGAGCCAAAGCAAAAGCAACACCCAGTTGTGGATGTGACCGGTCATGGAGGCAAAGTCCGATGCTGTAAAGATCAATGTTGCATAGGAACCTGGGATGTTAGTCCATGAATCAAGGTAAATTGGAAGCGATCAAACAGGAGATGGCAAGAGTGAACATTGACATTTTAGGACTCAGTGAACTCAAATGGACTGGAATAGGTGAAGTTAACTCAGCTAACCATTATATCTACTACTGTGGGCAAGAAGAAATGGAGTAACCCTCATAGTCAACAAGAGAGTCTGAAATGCAGTACTTGGATACAGTCTCAAAAATGATAAAATGGTCTCTGTTTGTTTCCAAGGCAAACCATTCAATATCACAGTAATCCAAGTCTATGCCCCAACCAGTAATGCTGAGGTTGAATGGTTCTATGAAGACCTAGAAGACCTCTAGAACTAACACCCAAAAAAAGATGTCCTTTTCATTATAGGGGACTGGAATGCAAAAGCAGGAAGTCAAGAGATACCTGGAGTAATAAGAAAATTTGGCCTGGGAGTACAAAACGAAGCAGATCAAATGCTAACAGAGTTTTGCCAAGAGAACACACTGGTCTTAGCAAACACCCTCTTCCAACAACACAAGAGAAAACTCTACACATGGACATCACCAGATGGTCAATACCAAAATCAGATTGATTATACTCTTTGCCGCCAAAGATGGAGATGCTCTATACAGTCAGCAAAAACAAGACCAGGAGCTGACTGTGGTTCAGATCATGAACTCCTTATTGCCAAATTCAGACTTAAATTGAAGAAAGTAGGGAAAACCACTAGACCATTCAGGTATGATCTAAATCAAACCCCTTATGATTATACAGTGGAAGTGACAAATAGATTCAAGATATCAGATCTGATAGACAGAGCGCCTAAAGAATGATGGAAGGAGGTTTGTGACATTGTACAGGAGGCAGTGATCAAGACTATCTCCAAGAAAAAGAATGCAAAAAGGCAAAATGGTTGCCTGAGAAGTCTTTACAAATAGCTGAGGAAAGAAGAAAAGCTAAAGGCAAAGGAAAAAAGGAAAAATATATCCATTTGAATGCAGAGTTCCAAATAGCAAGAAGAGATAAGAAAGCCCTCCTCCGTGATCAATGAATTAGAGGAAAACAATAGAATGGAAAAGACCAGAGGTATCACTTCAAGAAATTTAGAGATAACAAGGAAACATTTCATGCAAAGATGGGCACAGTAAAGAACAGAAATGGTATGGACAAAACAGAGCAGAGATATTAAAAGGAGGTGGCAAGAATACACAGAAGATCTACAAAAAAGATACTAAAGGCCCAAATAACCACAATGGTGTGATCACTCACCTAGAGCCAGATATCCTGGAATGTGAAATCAAGAGGGCCTTAGGAATCATCACTAAGAACAAAGCTAGTGGAGGTGATGGAATTCCAGTTGAGCTATTGCAAATCCTAAAAGACAATGCTGTGAAAGTGCTGCACTCAATATGCTAGCAAATTTGAAAAACTCAGCAGTGGCCACAGAACTGGAAAAGGTCAGGTTTCATTCCAATCCCAAAGAAAGGCAATGCCAATGTATGTTCAAACTACCACACAATTGTACTCATCTCACACACTAGCAAATTTTAAGCATAAAATTCTCCAAGCCAAGCTTCAACAGTATGTGAACCATGAACTTCCAGATGTTCGAACTGGATTTAGAAAAGGCAGAGGAACCAAAGATCAAATTGCCAACATCCATTGGACCATAGAAAAAGCAAGAGAGTTGAGAAAAACACCTATTTTTGCTTTATTGACTACGCTAAAGCCTTTGACTGTGTGGATCACAGCAAACTGTGGAAAATTCTTAAAGAGATGGAAATACCAGACCAACTTACCAGCCTCCTGAGAAATCTGTATGCAGGTCAAGAAGCAACTTTCCTGGTGGCTCAGATGGTAAAGCATCTGCCTATAACAAGGGAGACCTGGGTTTGACCCCTGGGTCAGGAAGATCCCCTAGAGAAGGAAATGGCAACCCACTCCAGTACTGTTCCCTGGAAAATTCCATGGATGGAGGAGCTTGGTAGCCTACAGTCCATGGGGTCACAAAGAGTCGGACATGACTGAGCAACTTCACTCACTTTACCAGCCTCTTGAGAAATTTGTATGCAGGTCAAGAAGCAACAGTTAGAACTGGGCATGGAGCAACAGACTGGTTCCAAATCAGGAAAGTAGTACATCAAGGCTGTATATTGTCACCCTGCTTATTTAACTCATATGCAGAGGGCATCATGTGAAATGCTGGGCTGGATGAAACACAAGCTGGAATCAAGATTGCCAGGAGAAATATCAATAACCTCAGATATGCAGATGATGCCACCCTTATGACAGAAAGCAAACAGTTAAACAGCCTCTTATGAAAGTGAAAGAGGAGAGTGAAAAAGTTGGCTTAAAACTCAACATTTAGAAAACTAAGATCATGGCATCCAGTCCCATCAATTTATGGCAAATAGATGGAGAAACAATGGAAACAGTGACAGATTTTATTTTGGGGGGCTCCAAAATCACTGCAGATGGTGACTACAGCCATGAAATTAAAAGATGCTTGCTTCTTGGAAGGAAAATTATGACTAACCTAGATAGCATATTAAAAATCAGAGGCATTACTTTGCCGACAAAGGTCCATCTAGTCAAAGCTATGGTTTTTCCAGCAGTCATGTATGGATGTGAAAGTTGGGCTATAAAGAAAGCTGAGCACTGAAGAATTGATGGTTTTGAACTGTGGTGTTGGAGAAGACTCTTGAGCATCCGTTGGACTGCAAGGAGATCAAACCAGTTAATTCTAAAGGAAATCAGTCCTGAATATTCATTGGAAGGGCTGATGTTGAAGCTGAAACTCCAATACTTTGGCCACCGAATGTGAAGAACTGACTCATTTGAAAAGCCCCTGATGCTAGGAAAGATTGAAGGTGGGAGGAGAAGGGAACAATAAAGGATGAGATGGTTGGATGGCATCACGGACTAGATGGACAAGAGTTTGAGAAAGCTCAGAGAGTTGTTGATGGACAGGGAAGCCTGGCATGCTGCAGTCCATGGGGTAGCAAAGAGTCTGACATGGCAGAGCAACTGAACTGAACTGAACTGAGATGGACCTTGACAGTAGCCAATCAGTTCAGCTCATTTCTGGACATGTGATCCAGCTTAACCAGTCAGAGTGACTCTCGCCCTGAAGCTCAGACCACGGGCTTCGCAAGAGTTGGTGAGTAGTCAAAAGCTGGGGCCTCCTGGTCACCAGGAGCCAAAGCAGGCTTAAAGAAGTGACCAAGGGAGGCCTAAAGACCCTGAAGTGCTGGGTGACTAACCACTGCCTGCCGCCCGCAAGTTCCTCCTCTCCCAGCTGGCCCCCAGCCCCTGCCCAGCGTGCATCAGCCTACCTGACCTGTGTGTAGCCGGGGCCTACTCTGAGGTGCGCTGTGGGGGAAACATGCTCTTCCCAGTTGTGAAGATCGAGGTAAAGTACCTCATTGCATTTTTATGCCGGTTTTGTGTTGAAGTGCTAGTATTTGGACATATGGGTTAATAAAAGATGGGATTAAATGAATTTCACCTCTTGGAGTTTGTGTTTGCACGAGGCTGCTGGGAAAATGTAAATGGCGCCCAGGGCTGCTGCCCTCTTTTCCCCTGAGGAGCCTTACTCCAGGGAAATGGTGAGGAAAGCAGTTTCCAGGGTGACCTGTGATGTGCTGGTCCAGTCAGTACAGGGGAGGGGACGCCCTTCATAGCAACACCAGGGCAAGAAGGGTCTGCTCCCCTCAGTAATAAGTTGGTGGATTTGATCATGGGACGTGCAAACCAGATTGTAAAATTCCCTCTTTTTTAATTAATTAATTTATTTTAATTGGAGGCTAATTACTTTACAATATTGTGGTGGTTTTTGCCATACATTGACATGAATCAGCCATGGGTGTACATGTGTTCCCCATCCTGAACCCCTTCCCAGCTCCCTGCCCATCCTATCAGTCAGGGTCATCCCAGTGCACCAGCCTGAGCACCCTGTCTCATGCATCGAACCTGGACTGGCAATCTATTTCACATATGGTAATATATATATTTCAATGATATTCTCTCAAATCATCCCACCCTTGCCTTCTCACACAGAATCCAAAAGTTCTTTACATCTGTGTCTCTTTTGTTGTCTCACATATAGGGTCATCGTTGTTACCATTTTGCTAAACTCCATATATATGTGTTAATATACTGTATTGGTGTTTTTCTTTCTGACTTACTTCACTCTCTATAATAAGCTCCAGTTTCATCCACCTCATTAGAACTGATTCAAATGCATTCTTTTTAATAGCTGAGTAAAGCTCCCTCTTCAACTTCAACCACTTTGTAAGGGAAAGGGGGTGCCTTTCTGACTCCAGGGTCTGCCTGGGTTCCGTGTGAGGCCTCAGAGCAACCTTGGCAGAGCTGCAGGTGCTCTGAGAGGCTGGAGTTCCAGAGCCCACCTGGGGAAGGGGCAGGAAATAGTGAGTCAGAGGGTCCCTGGGGCAAGAATGGGGTGAGGGCTCAAAGGGTATTACTAAAGGAGCAGTGTTACCTATGCTTCCATTTCAAGTTGTGTCTCAATTTTTTCACCTTTTTTTTCCAGTGCGAGATTCCCCCCCTCCCCAGTTTAAAAAAAGAAGCATTTGCTATGTTCGCATACATTATGTGTGAATAAGATCCATTTATGGGATTGGTAAAGGTGTTCATTATTTCTATCGGAATCAACATGGAGCAAAATAGCCCACATTCAAGAAAGCCACCCTACCCCCCCGCGCCCCCCATGCAAAGGCCCCAGGAGGAGGAGCCCCCACTGTTGACCCACCCACTCACCTCTCTCTACCCAAAGGAGAACAGAATTTTTTCTTTTGCAGAATATGCAGTAGAGGGTCTGGCACTGACCTTACACTCATCTCAGAGGACTAGGATGTCCCAGAAAGCATCAGAAACATAATAGTGAAAGTGCTGTAATAATGGCAAAATAATGCTCTGAGAATTATTCAGTAATTTCTAACTACAATAGTCCTTCCTTCAGAAATGCTGCAAGTTGGCGTCTATTTTGCTCTAGAGAGAACATTCCTTATTAGGGCAAAGTAAAAAGGAAAGCAACAATACCCAAAAAGAGACAGAAAATGAAAAGCCACAAGCTTCTGCCAGTGTAGAGAAGGCAATTTTTGCTGGTCCAAGAACAACTAGGCTGTATGGAGTACTCCATAAACAGCCGGCTGTGGACTCATGTGTTTTATCCCCCTCATTACAACATCAGTGTGTGCTGCCGAAAAAGGCCAATTTCTATAGCAAAGAATCATTCCCCAGAGAAGTATCTGGGCCTCATTGCTGCTGAAAATGCTTTGGAAACAGCATTGGTTTTTTCTTCCAGATTCTTTAGACCTATGCCCAAGATGTGACCTGAGCTGATTCTCACAGAAGCCATATAAAGAACACTTTTACTTAATCTAGTCCAGATTCACAGTGCTTTATACAAAAGCTATGTCCTTGAGAGGAGTTAAATATGCTGTCTCTTTTCAACTCCCCTGGTAATCTACTGTTTAACGTAACTAGCCATCAGCCCTAGTAACAACATCTAGGAGACCCATGTTACATTTCAGGCGCTGCTCTGCAGTCTACAAGGAGATGCCACTTCATCTTTATAACAATACTATTGGGTAGGCATTTTTTTATTATCCTCATTTTATACATGAGGAATGGAGGCATAGAGAAGTTAAGCAGAGCAGTTAGAAAAAAAGCCAGGTCAACTGACTCTTAACTGCAGGTTTGTCACCCACACTATGCCACTTCCAACACACATCCCTGTTAGTCATCTGTAAGGTTTTTTTGAATATTCACTTGTTCATTCATTCATTTATTCACTTAACCATGATTAGGTGCTTCCAGCTGCCAAATATATAAAGATAAATGAAATCAGGCCCTTTACTTCAAGAAATTCACCATCTGGCTGAGAATCATCTTGAAATGAGAAGGATCAAATCCTCATTTGTTTTCTCAATTTGAAACATTTTCTGTGCTGGGTTTACCATATCAGGTTTTTGTGTTTTATTTGTTTGGTTTTTCTAAGCTTAAAGGTGAAAGGCCTTCAATTATGGTCTGTAATTTTTTCATCATTCCGTTTTTTCTTGTTATATTTTGGATTCAGGACCCACCTTTCTGCACATCACCCATCTGCATCTGTCTACTGACAATATGCACATCCCAAACACACACACAAGTGGAAGCTCCATCGAGCCAGTTGTGTTACATTAGTGTGTTTCACTGATTTTCAACTTTCATGTTAGCTATGTATGTACACCAAACATTTCAAAGAGGTTCTTCATGCTACAGTAACTTTTCGTTAGCCTGTAGAGTATTTTATTTTGAATGGAATTAAAGTTTTAAAATTAGCATATTTTATATAAAAATCCAGATTTCTGGTTCTCTTTAAAATTAGAAGATCTGAGCTTTGAACCAAACTTCAACAAGAGCCAATGCCAAATAGTGGTCATCTTCTTCAGTAGGACATGTTCAATTCCTCATGCCCCCCTCAACAGTCCTTAGTGCTCCTGTCATTATTACTATGTATTCATTTGTTACCAAGTATCTCACCCACCCCACTCCAGTACTCTTACCTGGAAAATCCCATGGACAGAGGAGCCTGATAGGCTGCAGTCCATGGGGTTGCTAAGAGTCGGGCGCAACTGAGCGACTTCACTCACTTTTCACTTTCCTGCATTGGAGAAGCAAGTGGCAACCCACTCCAGTGTTCTTTCCTGGAGAATCCCAGGGACAGGGGAGCCTGGTGGGCTGCCGTCTATGGGGTTGCACAGAGTCAGACACGACTGAAGCGACTTAGCAGCAGCAGCATCTCACCCACACTGTTGTACTCTTACAGTGTGAGAGTATTTGTGTCTTTAATCAAAGATGGCAAATAAAAATCATGTTAAAAGAGCCTATGATTGTTTTTATACCTAGACTTCCTTGCTCGTTTACTTTGTCTGATCTTTATAAATATGGCTCTGACATGGGGTAGACAAATTCCATTCCAAATCAGACTAACAGGAGTATATGTAATCAAGTTCTTCAGTGAAGTATAAGACTATGTGACTGAAAACCCCGCTTATTCCATGTGTTATCAGTTATCTATTGCTGATAGTTATCCCTAAAGCTCAGTGGCTTAAAAGAACCATTTATTTGGCTTTTGAATCTGTGAGTCAGAAATCTGGGTTAGACTCGGGTAAGTAGCCCTTATTGGGTATGGTAAGGAGCCCTAACTTGGACTCATTCTCACACCTGTGGTCAGCGGACTCACTCACATGGTTGCATGTTGGCTGGCTCTAGGTTGAGACCATGAAGGTAACGGGGCTTTGTGTCTCTCACCCAGCAGACTATCCTAGGCTTGTTCCCGTGGTGGTGCTGGTGGTGGTAGGCTCCTCTATTAGTCTGCTCAGGTTATTGTAACAGAAAACCACAAACTTGTAGCCTAAACAGGAGAAATTTATTTTCTCATGGTTCTGGAGATTGGAAGTCCAAGATCAAGGTGCTAGCAAAATTGATTTCTGAGACCTCTCTCTCTCATTGGCAGACAGATACCTTCTCTCATGGCCTTTTCTCTGAATATTTCTGCTGTCATTTATGCTTCCTATAAGGAAACCAGTCCTTTGGATTAGGACCCTATCCTTATAACCTCAGTTAACCATAATTTCATCCTTAAAAGCCTCATCTCTGAATACAGTCACATTTGGTGTTAGGGCTTCAACCTGTGAATTTTGGGGCATACACAGTTTAGTCCATAACAGATCCTAAGAGTAACCAGAAGGCAAGCTCCCTGTGTAACATTTACTATTTTTTCATTAGCCAAAGCAAATCCTGTGGCCAAGCCCTGAGTCACTGTGGGTACTGGGGGCGTGAAATGAGGGACCATAACAGGAAGAACCCATCAGATGTGAGGCCAGTCCTCTTGAACTGTTACATACTTAAAATAGACGTGTTTCAAGTGGATGTGGTGGTCTGCAGCTCACTATCAGTCAGCTGATTTTCTGAGCAAATGATGGACACCCCTTCCCCTTCCAAAGGTCAGTTAAGGGGTGGTCATGGACCCACTGATGCACAAAATGGGAATATCTGCTCAGAGTACTTATTGGAAAGATTTGGGGGAAGAGAAAGTTCCCAATCTTCTGGACTGTGTTGATACTTGAGCTGATGTAGCCACCATGCTCTCCTCTTGAGGATGAAACTGGCGCTGGGAAAGGAGCCCCAGAAATGCACCAGAGATAAAGGCACCAGAGCCTGATGTCCACACCTGGCTCTCATTCATCCTTGGGCTTCCTGTTGCACAGCATCATACATGCCCTTTTGGTCTGGAGTGGCCTGAGTCATGGTGTTCTGTCACTTAGAACCTATTACATACCAACCAGTACAGATACTAACAGGATTGGTCAACCCATTTGCAGAGCCACAGAGAGCAAACAGGCTTCCTTGGGGGGTCCAGGATCCCTTTCTCACACTGGCTCCTATCTCAGGTTCCTCCTCTGTAAAGGTAGGAAATGTCTATCCTATGAAGCCCAAGCTTGAGTTTGTGATCAGATGAGATAATGCATGGGAAAATAATTTCAACAATTTAAATTGTCAAACCAATGTAAAGAAAAAAAAACAGCATCTTTAAGGTTGAAAGGATTGATAGCTGATAGCTAGAATTAAGTCATATCAACAATCTATCCATTTAGTCAGTTGGATATCAGCAAACCAACTAAGAGGACTTGTCAGACATGTTTACTGTTAACAGAGACCAAAATCACCACCTACTGTACAACAGACCTCTTTCTATAATTAACTTTTCTATTAAATCAAGACAGTCTTGGCATAGTGTATGAGCTAAGAGTGCTTAAATGGTGGGAGCAGTGTGCCTAACCAAATCTGTATCAGGACAATTTCAGCTGCAAGGAACCAACACCAAACTTGCCCTGACTTGGAAAATAAAGGACAGTATTGGCTCAACTTGGAAGGGTCTGATAGTACAACATCTACCAGAAGACTTTGGGTGAGGTGTGATTCAGTGGCTCAGTGATGCCGCCAAGAACCCAGCCTCCCTTTCTCTGTGCCTTCTGCCTTTCATGATCTCGCCATCACATTCACACATGTTCGACCAGTAATTACCAGATACACAATCAAGGGAGATCACACATGTAGTCATTAATTGCACTTGCTGCAGGAAAGCATGAATTTGTTCAATAAAAACATTGAAAATATATACTGGGAGCCTCCAAAACTGGATGAGACATCAGACTACCTTCATCACAGAGAGGACCTATTTTCACTGATGCAAGCCATGATCAGCCCAGAAACCATCTGCTTGAAATCTCTCTTACTGGAATGCAGTTTGCTTTAGTTTTGGTAAATACACATTTGGAAACTTGCTTTCACTGAGATGGGCTGAAATGCCCACACAACAGATCCCCAGCTCCCCCACACCCACCACACACACACATGCAGATATCTGTGAACTTGAGGTGATAACAACAGGGACCAATTCCAAATATGCCCCACGGAGATTTAAGGGAGTAAGTAAAAGAAGGAAAACCTTGTTTACATTAATTTATTATCACCCACTGCAGTTGGTATGCTCATTAGAATCTGGCATTTATAAAGAAATATAAATTGGCCCTGGTCTTTTAATTCTTTTGATGAGTGATTCTCCTCTACCAGCCATAGAAGTTAAGACAACTCGTCCTTATATCTGTGTAAATATTTTTGTACTGATTTCTTTGCTGAAGGTTGACAGTGAGCTTGGTGTATAGGAACCAGAGATAGCTAAATACTAACAAGAGTAAGCCACATCCCCAGGGTTCTGAACAATCACGGTCTGGTCTTTCTGAACCCAATTGAATATGTATTTCTGTAGATAAGCAAGCCGTCTACCAAGTGGAAAGCATATTTGATATGCAGAGATATCAGCAAACCTCAGTCTCTAGTCAAGCAGAAAGAAACAGCAATTAAAGAGTATTCTGATGGTATACAACATCCACCAAGATAAACTCACCCATTTCAGAGATTCATGCCTGTACTCCTTAGGACTAAGGAACTTTGGAACAAAAATCTTAAAATCAAATGCTATTTTTATTCTACTCATGCTACCAGAAGATATAGAATAAAACCTCATTTCTATAAACACATATATAGCTCCTGACTTTTCACAACTTCATCCCTCTTGCTCATTTTAATTATTCTGAGTCACCCATAACAAGCAAAACATAATATAATTGACACCAAAAATACCATATATGTGCATTTGTATCCTCATTATTTGGATGTCCTGAGATCAAATTCCAGTGCAGTTATGTGTGTGTGGAGCATGTCCCCCAGCGCCATCAAGCAGTCCTCCGGGACCCCAAATGGGTGTTCTACAATTTAACCAAATTCTGACACTTTCTACCCAGAAATAGCCTCAGATTCCACAGATAATGCCTCAGTTCTTCAGAACTGCACTACCACCCCCTCTTTAGACCTCAGTTCCAAACCTGTGCTTCTGTAAATTGAAGATTCCAACATCTCCCTCCTCAGGTTCAAGTAATTTGCTGAAGTGACTGACAGAACTCAGAGAAGCACTTCACTTATTACCAGTTTGTTGCAAAAGACATTAAAGGATACAAATCAACAGCCAGGTGAAGAAGTTCACAGGCGAGACATGGGGGACTGGCTCAGGGCTTCGTTATCCTCTTGAGCACCACCCACACTTCATCTCCGTGTGTTTACCAACCAGCCCACACCTTGCACCTTTCTGAACTTTCTGCTAGTCAACTCACTCACATCACAAAAGACACCTTTATTGTTCTCATCACTTAGGAAATTTCAAGGGTTTTAGGAGGAGCTCTTTGCCATAAATGACACAAATACATATCTTTTATTAAACATTTTGTTATATGTTGCTATAAATAATAATAGCACATCAATGCCCATTTGTATATTTGTTTCTCCAATGCACAGCAGATCATGTAGTATGCAGTCAGTGCTCAATACATGTGGCCTAAATTTTTATGAACTTTAAACTACCCAAATGTACAGACCCTAGCCTCTTTGAACACTCATCCCTAAATATCACAGATGCGAACTTTCCTGGATGGCTGAGCATGTGTTTGTGACTGTGTCACACCACTGTTTGACCAACCAGGAAGTTATAGGATGGAATTTTTCATGTTCTCCAGTAAAATTATTCCATCCATCATGTGACCTTCAACAATGCTAAAGCAAAATAAATAAGCCACTGTTAAATACTGCCCCTCAGAGGAGATAACTAAAAGGGATTTACATTATCATTCCTAAACTCTCAAAAACCAAGTTTCCTTTTTAATAAGACATTTTAAAAAGTAGAGATATACGAGTAAACATCTGACAATTACTGCCTTTGCATCCTTGGAGGGAAAAATGAGACCAAAAGTTAGATGTTCTGCCTTCTCATCAAACTCCTCCTCTTTCTACCCCTGAATACAGACAAGTAAAACTTCCAAAGTTGGCCTTATTGCCATAACTTTAATCTGGAAAGACCAGGCCAGCCTCATCACATAGTGATTTTTTTATCTCTAATACCAGTAGACAGACATTTTTGGCTGCCAGACATCCATTTCTACTTTTCCAAATAGCAGAGTATGCGTTCCCATCAAAGAACCACCCTCCCCAGTTTGATGGATGTAGGCATTGAGTCCACAACATGGCTCCAGAGGTGGAAATATGACCCAAGCTTGGCCAATGGGCAGCATGCCTCTGGCCACATGGTGTATGTGGGGATGCCAGTGTGAGGAAAGCCTCTTCACAGTTGGGTTGCTGAACTGATGGGATGTGGCTGAAGCTCCTGTTGACCGTGTTTACCACCAAGTGGAAAGAACCTGCCAGAGAAGGAAGCCAATGCGAAAGGCTGCAGGACCTAGACCAAGATCTGGGAGAGACAGTTTCCTGAAGGCTGCGTACCTGGCCAGCCACGTGCAAGGAGCTGGC
Source organism: Odocoileus virginianus (assembly GCF_023699985.2). NCBI lineage: Eukaryota > Metazoa > Chordata > Mammalia > Artiodactyla > Cervidae > Odocoileus > Odocoileus virginianus. Next base: position 52,385,000 of record NC_069682.1, read on the forward strand.
CTCTGGCTTTCCATTCAGTGACACAATATATTCCCTTTTAAAAGGAAATCTAACCTATTTATTGAGCTGAGTTTCAATAGCAGGTAACTGGAAGACTTTTGTAGAAAAAAAACATAAAAAAACATCTGCAGGAAGTCCAGAGAAAGGTGTTTTAAGGAAAATAAATCAATTAAACTTTGTAAACAAGCCAATTAGATCAGGGATAGTTTGGGCTCTTTCAATGCAATCCTTTTCAACAAACTTGGTTTAATCTGATATCTTACAGTTATAGACACTGTGGAGGTATTTATCTGCATTGTTCTGAAACCACCATCCCCATTCTAATATTAGCTTGGTCCTATATCATGCATTTAGGTACGCATGAGGATTTATGTCTTCATTAACCAATAGCTCTCTCAAGTTCCTGGTCTAAAGCATTCCATTAATATTTCCCTGCAATGACAGATGAAAGCGTTGAGAACATTATAGCGCAATTAGTGGTTGGCTCAAGAAAATAGAATTATTCTTTGCTGCCTTCATATAATTGATTCAGATACTTAATATTATCTCCAGTGGTTCTGAGGCTCTTTCCTCATACTGCTGCTCTAAAGTATGAAAGGTGTTTGTTGTATTTTTTTCATCTTTGAAGAGGCCTCTCAGTTGTAGTAATATCTAGTTGCTGGTATATCCCATGTTGGATATAAGTTGCTTTATATCAACTTCAATTAATTCAAAGTAATTCAATTATTCTGAGATGATGAATTTGGAGAAAAAAAGAAAAGTGAGATATAGAATTAGTTCAGGTTACCATATATACCCAAGGGAATTACAAAATGAGAAAATGGTAAATACATTTCTGGAAAGAATCAATAAAATAATAGAAGAACATTTCTGAGCACTAAAAATATGAAAGTCTCATGTTGAGTCTTCTAAATGAAAGTGTTCCAGGGACCTAAGAAAAATTAGTGAAAGTATAAACAAAGCCTACATCTGTTAGTGATTCTAGGGAGCTTGTTTTTTTCTGCAAATATTTAGCATATATCTCCAAAAGATAAACATTTTTTAAAATAATTACAATATCATTATCACATGTAACAAGTGACAGTAATTTCCTAGTATCTCCAAATATTCAGTAAGTGTATAAACTCCCAGACAGCCTCTTTTTAAAATCTTTTTGTTTTAATAGATGGCTTATTCAAATTATGATCCACACAAGGCCATACCTTGAAATCTCTTTATGTAGTGTTTCCCTTCTCTCTTTTTAATTTCTTTGCAATGAATTTGTTGATGATGTCATAGGATTTTCCATATTCTTAATTTTGCTTATCATACCCCTGTAGAGCCATTATATTTATTTCTCCATCCTCTGTCTGCCAGTTCAGTATGTTGACAAAAAAAAAAAAAAAATCGTACATGTTGTCACATATTTCCATCAGGAGGTACACAATGTCTGGCTGTTTCATTTTTGATCCCAGCAGTCACTGGAGGTGATTCAAGACTGCATTTGAGGTTGAAAAATTGTGATTTCTACTCTGTCAGAATGTCTTCATTCTTGAGTTGGAATTCATCAGTATAAAGCAGAAACTTCCTCAAGTAAACCATTTGGTTATCCTGAGGTAGTTTTTCAAATTAGAGGCATGAAAATTGCTCAGTGCTCTACCCTCATTTGCTAGTTTTCAGGATAGTTTCATCCTTCAGAAGGACCCCAAATCAATGTTGTTGTTTTATGTATGTATTTTAACACAGCTGGTATGTTTCAGTTCACTGCTGTCTTTATTCCTATTGGTGCTCCAAATGTGCCATCCCTGACTGGGGAGCCTGATCAAGTGGCTGACACAAGTGCCTTCTCTTTTGTTTCCTTTGGTGAGATAAGATGATGCAGTATCTTCTTGTACACACCCTGCCCCGAATCTGGAATCAGCCATGTCTCTAAGGAGGTCTGGTATGTTTCAGTGATAAGCCTTGTTTAGTGTTCACAGTCTGCATGCTAGGAGTGTCCATTGCTACTAGATTACTCCTGGTTTCTAGGCTTGTGCAGTGGACAGATGCAGAAAATGTGTTTTAAGAGAAGATACATCAAGAGTCTATAGTGATATTTCCAATTCAAAATAGGTTTGTAGTGTTTTTAAGCTCCTTTGTTTTTCTTATTCTCTTGAGCTAAATATCTTGTTTACTTATGACATGAACACAATTCATTGTTTTTTTCTATAATTTACTTAAGTAGCTTCCAAAGAGAACTGCCGATGTAATAGCTAACAATACAATTACTGAAGAGAACAGCTATTCTTTTTGTCCTTAATATATATCCCACTAAGATGTACAGTCAAATTACTGTTCTTTACAGTCACTTAAATTAATTCCTCTCTGTGTGGGTTAAATCAGCAACTCAACTCATAGGGTAATTTCTTTCATTTTGATTTTAAGAAAGGGTCACATAAAAAGCAAAATCTCACCAAACCACAGATAATGACTTCTTCAACTTTTTAACATATATGCTTCTTGTTTGTACATGAATGTTATGACAAAAATGGAATCACAGTTAGACTTTCTATTTGCTTTATTCATTCCAGACTATATCATAAACCTCTTCTTATGTCATAAAATATTTCTAAATCACTATTTTAGCACCTTCCTGGTATTTTATCAGTTAGATGAATTTACAGCTCTCTCAGCTAATCCTCTATTGTTGACCATTTAAGTTGTTTACAATTTTTCAGTTTTAAACGATACTGAGATGAGTATCCTCGGGGCCAAATATGTGCAAATATTCCAAAATTGCTGCTTTAGATAAATTCCCATGAATGCATTTGCAAAACCAAAAAATTTAAAAATAAAATACTCAGTTTAAGACTTGTTTCATACAGCTAAATCGCTCTCCTGAAGTATTTGAGAGTTCTCAAATCCCTAAATTCTCACCAACACTAGACGTTATCATTCTTTTTTTAATTTGTCTAATTTGAAAGGTAATATAGCATGTGATTGTTGATTCTGTAGACATTTCTTTAAATGGATCCCTATAGGTATTCATTTATTCCCTCTTTCATTCAACAAAACTGTAATTCAGCATTTACCTTTTGCCACACCCTGGACACAGGATTTCCATCATAGACCAGTCCCTCCCCTCATGGGGTTCAGAGTCCAGAGGAAAGGACAGATGTTTAAATAAGTAAGGTGGGAAGGAGAAATGCAAGGTATCAAGAAGGTGCATGATAAGGAGACCAGGCTAGATGGGGTGGGGAGGTGTGGTCAGGAAGATTTATAGAAGTTTACACTGAGACTGAAAGGATGGATAAGCTATAACTAGGAGATAGGCAGTGATGCAAAGGAAGAACAACTCAAAGAAAGAAAATCGCACTGCAAAGCCCTGAGGTATGATTCAGTTCAGTTCAGTTCAGTTCAGTCGCTCAGTCGTGTCTGACTCTTTGCAATCCCATGAGTCACAGCATGCCAGGCCTCCCTGTCCATCACCAACTCCCGAAGTTTACTCAAACTCATTCAGGTCTTCTTTAGTGTGCAGAGGCCCCATTCAAGAAAGAGGATCCAGAAGTCCAGGGACCCATCTTCTGCATGCCTGTTGTAAGCAGGACCCAATTTGTGTGTAAAAGAAGATAGAGCAAGACTTCAGCATTTTGTCTCAAACTCCTGTCCTGAGAACAGGCTTCAGGTCTCTATCCTCCCTGCCAGCATTAGCAACAGGTGCCTCTTCATCAGCCCCTAACATTCTCCCAGCCAAACCATGTGATCGAGGTGATCTATAGCAGCTGTACATCATGGGCAGATTAGAAAGAGAAATCTTTATAATTATACAGACTTGCTGTTACTTAAATATTTACCAACATTAAACACCAAAGGGCTGTGCAAACGATCCAGGGATTCATATTGTTCTAAGCTAATATTCTTTGTACAATATTATGCAAATTGCATAAACTTTATTTTGCTGTTGTTGCTGCAAGCAGTGTATCCCAAGGCAACCATTCACTAAGTTGAAACAGATAAAGTTTTAATAATAAATAGTGATGATGAATAAGTCACAAAGTTTGTGCAATGCTAATGTACTTGCTCACTCTAGGGTAGTTTATTAGATAAACAAGTAACATTTCCTGCTTTGCTTTTGCTCAAGTGGCGTCGTTTTCCTGGAAATGTTTGTGCAATAAATTATTTCAACCCATTAGGTGTTAACGAACAAATCATATTCACTTGCAATCTGTCGTGAATTGCTGAGAATTGAGATTTAAACACTGAAATTATACATTAATTTTACTTTACAAAAACAAAGCTGGTTAAGAGAAATTAAACTTGGCTGAAATGGGAGCAAAACAGTATGTCTGATGCTGAATATTTAAGCCTGCAAAGGAGGCTGTGAATGGCTTCATTAATATTCAGAACACTTGGGCGTTGTGACAGCGACGAAATGCAAATAACCACGCCATGCCTTGGGAATATCCATTAGCAGCAACACGGCTGGGCCATCGATGTGTTTGCCCACAAGATGCCTATGTGGGTTCAGCGTGGATCAGGGTCCCACACACATGTGGTAGTCAGAACAGGCTGACCTGCCTCTTGGCATCCACTGGGTAGAATTGATTCTGTGCAACAAGGTATCATCTGTCTGTGTTCCTAACAAGCTGCTTCCATTTAGAGTGATTAGAAAATAGCTCAGAAAATAGCAGCTGGAAACAATATAATTGTGCATCAGAGGGCCAATGGCTAAAGGAAATTGCTGGCCATCTAAATAACACAAGTCCCCGCAGCTACAGAAGAGGAGGAGGCAATCCCGTATGGTCTGAAATCGATTTCCAACATAGGAGTTTTTAAATTTCTAGCATGAATTTTATTGAAGAAAATCTTACAGAAATAGGCACAAAACCGTCACGAAGGGTGCACACAGCGTGGGTAACCAACACCCACAAGTGCCAGCATTGCAACACCCCAGAACTCCTTTGTGCTCTGTTTCTCACCCTGAGTATTCACTACCCCAACATCAGAGGTTAGTGCTGGAGCCATCTACCTTTCACATCTGGGTTCTTTACATCAGCATGACATCTTCGAGGGTTTTCTATGTTGTTGCTTATATCAATAACCTCAGATATGCAGATGACACCACCCTTATGGCAGAAAGTGAAGAAGAACTAAAGAACCTCTTGATGAAAGTGAAAGAGGAGAATGGAAAAGTTGGCATAAAACTCAACATTCAGAAAACTAAGATCATGGCATCCGGTCCCATCACTTCATGGCAAATAGATGGGGAAACAGGGGAAACAGTGGCTGACTTTATTTTTCTGGGCTCCAAAATCACTGCGGATGGTGATTGCAGCCATGAAATTAAAAGACAGTTGCTCCTGGGAAGGAAAGTTATGACCAACCTAGACAGCACATTAAAAAGCAGAGACATTACTTTGCCAGCAAAGATCTGTCTAGTCAAGACTATGGTTTTTCCAGTAGCCATGTATGGATGTGAGAGTTGGACTATAAAGAAAGATGAGCGCCAAAGAATTGATGCTTTTGAACTGTGGGGTTGGAAAAGACTCTTGAGAGTCCCTTGGACTGCAAGGAGATCCAGCTAGTCCATCCTAAAGGAGATCAGTCCTGGGTGTTCATTGGAAGGACTGATGCTGAAGCTGAAACTCCAATACTTTGGCCACCTGATGCAGAGAGCTGACTCATTTGAAAAGACCCTGATGCTGGGAAAAATTGAGGGCAGGAGAAGGGGATGACAGAGGATGAGATGGTTGGATGGCATCACCGACACAATGGACGTGGGTTTGGGTGGACTCCGGGAGTTGGTGATGGACAGGGAGGCCTGGTGTGCTGTGGTTCATAGGGTCGCAAAGAGTCGGGCACGACTGAGTGAATGAACTGAACTGAACTATGTGTGCTCATCGATGGATAATGTTCTTTGCATAAATACAATGCTGCTGCTGCTGCTTAGTCACTCAGTCGTGTCCGACTCTGCGACCGCATGGACTGTCGCCCACCAGGCTCCTCTGTCCGTGGAATTCTCCAGGCAAGAATACTGGAGTGGGTTGCCATGCCCTCCTCCAGGGGATCTTCCCAATCCAGGTACTGAACCCAGGTCTCCTACTTTGCAGGCAGATTCTTTACCACTGAGCCACCAGGGAAGCCCACATAAATACACTACAAATTCTTTTACTCTTTTTCCCATTGACAGTCATCTGGGTTCTTTCCACTTTTAACTATTACAAATAGTACTGCTTTAAATAGTCTCGCACACATCTCTGATGAATTTGAAAATGTGTCTTTCCAAAGCCATCACAGCCAGGTACAGATCAGGGTGTCACAGTGCACTTACACTGATCTGGGGATGCAGGTTAAAGGGTTGAGGATCAATGTACATATACCACACACAAATTATGTATTCACTAGTGACGTTCCCAAAGACCCCTTTTGAAGTATATAAGGTAATAGCCATGTTAAGGGACATGGGGGACCTTAATTATCACTATGTATATTTTTGTACTATTCTGAATTTTCCCAAGGATGTGTAGTAAGTTAAAAATTAAACAGAGGAGTGTAAATATAATGAATCCAGAGCCATTTAGGCTCTAACTGAACATGTGGTCATTGTTAAAACATTTCGTCTTCCTTCAGCTATGCATTCTAGCTCTTTTCCAAGGCTGTCTCATTTGCTTCTCACAATAATAGATTGTAAGAAAACAGTTTTTGGCCATTTCTATAGACCATACATGTGCCATGATTTCATTTTAATTCTCATACTCAACATTGGAAATGGGCTTTATTAAATAACCCCACTACACAAGTGAAGAACCCAAAGCTCAGAGAGGTCGATGGGGTTATCCGGGACCACATGGCTGGGAAACAGTTTTTGGACCCTTTGGCAAGTGCTCTTTCCACTCAAGAATGCCTAGAAGAGCTTGGAAAACACTGGCTTCAAAATGAAGAAAGGAGAAGGAAAGTGAAGGACAAAGAAACTGTGAAGTGACCCTCCCTATGTGGTTAGAGGGGCAATCCTGGAATAAACATAGAGGCTTCCTTGTCCCCCTCCTCCCTAAGTGCAGGTCATGTCCTTAATGACCAATGAATGTCAATGCTTCTGCACTGCATGCCTCAGACCACAGATGGCAAACTTTTTCTATAAAGGGCCTGGCAGTAATTATTTTAAGTGTACAGGCCATATAGCCTCAGTCAAACTTCTCTACTCTGCCTCACTGAAGCATAATGTAGCTGAAAGTGGACGTAAACAATAACATAGGTGGAAGGATATGGCTGTGTTCTAATAGTGCTTCGTTTAGGACATGGAAATCTGAATTTCATACAGTTTCCACATGTCATAAAATATTTTTTTCAGCCATTTAAAAATTTTAAAATACAATTTTTAAGCCATTTAAAAATTCAGTAGTCATTCTTATTCTTAGCTCATGGGTTGTTCAAAAACACTGGGCCAGATATGGACCATTGGTTTCAGCTTGCCAACTTTTACTTTAAACACATAGAGGAATAGGTTAAGAAGAAGTCACTGAACAAAAGCTTATCAATTTGAGGTTAAAGTTCATTTAGTTGCAAAATGGAAACCAAACTTAAATCAGCTAAATCAAAATAGGCAATTCATAAACTTATAATTGAGAAGCCCAAGGGGTTGGTATTCAGACATGGCTGGTTTAGGGTTTGGATAACATAAAGAAGACTGAGCACCAAAGAAGTGATCCTTTTGAATTGTGGTGCTGGAGAAGACTCTGAGAGTCCCTTGGATTGCAAGGAGACCAAACCAGTCAATCCTAAAGAAAATCAACCCTGAATATGCGTTGTAAGGACTCATGCTGAAATTCCAATAGTTTGGCCACCTAATGCAAAGAGCCAACTCATTGGAAAAGACCCTGATGCTGGGAAAGATTGAGGGCAGGAGGAGAAGGGGGTGACAGAGGATGAGATGTTTGGATGGCATCATTGACTCAATGGACATGAGTTAAAGAAAGCTCAGGAATATAGTGAAGGACAGGGAAGCCTGGCATGCTGCAATTCATGGGGTTGCAAAGAGTTGGACATGACTTAGCTACTGAACAGCAACAACAAACTTTTTTCTCTCTCCTTCCCTCCATCTCCTTTTTTCTCCTCCTTCCCTTCCTCTTCTTCCTTCTTTTCCCCCTTTGCCTCAGGTGAAAAGACATTAGCTACAATGCAGCACTAGAAAGAATATAAGCTGACATCTCAACAGAAATTATGGAGGCTCAGAACAGTAGAGCAACATGTTTTTATTGATGTATGATATTATGCAAGTTACAGATGTGAATCAGTTATAGTGATTCACAATTTTTAAGGGTTATACTTCATTTATAGTTATAAAATATTGGATACATTCCCCCATGTTGTACAATATACCCTTTTAACTTATTTTATACTTAATAGTTTGTACCTCTTAATTTCTTACCCCTATGTTGCCCTTCCTACCTTCCCTCCCCTTACCCAGGTAATGGCTAGTTTGTTCTCTGTATCTGTGAGTCTGTTTTTTTTTTTTTTTTCCCACTAGTTTGTTGTAATTTTTAGATTTCACATTTAAGTGATAGCATATAGTATTTGTCTGTGTCTGACATTTCACTTAGCATAATGTCCTCCAAATTTACCCATGTTACTGCAAATAGCAAATTCTAATTATTTTTTATGACTGAGTAGTATCCCATTTTATATATATACCACATCTTTATTCATTCATCTGTTGATGGACACTTAGGTTGAATCCATATCTTGGAAATTGTAACTAAGGCTGCCGTGAATACTGGGGTGCTTGTATCTTTTTTAATTAGTATTTGGGGTTTTTAAAATATATATCCAAGAGTAGAATTGCTGGATCATATGATAGTTCTGTTTTCAGTTTTTTCAGAAACCTCCACAGTGGCTGTACCAATTTACATTCCCACCAACAATATGAGAGGGTCCTCTTTTCTCCACATCCTTCCTTGCCAGTATTTGTTATTTGTGTTCTTTCTGATGAAAGCTATTCTGACAGGTTTGAGGCGATACCTCACTGTGAATTTGACTTTCATTTCCCTGATAATTAGCAATGTTGAGCATCTTTTCATTTGCCTGTTAGTCATGTGCATTTCCTCCTTGGAAAAATGTCTATTCAGTTCTGCCTATTTTTAAATCAGATTGTTTATTTCTCTGATGTTGAGTTGCATGAGTTAATTATATATGTTGGATATTAACCCCTTATCAAATATTTTCTCCCATTTAGTAGGTTGTCTTTTCATTTTGTTGATGATTTCCTTTGCTATGCAAAGGCTTTTAAGTTCACTTTAAGTTCACTCATTTGTTTATTTTTGCTTTTATTTCCCCCACTTTAGGAAACAGAGCTGAAAACAAATTGCTGTGATTTATGTCAAAGAGTGTTCTGCCTATGTTTTCCTCTAGGAGTTTTATAGTATCTGGTCTTATATTTGGGTCTTTAGTATATTTTGAGTTTATTTCTGTATACAGTGTTAGAGAATGTCCTAATTTCTTTTACATATAGCTGTCCAGTTTTTAAAGGTATAAGAAAAATGAATAACATCTATTCAATCTAGAGTGCTCTGTACAGTTAAAACATACTTCAAAATTTAAAAACATAAATAATTTTTTAGACAGACAAAATCAGGGAATTCGTATCCAACAGATATACAAATCCAAAAAATGTTCAGGCTTATGGGAAATGATACCCACCCTTAACTGTTTAAAACAAAATAATAAAGTATTGAAGGGTTTATAACATACATAGAAGTAAAATATATGACAGTACAAATACCGAGTATTGTGGGGAATAGATGGAATCACATGGTCATAAGAGATTCACGTTGTTCATGAAGTAAAACATTATTTGAAGCTGTCTGTGCTAATTTAAAGGTGACTGTTGTGATATCTAAACCAACAGTTAAAATAAATACAAAAGATAGAGCTAAAAAAGGAGAAGATAAAAAGAATACTATAAAAATATTCAGTTAAACCAAGAGAAGATAGGAAAGTAGAAAGAGAGCAACAAAGACTAAATGGAGCAAATAGAAAAAAATGACAGGATAGTCAGCTTAAATTCAGCTATAGTGACAACTACATTAAAAGTTAGAGGACCAAATATTCCATGTAGAAGACAGACGTTGTCAAATTGGGGAAAAAAACATTGAGACTCAATTGTATGCTGTTTACTAGAAACATTCAAAATATAGACATACAAGTTGAAAGTAAATTGTTATAAAAGAATCAAGCAAAAAAGTAACAATAAAATTATATCAATATCAAAAAAACCACTTTAAGACAAGTAATATTGCTGGAAACAGTGAGGGCTGTTTTATAATTATTCAAGTGTCATATATGAAAAAGATATTACAATCCTAAATGTTACGCAAATAACAAGAGATTGAGAACATATAAGTAACAACTGGCAGAGAGATGAGCAAAATAGACCAATCCACAGTCTTAGTTGGAGGTTTCAATGTTCTCTCTCAGTAATTACTAGAAAACTGCAGAACAAACCTATAAGAACATGAAACGTTCACTCAGCACTACCAGTTGCTATGGTGTTCAAGAACACCTTGAGCATCAAGGTAGAGATGGGCCATAAAAACAAGTCTGTATAATTTCAAAGGGCTGAAACATACAGAATATGTTCTCTGACCAAAGTAGTATGAACTAATAAAACAGTGAAATCTGCTGCTGCTGTTAAGTCGCATCAGTCGTGTCTGACTCTGTGCAACCCCAGAGACGGCAGCCCACCAGGCTCCCCTGTCCCTGGGATTCTCCAGGCAAGAACACTGGAGTGGGTTGCCATTTCCTTCTCCAATGCATGAAAGTGAAAAGTGAGAGTGAAGTCGCTCAGTCGTGTCTGACTCTTAGTGACCCCATGGACTGCAGCCTACCAGGCTCCTCCGTCCATGGGATTTTCCAGACAGGACTACTGGAGTGGGTCACCAGTGACTTCTCCAATAGTGACATCTAGAAAACCTCAAAATGGTTGGATATTAAACAGAAGACCTCCAAATAATGCATGAGTCAAAGAATAAATCATAGGGGGAAATAGAAAGCAAATTAAAAAGAATGATAAGGAAAAAGTACCGAATTATATGAATAGAACACACATCACTGAAATAGAATGAATGTCCAGAAATTAACCACTCCCATTGATTTTTGAGAAAGATACCAAGTTAACTCAATGGGGAGAGGAAAGTATTTTCGATAAGTAATTCTGGAACAACTGTATAGCTGTATGGAGCCGGGGGTGGGGGGAAGCTAGGGAGGCAGGGAATGGACCCTTGACCCCATCTTGCTGCATACCAAAATAATAATAAGAGATTCTATACCTAAAGGTAAAAACTGGAACCATATAGTTTCTAGAAGAAAACAATACTTTCACAACTTTGAGATAGGTCAAGATTTTTAGATAAGGTGTGTAAAAAGCAAAAATTAAAAGTATATTTTAAAAAGACAAAGACTCCAATTAAAATAGTGGGGAAACAACTTGAATAGGCAATCCACAAAAGAGAATGAACAACTAATAAGCACATGAAAGTTGTTTAACATCTTTAGTGACTAAGAAAATTCAGATTAAAGCAAGATACTTTTTCCACATCTGGTAATAGGACTGAAATAAAAATAAATGACTGACAGTTGCTCAGTGTGGCAAAGCTGTGGAGCAACTGAAAGTCTCATTCAGTGCTGGTGGGCATGTAGAATAGTACTTTGAAGAACTGTTCAAAGTTTGTATAAAGTTGTATACAACTCCTCTGTGACCCAACAATTCTGCCCCAAGAAATAAGAAAATACGTGTCCAGAAAAGACTAGTACAAGAATGTTCCTAATGGCCTTAGCTATAGTAGCCCATAGCAGGAAACAAGGCAAGTGTTCCTTAACAGGTGAACGGATGAACAATAGTGGCATATGCAAAAACTGAAATGCTAATTGTCAATAAAAAGGAATGAACTGCAGCTAGTACAAATCAACAACAACAAAAAAAGGACATGAAAGAATACATTATGTGTGATTCCGTTTATGTGAGCTTTTAGAATAAAACTAAACTGATCTATATTGACAGAAATCAGAAAGTTCTTGCCTTTTAACAGATCAGCTGGAAAGGGGACTATGGAACTTTGGTTGGGGTAGGGGTGATGAAAATATTCTAGATCATGTATGTTTTGGGTGATGATTATTTGAATACACACAACTGACAAAAATCATTGCACTAAAGCTTAAGCCCTGTGTATATTTGTAAATTCTTGATTATAAAAATATTTTAATTGTCTATCCCCTTGGTGCTAAGTGGGCAGAATTTAAGACAGAGGTCACAGAAATGATGGGAGAAGACAAGGTAGGAGACTGCTACATTGGTTCAAACCATTCAACAAGGTAAACTGAGATGCTCAGCTTGTCATCCTCATTACCATTTGCAATAAGCTCACTGTCTCTGATGAAATCAAGGGAAAGGAAGTTCACCACCGCTAGAAAAGAAACCCTTCAAACCCTGAGGTCTACTTCTCAGCCCTTGCCTGGGCAGTGATGCCCTAAGGGCCGTCTACCCGCCCCCCCCCCCCCCCCAGTCCCATTTGTTACAACTGTTTGCTTCTTCCCTCATCCCACCTGTGATCACTAAAATGTTCATTTCCTGCAGTCCCCTCTTTGTAATTGTTTCTTCCTCCAGTGTCTTCCTTGAATTTGAGAAATTAACATTCTCTTAATACTCTGAAACATAGTATATCTCCCACCTCCACTTCAGAGGGAGAGTGGAGGAGTGGTGAGGTCCCTGTCTCTGGGAGTTTGCAAGCAGAGTAGATAATGATATGCCGAGGGACTTAAAGTCAGACCAGCCAGCGTGGTCCATACAACTCACACAATCCACAATTTTAGGATAAGTCCTTGATAAATGTTAATGCACTCTAGTAAATAAAAAATATGGATTAATTTATGCTTAATTTAATTAGCTAAACTTAATTTTCCTCTGTATGCATTTTGTCAGACTAGAAGATAGAATTTCATGCATATTCATTCTGTGTAGGAAATTCTACAATTTCTTTGATCATCTGCTAATTTTGCTGCTGTAACAATTAGCTGCTGTTCAGTCACCCTGGCTTCCAGGCAGAATCTGATGCTGGGTTTAATTACTTAACCCAAGACCAAGGCAAAGTGAAATACCCACTGAGTCCTAGTCCAATTTGAGTTCATTTCATGGGAAATCTATTGATTGAAGGTTGGACTTTGCTCCCGGAATGAAACATCACCCGTTGTGCAGCATTTAAATATTTCTTTTTTCTTCAATTCTCCTCTCACAGCCTTTCACAATTGTCATGGTTAATTACTTCATCAGCCGCAGCATTCTAGCTAACATGGTGGTCCCAACGACCCTCCCCAGCAGTCCTCTCACATAAGCCACTCCACCTCCTGTGTGGGTTTTTAAGGGCAGTTCTGTTCAGCCGAGAGTCCCTTTCAACCCTCAGACTAAGACATCTGGGACTCTTGTTGAGACAGCATGGTGGATGGTTCTTGCTTGAAAGCTTCCACCTGAGGTCCACTGTCCAATGCCACTTAAAAGATGGTTTTACATCTTCTCAGGTAATTTAGATTAATGTAGTGGGCTTCCCTGATGGCTCAGATGGTAAAGAACCTGTCTGCAATGCAGGAGACTTGGGTTTGATCCCTGGGTTGGGAAGATCCCGTGGAGGAGGGCATGGCAACCCACTCCAGTATTCTTGCCTGGAGAATCTCTGTCAACAGCAGAGCCTGGTGGGCTGCAGTTCTTGGGGTTGCAAAGAGTCAGACACGACTGAGCGACTAGCAGAAACCAGACTTTATTTTACTTTTCGTTCTACTCACAGCCAGATCTAATGACCATAGGTGATGGTCTTGACTGGAATCCAATACTAATCCAGCTTAATGGATTTATCTCATTTGCTTCACTTTTTAATTCATGCTCTGGTTTAAATATCAAAAAGAACATGTAAATAGCTTGATGCCATTGAGTTGCAGCATCATTGCAACAAAGAGGGTCTGTTTTCTCTTTGTTTTCCTTCCTACTGGCCACCTCCCACATTATGCCAAGTGGGAGCCAATCCTGACTCATTTCCTGAGCAAATTGTGGCCAACAGGAAATAGGCAGCCCAGAGAATTTTAGGAGATGTTCTGTTTTTTGATAACTTACAAATATGCCTGAAGAAAGAGAGATCAAATTATCTTCATTTTTTAAAGCAAAAGGAATTGGGAACACACATGGGTGATCTCACAAAACTTGTCCTAGTTTAGAAATCAACATATCCTCCTAATTAATGTCAGAAGGATCACCTTGATGCCAGTGATCCAGATTATCAGAATTCCCCCACAGATCTACTTTTGGACACATGGGCTTTATAAGATTTCTACCCTGGAAAGCCAAGCAAAAGGAAGAGAACAGGTGCTTCCACTATTTACAAAGTGAGGTCATATGTCTGAGCAGTGAGTGTGTGTGCCTGCACCCGCTGAACACTAAGCATTTAGGGGGCCAGTGTGATCTCCATGGTTGGCATGGCATCCAGTGAAGCCAGATAGAAAGCATTTCTCAGTAGTGGAGACAGTGACCAAAACACATGCAATAAGAGTGGAAATGGAGGGACGGCCGGCAGCTCACCATGGCTTCTGCATATCTGTCTTCAGTGCGTGAGTGAACTCAGCTCCTAAACACGGGAGGTCATCTGATTTGGAGCATCTTCTTCCCAGAGTTGGCCACTGTGCTAAGAAAAAGCTATTTAATTAAGAATTATCCTCATGGTCATGGAGTTCAGGACATGGGGCCTGGCACCAGTTGGCCATTATTGCAAACATTAAGTGCTTACAAATATCCAACCCAAGGTGAGGATGTGACCAAGAAGGCCATAGTCCCCAGACCTTCATTTCAGCAGAGTGAACAAGAACAGAGACTGCCATCAGAGGTCGTGTTCTAGCTGGTGCCCCAGGCATCCTGGAATAAGAGGCCTGGTCCCTGCTCCCTCCCACAGCAGGTTTCTGAACTTCCCACTCCCTCTCCACATACACCATGCTCTCCCTCCTGGTCTCTGCCTTTCTGATAGCTGTCTTCTGGGTTTTGTATGTTCCACCTTACTTGCTTTCTTTTTTTCTCTCTTGCTCATTACATCTTTACCTGTTTCTCTCACTACCTGTTTTTATCTTTCTCTGTTAATTATGAAACAGATCCATAAAGCACCCTCTTCACACAGAAAACTAAGCATTCAGGTGGCTTTGAATGTTCTCCCAAAATGAGACAGAAATGTGGATGCCCTGGTGCCCTGCCTACCACTTCAGAGGGTTCCTGGGAGGATCTACATGGATGTTTGGAATATTGTCCAACCTTTTGCAAATATAGGAAGCATCAACACTAAACTGGATCCACATTCTCAAATTCTTTGTTTCAGTAAGCATGTACTGTTCCCTGTTTTAGCCTAGCACTAGTCTCCCAGGGCAGGGAGTGGGAGGATCATGGGAGGTGAATGGGGCCTGGAAGAGCCACTGCGAGACGTGAAAGAGCTGCTGTCCCTGCCCTCCTGAGACTGGTCTAGTCAGATCATAAGCAAAACACCCAGAGATTGTGATGGATGCTGTGAAGGAAGACCCGAGGTGCTAGGCTGAGGAAAACAGTGGGTCCTTCATATTGGGTGGTCTCTTAGTCTACTCAACTGTCATTCAAATTCCAAAGGCTGGGTGGCTTAAACAAAGTAAAGTTATTTTCTTACAGTTCTTGAGGCTTTGAAGTCCAAGATCAGGGTGCTGGCAGGATTGTTTCCTGGTGAGATCGGTTTCTGTTCATACACAGCTCTTTTTCCCTGTGTGTTCATGTGGCATTTCTTCAGTTTATGTGCTTGGAGAGAGAAAGAGCGAGCTCTCTTTTCCTCTTATAAGGCCAACCCTATCAGATGGGGACCCCATCCTAAGATCTTATGTAACTTGAATCACTATTAGTCAGGGTTAGAATCAACAAGAGACAGATAAATAAATATGCTAGGATATATCGATATGTAAAGAGATTTATTATAAGGTTGGCTCACATGATTATGGCTTCCCTAGTAGTAAAGAATCCACCTGCAATGCAGGAGACTCCAGTTCAGTTGCTGGGTTGGGAAGATCCCTTGGAGAAGGAAATGGCAACCAGCTCTAGTATTCTTGCCTAGGAAATCCCATGGACAGTGGAACCTGGCAGGCTACAGTCTATGGGGCCACAAAGAGTCGGACACAACTTAATGACTAAACAACAACAACACGTGATTATGGAGGTTGAGAAGCTCCATAGTCTATTGTCTACAAGCTGGAGACCCAGAAAAGCCAATCGTTAGTCCCAGTCTAAGTCTGATGGCCTGAGAATCTATGAAGCCAATGGCTGAAATCTGAGCCCAGGGGTAGAAGACTGATCTAGCTCAAGCAGAGAGAGCAAATCCTCCTGTTGTTTACAACAGTTCAAGCAGATGGTCAAGAAAAGACTGTTTGAGCAGATGACATTTCTGGTGAGCCTTGGAGAATGGGAGGGAGACTGTCATCTGAAACTCTGGGAAAAGCCCACTGCAGAGAGAGAAACAGTAGGCAAGCAGATGGAGAAAATGCTGGATAAATCGGTTGTAGGAATTAACATCCAGTGATGTTAGTTAGGACATGTACAATAAATTTGAGCATCAGGTGACATCCAAATGGATACATCAGCTAAACAGCTGAATAAAAGCGGAAAATTCAATAATAAGTCAAATTATTCGTGCCCTCCCAAAGCACGTTGGTCAGAGACATCCAAAATAAATGTATGTGGCTTTCTCTGCCTGCCCCATCTGGGCCACTGGCATAATGCTTGGCTGGCGTAGAACAAGCCGTTTTGGTGTTGGGGCAGTGTGGAGAATAAGCTGGCAGACATACCTGGGGAGCCAGATGGACTCTCAGCACCTGGGGTTTTTTCAAGACCTTGTACTTCACACAGTGTACCAGAGGACATGTGTTTGGGGGTCTCATTAGAGAGCACAGTTAGTCAAAACACAGTCTTCCTGTCTGGGAAGCCAGAGTCCCGGACAAATGCTTCCTTGGCATCTTCAGTGGCCAGCTGTGCATCAGAAAAAGCTGCCGTCACCGCCTGAGTCAGGTTCACTAAGTCCACAGCACCTGGAATTGCTCTGTTTTTCCTCCTGAAACAGCATATTTTAAAAACTCTAGTAATCCAGTCTGCCTTCTCACTGAACACAGCTGTTTAGGTAAATCAGCTGAAAACCTCATCCCTCAGGGAGACTGGAGGGGAGGCTTCCAAACACTATTAATGGTCTCACCCCCTCACCGGAGCAGGGGTTTCAGGAAGGGCCCGTTCCTTTCCGCTGTCAGTGTTGGGCAGTTCCACATTGAAGAAGCACCCATGATGTGACAGTAAATGGAATATAAACAGAACTCATCCAGATTTTAATAGTTTTATTCCTCTCAACCAAACAGAACATGCAGACTGATAAGGGCCTCCAGACTGTCTTACAACTTACACGTCGTTTGCAGATTGCCAGCGTCAGTGACCTCACGACTGCTCATGGCGAGGGTTCTATTATAGATCCAGGAATAGGGCTGCTATGAGGAGAAGGGAAGAAGGAGTGGAAAAAATCTTCAGAACATTCTTGATAATATACCTTAATCTCAGTGTGTTGAGGAAACACACCCATATCCTCTCCCATACCACAGCCTGAAGTCTGGAGAAGCAGATGATCCAGAGATTCAGCTGAGGTTGGCTCACTGCGAGACACTCTTAGGTGGTGATTTTGACACATTGCTGTGAGCCGAGTGTGTGCTGGCTGGAGAGCAAGACACTCCTGGGCTGCAGGCTCTGGTGGACTTTATCTCCAGGAACACTCCTGCCAGGTTCTCATGGTGTAAACCCTAAAAAGGCCCCCTCCTATTCTAACAGCAGAGAGGAAGGACAATCTCTGAAATACCCAGGGCCATAACAAAGGCCCACTCCACAAGGGAGGGGGTCTGCCCCAGACCTACCCCACTGGGATGAGCCCTTCTGCCTTCCAGGGTCATCTGACAGAGTAAAAACAGTCAGAGGCAGGCTACAGAGAAGAGGTTGGGAATGCTGCAACCAGAGCAATCTGGGCTTTACCCGAAGATTATAGAACACTCCCAACCCCACACCTCTTCACCACGCCAACAGGACCCCAGCATAGGAGCTGGGTTATGGCTTCAAGAACTTCAAGACAGAGGCTGTCTTTGCCAGACTTAGAGAAACTCAAAATCAAGAGAGCAGCCTAAAACAAGCACACTAGAGAAATTTGCAGCTTGTGACACCTGTGGCTACTGCAAGCATGAAACACCATCTGACAGAGTCAGATAACATTAACCCCTCACCCGAAAGCTTGTTTACCTCACTTCCTACTCCCAGTTTCCGTTACTCCATATTATCATACCAGGCACTGAATACAACTCTGGTTAATATGTTATGGTGTCTGATAGAAAAAGTATATACCATGCAAAAACAGATTGGTAATAGAAGCAGAGAGCTATAAACACTAAGAAAGGATCTAAAGGAAGTACTAGAAATTTTAAAACTAAAAAAAAAAAAAAAAATGGAGAATGCCTTTGGTGGACAGAGCTAAGGAAGAAATCAGGAAACTTGAAGATATATTGATAGAAACTTTCCAAACTGAAAAGAAAAAAGAATGAACAATAACAGCAACAACAACAACAACAAAAAAAAACCAGAACAGAATACTAAGAACTGTGGGGAAACATCTAAACTTTTGACATATGCATTATTGGAATGCCAGGGAAAGAGAAATAGAGCAGAAGAATTTGAAGTAATAATGGCTAAGAACTTTCCAAAATAAATGACAAATGCCTGAAACCACTACATCTACCCGTATCATATTCAAACTCCAGAAAACCAAAGACAAACAGAAAATCTTGCAACGAGACAGAGCAGAAAGAGGAGGGAAAACAAAAAAAAAAAAAAAAAGAGAAAAAGCCCTTACTTAAGAATCACAGTGGACTTACCAGAAACTATTCAGTGGTCATGCATGGATGTGAGAGTTGTACTGTGAAGAAAGCAGAGCGCCGAAAAATTGGTGCTTTTGAACTGTGGTGTTGGAGAAGACTCTTGGAGTCCCTTGGACTGCAAGAAGATCCAACCAGTCCATCCTAAAGGAGATCAGTCCTGGGTGTTTATTGGAAGGACTGATGCTGAAGCTGAAACTCCAGTACTTTGGCCACCTCATGCGAAGAGTTGACTCATTGGAAAAGACCCTGATGCTGGGAGGGATTGGGGGCAGGAGGAGAAGGGGATGACAGAGGATGAGATGGTTGGATGGCATCACTGACTCAACGGACATGAGTTTGAGTAAACTCCGGGAGTTGGTGATGGACAGGGAGGCCTGGCATGCTGTGATTCACGGGGTTGCAAAGAGTTGGACACAACTGAGCGACTGAACTGAACTGAACTGATGCTAGCCAGAGAATGAAATGAAGTATCTAGTGTTAAAAGGGAAAAAAAAAAAGCTTTCTATATCCAGAAAAATTGTTCTTTGGAAATAAAGGAGAAATAATTTCTCCCGTAAACAAGAATGGAGGAAATCCATCACCTGTAGACCAACCAGGCAAGTAATGTTCAAAGTTATTGAGGCAGAAGGAAGATGGAAGAGATCAGAAATATGGATTGATGTAAAGAAAGGAAAAGCATCAAGAAAGAAGCAGTGAAGGTAAAAGAAAATCATGTGTGCGCTACATTGATCTGTACAGATGACATTAAAAGCAGTAACGTGAACAACATGCTGGGTGATCATGCTGGGTGATCATGACCCCTGGGGAAGTGGAGTAAACGGCAGTGATGATGTCACAGGCATGTGTGGGAGGAGCCTGGATACTGATTAGGGTACCTGCAGTATCTGTGGAGAGGTGCAGTGTTGTTTGAAGGTGGACTTGGATAATTATATCCAATAATTGTCAAGGACAAGAGTTTCTAATGATATAAGTGGATGAACCAAGAAGGCAGAGTTGTTCAGAGCTCAGCTCTAGCGCCAAAGACAGTTCAGGCTCCACTGCGCCACTCACCAACCATACCAGCTTAAAGAGGTTCTTGCCCTTTGTTACCCCCAGATGCCTCACCTCAGAAATTAAGCTGTCAATAGCTTCTTTATAAGGCTGCTCCACAGATGAAGATAATGCAAGCTAAGTGGTTAGCAGAACACACGGCACATGGTAAATTTCCTATAGATAGAAGCAGCACATCTCAAATCATGGTCCCCAGACCAGCAACATCAGCATCACCTGGGAATGTGTTAGAACTGCAGCTTCTCAGCCCTCCCCCCAGACCGCTGAGTCAGAAACTCTGGGGATGGGCGCGGGGATCTGCAGTTTCACAAGTCTTGCAGGTGATGCTGATTCTTGCTAAAGTATGAGAACCACTGCTGCTACTTGCCACTGCTAAATCACAACAGTCATGTCCAACTCTGTATGACCCCATAGACAGCAGCCCACCAGGCTCCCGTCCCTGGGATTCTCCAGGCAAGAATACCAGAGTGGGTTGCCATTTCCTTCTCAGTGCATGAAAGTGAAAAGTGAAAGTGAAGTCGTTCAGTCGTGTCCGACTCTTAGCGACTCTTAGACTACCAGGCTCCTACATCCATAGGATTTCCCAGGCAAGAGTACTGGAGTGGGTTGCCATTGCCTTCTCCTGAGAAGTTACGAGTGATGCCAAATACCGAAAAGGGTTTCCTAGCTCAGAAACTGATCCACTGACTCCCTTCAAACCAAGCTCTAACAGCACCAAATAGTTCAGACAGCCACATGGATGGACCTAGAGATTCTCATACTGTGTGAAATAAATCAAACAGAGAAAGACAGATACCATATGATACTGCTTATATGTGAACCATCCCCCAAAAAAGGCTACAAGTGAACTTACCTACAAAAGCCAGAGTTACAGATATAGAAAATAAACTTATAGTTATGGGACATGTGGGGAATTGGAACTTTGGTACTGACAGTCTATCACTCAAGGATTAAGAGAGACCTTCTCTGTATCTGTCTCCCCACACCACCACCACCCACCCCCACAGATGGGACTCCAGCAAGGACAGAGAAGGGGCATGGACAGCCTCATGATGAAGCAGAGTGTGGAACAAACATGTCGTGACAAAGGCACACACATGCGTGATACTGGGAGTGATTAACAAATGGGGGCACCGGGGCAGCTTCCTACAGGAGCAGGGGGGAGAGCAGCTGCCATGGGGGGCTCCTTGGAGACGCGATGCTTCTGCCCTCTCCAGGGGATTGGAATGTTCCACCTGACTGTTACACAAGGGAACAGAACTTAAAACAAGCAGCAAATCCCTTTTGACTATTAAACTAGTGTTAAAATGTATGTAGTGGAAATATCTAGTGCTGGCAACAATGTAGTGAAAATGGCATTCTTATGTGTTTCTGGAAGCATCTGCCAAACCAGCAAATGGGAATAATAATAATAAATAATAACAATGAGTTGGAAAGTACCAGTTAACACATCTGAGCAGCTATTATAAATTTTCATATCATTGGGGCCCTGCAATCAGATGTCTGAAGTGGCTGTTGTTTTAAATAGAAAGGGAATGATATTCACCACTGACTTCATCTGCAAATCAGTGGAAGCAAAATAGATGTCAAAGAGTGGTTATGTAAACTGATCCTAAGGACACAGCAGTTTGCCCTTTAAAATATGTTTTCTGAAGAAATGCAGCCACCTGCAAATAAAAATCTTAAGATATATTTAAGGTAAAAACCATGACTCAAAATTTTAGTATGATTGCAAATACCTGATTAATAATAAACATTGGGGAAAATTACTGGAAGGAATTACAACAAATAGCAGGTGTTGTCAATAAGGTGGAGGATTTTGATTGTTAATTCTTTATTTTCTTTACTTTCCAAATGCTCTAAGGTTTCATTCTATGTAATACTTTACAGAATGAAAGATATTAGAGCAAGAAAGAGAGGAGAGTGGAAGATCACCTCATTCTGCTCAAAAAGGGGACACAAGTAGTCACAATGTTTTCTTATTCCCAGTTGCATCAGCCATTTCAAGATGTTATTTTCCTTCTTCCTTTTCTTTTGCTGAAAAATAGACTCCAAGGGGACTGAAGTTTCGGGGCAGGGGCAAGGGGGAACTGTTTGAATAGATGTGTAAAGAAAAAAGTAGCAAGACTGATTTCTGAAGTTTGCACTTGAGACTGATTTGTAACAAACTGCTATCTGGGCTTGTGGGCCATGGGGCATAGAAACAATTGCTATGTGTTCACACTTTTCCAGCTGTGTTCTGTTATGCCCTCAACAACTGGTCATGTTGGAAGGGATTCCCCTATATCCCCATTTCCATCTCAAACAGAAAAGCTTTTTTTATTTTCTGTACTCATTATTTTTCCTTCCTCATATAATGTCGGTTACTCAAAGCTTGAAGATACTTAAAAACCTCTACTTAATTTTATGTGTTCAGTCGTGTCCAACTGTTTGTGGCCCCATGGACTATAGCCCACCAGGCTTCTCTGCCCATGGAATTTTCCAGGCAAGAATACTGCATAGGGGTGCCATTTCCTACTCCAGGGGATCCTCCCAACCCAGGGACTGAACCCTCATCTCTTGTGTCTCCTGCTTTGGCAGACTGATTTTTACCACTAGCACCACTGGGAAGCACTAGTTAATTTTATAACTGAACATAATATTATTTTTCACTTACTTAATAGCTATTTTAATATTTATTTTCCACTTATTCTATTAGCTATTTCTTCGAGTTAGATTAAGCAGTTTTTCCCCCTGTTAACTATTGGTGTGTCCTTGAAAGCTAGCTATATCCCACTGCAGATTATAAGATCTAAGTCCTTGCCATCCCATCAGCCTCCAGGCTCCATGATACCAGGGACACTCTCTGCCTTGGCCCCTGCTCTATGCCCAGAATATCTTGCACATAGTAGGTGTGGAACAAAGTGTACTTTTGAAAGAGTTAATGCTGCCACTTGGTGACAGCGTACCCAAGTTTCATGCTTAGCATTTTGATTACTTAATGAAATTCACAAAAAATTGAATCAGAAAACCCAGGACATGAATCTTGGTGATAGTCATCCCATTTAGCTCTTGTTTGCCTACTCAGCACAGATTGGAGATCTATGAGATCACTCTGCTCCACATCTGCTCACACCTGTCCTCATGGCACATAGGCAGTGCTGCTCCGTGGGTAACAGGGCTTGGCTTCTAGAGGATAGAATCTTTATGCCATCTTGGAACTTCTCACTAGAGCATGGCATTCAGCAAATCCTAGCCCCACCTATTCCCAGGCCACTTCAAGGTTGTGTCCCTGACCTTCAGCTTCTCAGCAAAGGTCTTCTGTCCCACCATTCGTTGTGTCTCTGCCCTGACACCGGGCACCTGCAGACACACCAGGTACTGCCATAGAGTTATCCTAATCTGGACACAAGGAGCTGTCTTAGATACGAGAGACAGCTGTTTGCTCATGGACCAGGGAGATTTTAAATTATTGAAGGCAAGCAATAAAGGATGTTGCTTACCCTCTGATGCACTGCCTAATTGGTAGATTCACATGACATCGCACTGGATTGTGAAACCATGTTACTCTGATTGGTGATATTATGCTATCTTAATTTGGTTTATATAATTATTTAAGTTTAATTTTTAGGGCTGCTGTCAAATATTAACATTGTCTTAGGTAGAGGATATAACTAATTGGGGCACACATGCCCACACATGCCGAGGGCCTTGATTGCTTGTACAGTGAGGGCAATTATCGTAATGAGAGCAGCGCTGAGTCTGGCACATACAGATGACTCTGTCCCTGCAAAGCCCATTAGAGTGACAGTTACTGGACTCTGAGCTCTTCCCAGACGTGCTCAGTTTTTGGCTGAGTCAGTGCATGTTGACTTGACTTGGAGCGGAACAAGAACAAAGGAAAGTCCAGGGTCTGAGAGATCGTGTTTGCTGGGGTCCTGACTCTTTCATTCCAAAGTCAGTGGGAGCCATTGCACTGTGCCTCCCAGGCTGACATCCTGCAGTGTGGAGCAGGTGCCGGCCCGCTGTGAGTGCCGGGGTTATAGTCTCCCAGGTCCCTCTCCCAGGGACTGCCATCTCCGGAGGTCTCTGGTTGTCATCTGTGCAATGGGGCTACAGAGTCTGCTCTACTGGGTTGAGAAGCCACTGAGAATAAGACAGGTGATGTCCCATGTCTGGCACACAGCAGACCCATGCCTGCACAGGCATCATGATCATTATTGTGTTTTTATCACTACAGCAAGAGCCAGGGCTACCTGCCACTTCTGGACACTAATTCCACTCCCTGTGCTAGACTGGGAGGGTCTCATAAAGTTGTCTCTGGAGACTCATGGCCCATGCATTAACCCCCTCATCCCTGAAGAGTCTCCCACCCTGCCTGTAAAGTGTAGCTACACACCCACGCACTGTTCCACCAACCAGTACACCCCAGTGCCTGCTGCCTATGAAGCACAGCGGCCTAGCAAGAGACAAAATCCACCTGCAAAACAAGCCTCTGTTCTGGATTCTTTCAAGAGATTAAACAACCAGACACGCTGAGGCTTGAGCACAGGGAGAGCCCTGAGCCATGCCAGCTGGTCACACCCCGCGGAACAAGTGTGTGTACACCTCAGATGCTCAATGTTTAATCCGTGGGATGGACAGGAAGCACCATGAGGAAGCCTGGGAGATGGAGCAGCTTCTGGAAAAGGAGTGGGGTGAGGGCGAGGGGCACGGGAGAAACACGGGCATGGCTATTCCTGCTGGAAAGAGCTGCAGAGGACTCGGAGAAGTGCTTTCTCCGGTGTGAAGGACCCTTCAGAGGAAGCTAGGATTATAATGATCTCATTACTAGATTGGAACTTCCCAGCCGATAAACCCCTCGGCCCCTAAGGGAAAGGAGTGCTACAACTCACAGTTCTTACTGCACATTAAATATTAAACGAGATTTCCTCTTGGGCAATCTTTCGTGGCCATTACCCTGTTCTGTCTACCACATCACAAAAGCCCTCAAGCAAGCGAGAAAACTTGGTCTGGGAGAGAGCCGCCCAGGTTAAGCTCAAGGACACCTCAGCTCACCAGTGGCCCACCGACATATGAAGTTTTATCTGGAGCCTTGATGTCCCATTGCAGCCTTGATGTCCTGCCTGAATTATTCTGTGAGACCAGGGAGAGGAGATGAATTCTGTGGACCCCAGGAATGTACTTGTCCCACCTTTGCCTTTAAGAAAAAAAACAACCATGTCTTCCTCCCCAAGAGGGTAGGCTGACCTCTTGATTCCTCAGTCTCAGAATCATCTGATTCCCTCACCCCTTCAACAGGCACTCAGGTTCCCTGCCCTTCCTCCTTCCTTCTCTCTTTCCCTCCCTCCCTCCCTTCCTTCTTTCCTTTCTTCCTCACACTTCTGGAAGCCAAGAATTCCTTTCTATTCTGCACACTTGACCCAGCTACAGGTGCTTCCCACCTGGAAAAGGGAAGGGGATTTGCTTGTGTGACAACCCTCAAGCCAACTCCTCACTCGCTCACCTTGCCTGAAGCTATGCTTTGCTGATGAGTTGCCCTTGGCTGCCTACGGGGCTCAATCCAAGGGTTCTAGGATCCTTCAGTGACTGAACTCAATGTCCCCTTCATCACAGAAAGCTCATTATTAGGTTTCAGGTTGTTTTTCTTTTTCTTTTGTTTTTTTTTTTTTTTGCTAAGTTCTATTTGAAGGCAGAACTCGGGACCCATCCTTTGCAAACTACCAGGATCAAACTCAAACCCCCTCCCATGGCATTCAGAGCCCCTCATAGCCTCACCACAACCACCCCCCACCACATGAATCTGCCTCAGGGCCAGTTGGTCACACTGTCCCCCAACACACCTTGGCTCTCGTCCTACTGTTTCTGCTCACATAATCCCATTCACCTGGTCCAGCTGACCTTTTGAAGCAATGTGACAGACCAGGTCACCTCCCATACTAAATCCCTCCAATATTTGGCAGGTGACCAAGGTTCACTTCATCAGTGATCAGGTCATGTTGACTGCATACACTCTGATATAATGAGAAAGTCACTTCCTCTCTGTGGGTTTCTCCCCTAAAACTCATAACTTCAGTCCAACCATGTGAAAAACATCAGACAAATCCACACTAAAGGACATCCTGCAAAACACCTGGCCACTGCTCTGAGATGTCCAGGTCATCAAAAACAGGGGAAGTAGGCGACACCATTACAGCCCAGAGGTACCTCGAGAGACATGAAGACTAACCCACAGTGGTGTCCTGAATGGGATCCGTGACCAGGAAAAGGACAATGAAATCTGAGTCAGGTCTGAGTTTGATTGACATAAATATTCCGTGTTGGTTTCTTAATTATAACAAAGGCACCAGAGAAATGTAAGACATCAGCAACAAGCAGACCTGGGAAAGGGTATGAAGGAACCCTCTTTTCTGTAAACTGAAGACAAGTCCATCAATCCAGACTGTTCTACCCTGAGTAGAGTTTATTTTAAAAGCCCTCCACTACTTGCCCAAGGCCCCTGGCATGAACTCCGGTTCTGCACTCCGCCCCCGCCAAGCCCCACATCACAGCATCCTACTCTGTCCTCTCTCCAGCACCTTGCCAGCCTGCTCTCTGCTCCTGGGCCCTGATGCGCCTTTCTGCCTGGGGCTCTGAGGCGTGTTCTCCCGGTCAGCACTCCTGGCCATCCCACCTGGCTGGACTCCTGCCTGGCTTTGAAAGTCCCATCTCTGTGGTGGCCTCACATTTTTCTCATGACCTGATGAGTTCCTCACAGGCTCTCCTCTGCTGACCTCTTCGGCCCCAACTCGAAGCCAAGACTATGGCTCCCCAGTTCACAACAGCTTCCCCAAGTGCAAAGAACAATGTCCGGTATAAGGCAGATGGCCAGAAATCCTTCCTGAGTTAACAAAATCAGTTTATGCTATTGCTCAACAAATATTTTGAACTGCAACGTATTGGCTGTATACTGAGGACCAAGAGATGAATGAGGAAATGTCCTCTGCCTTCCAAGAGCTCATGGTCAAGCCCTGCTCCACGGCTTCAATGAATGTCCAGCTCTTAGGACCAAATGCCAACCTCAAGCATCCTCCTGAGTACCCATGTCTCATCCTTTCTGCTCTATGTTAGCAGCATAGCTAACATCTGTATCAGAACAACACTGTCTTCCTTAATCAGATCTAAAATAATTGTTATCATTTTTATTCAGATTTCCCATATAATGGGAAATGTATTAAAAGAAAATATACATGATAAAATAAAAATTTCTCATAATGTGATAACTCAGGAGATTTTATTATTTTGTGTATATAAGCAATCATTATGGGAAATAATTACAAATGCCCAAGGGAGAAGTTCTTTTAAAACATATAATTAGCTGAACTCTCCCACACACGGATTAGCATAGTTAAGCTTTGGGTCTTTTGCATTCCAGATGATGCCCTGCTTGTGTGCTTATGAGACCACCACATAGAGGCTTGGTGTTTTATAAATAAGCGTGGACTCCCACAATATGCTGGTGTGAAACCCATGATGTCCACCTGGCGTAGTTTCTCACTGTAGTAAATACAGGCCCGCAGCATCATTTTGAATGGCTAGCTCCCTTCCAATTTTTTCAAACTGTGCAACATCTCAATTTAGTTACACAGCCTTTTTTATTATTTTTTTTTGATACTTTGCTTGTTTGTGTTTGTTCACTATTATATAAATAGTACTTTAATTAATGATCTTGCACAAACATCTTTGCACACTTTTCCAATTATTTTCTTAGGGTGAATCATAAAAGTTGGATGCTAGACTAAAGATTTTTTTAATTGTTATCTTAGATCTGTTTATTTTGTTGTGTTACCTCTGAAGAAAACTGTATAAATCTATATCCCACAGGTCAAAGTATTATTTTCATACAAACTTTCTTTTTCACTAAAAAAAATCCAAGTAAGAAATGCAGACCATAAGATAATGCATTAAGGTAGCAGGATGTAAAATTATCATATAATATTTCATACATACAATTAATTCTTTACCTTTAACCTTTGGAGGCTTACAGGGTAAAGAATCTGCCTGCAATACCAGAGACTCGAATTCCATCATTGGGTCCAGAGGATCCCCTGGAGAAGAGAATGGCAACCCACTCCACTATTCTTGCCTGGAGAATCCCATGGACAGATGAGCCTGGCAGGCTATAGTCCACGGGATTACAAACAGTTGGACATGACTGATCGACTAATTCTTTCAACCTTTTATAAATGTTTTTATTTTGTCAAAATAAATTTAAATTATTTTCAGTTTAAAACTCGGGCAGACCAGCCAAGATCCCTCTGCAGGCAAGGTCATCAGACTGACTCAAGCAGACATTGGGCAGAGTCGATGCAAGCTGCCACGATCATTCATTCATCCATCAAACAAATATCTGCTGAAACCTTGATTCTGCCCGAGGAACTTGTTTTATAGCAGAAGAAATGAGTCACTGGGGCCTCTCTGGAGATTTGATGCTTTTACTGTTTCCTCACCATCTTTTC
The DNA here is from genome assembly GCF_023699985.2 of Odocoileus virginianus. Taxonomy (NCBI): domain Eukaryota; kingdom Metazoa; phylum Chordata; class Mammalia; order Artiodactyla; family Cervidae; genus Odocoileus; species Odocoileus virginianus. Next base: position 52,413,466 of record NC_069682.1, read on the forward strand.
CTTATTTATTAAACTTTTTATTTGGAGATAATGGTATGTTTACATGCAGTTGTGAGAAATAATGCAGAGATCTCATGTAGCCTTTCTTCTTTTCCTCTAGTGGTGAATTTAGCAAAACCAAGTGCATTATCACAGTACTTGTGTGTGTGTGTGTGTGTGTGTGTGTGGTTCTATGCAGTATTATCACACGTGCAGTCTCATGCAGCCACCACCACAGCCAAGACAGAAAACAGGTCCATCACAAGGGTCCCTACTGCTCCTCTGCTATAGCAAGAACTGCCCCCCCCCACCGATCCCCTTCCCTAACACCTGGGACCCTGATCTGTCCTCTATGTCTGTAGTTTTTCATTGCAAGAATGTTACAGAAATGGAATCATATGTACAAAAGCCTGTAGCCTTTGGATTGGCTTTTTTCACTTGTACATAAAAGTTTATGTGTATCCTTGGTTTGTTCTTATAATTTCTCAGCAGTACTTCATGGGGCAGAGATGCAAGTGGCTCCCCTCACTGATATACCTAACAGCCCCCACACAGCCCCCTCCCATCTGCACAACTTTCAGCCCTGCAGATTTATTTAGAGATCTTGGTTGCCAAGGGGGGAAATGGTGTGCCAATCTGAAAACATCTCATGGTTCCCAAGACAGGGAAAGGGTTTCCTCTACAGATTAAGGTTCCCAGACATGCAGAGGAGAGGCCCATGACTGCTGGTGCACGGGGTGGCAGGGAGGAGGAGACTTGAAACCCAGGGACTCTGTAGGGTACCTCTAGGACATGTGAAAAAACCATGGCAAACTCAAACAGGCGAGACCCCTAAGAGCTTGGCTGCTTAGGGATGCAGTTTGGGGTGGAACTATAGTAGCTGCAAAGATAGCTGAGACAGCAAGAACATACAAGGGATGGTAAAGAAGGAATTTATAAACATCAACCAGGGCTCTGTGACCAGTTGCAGAAACTAAGGACTCTGGTACCTATACACATGTTCTTGTTTGCTTTCCTGTGTGTTTTTATGTACATTAGCCCATCTCTCTTTCCCTGCTCTCCCCTTTGTATTGATTGTGGCTAGCTGGCAGTTCAGACTCTAGGCCATATTCTATCTAGGGCAAGTCTTACTGAACAAGGGGGATGAGAATCAGTCAGAGACACACATAATTGATAAGGCTGTGGGTCTGTTTCCTTTCAGGCTAAAGTGAGCATGAAGAAGCATGATGTTTTTTTACAATTGCTGGTTGGAACTGAAATGCAGGCAGAACATGTTTGGGTGCTGAGTGTCCATATGCCTGGACTGTGCCAGCTGTGATCTGTTAGCCTTGAGCACCACACCTTTCAGCCATGCCCTGTTATCTCAGTCGCTGGAAGCCTGGGAACTACATTTTCCAGAATCCCTTTCAAGCAGGAATCCAGTCGAATTCCTCCTATGAGAGGGGCTTACTGAGAACTGGAAGGCAAAACATAAGTATCAGTCTCTCCTGCAGCAGCAGCAGGGGCATCTAAATCTTCCTGCCTTCTCCCACCACTCCCCGATTCCCTGTCAGCCTCCTGCTCCAGGCCACAGGCAGGCAGCAGTGGTGGCATCCCCAGCAGGTTCTAGCGGGTTCCGCCAATTTCCTGATTCTGGACAGCACCCCCACCCAACAGCTTCTGCATGCCTCAGCTCTACCAGCAATGCTGTAAGCACCTAATTCCCTTGCTGCTGGAACGGTCTTGACTGGCACATGCATCATGCACCAGACTGAGTGAAGGGGGGGTACAATTCCAGGATGTTCTCTCCTCTTGTAAAACCTTGCCTGCCTGCGGGGGAGGATGCTCACATCTGTTTCACGGTCTGAAGTGCATCAGGGCAGATGTTCTAATGGGCACAGCGCTGGGTGCTAGTCAGCTTCATCACAGCTTTCTCACCCTCTAGCAGCACAACAAAAGCAAGAGCGCCAAATGCGCTCAGAACCGTGACAGACGACTTTCAAAAGTGATCTCACCTCCCTCTCACCTCTCCTGGCAGCTGTCCACGCTGCTTATGAACAGATTCTGCTGATTTGTGAAGCCAACACACCAAGCCTCACCTGGGCTGGGATTCACCCCCTCCTTTTTGTCTTCTCCCACGTTTTCTTCCTTTGTTTTTGCTGGAGGTGGCACAGAGAAGCAGAAATTATTTAAGCTGCTGCTACACTGTTCGTGTTTTTAATTTGACAAGAAAACTTGTGCAATTGCATGGAACATTTATCTTATTTCTGCAAAATTTTGCTTTCCTCTTTGAATAACAAACAGGCTCTGAAGGCAGCACCACCTCCAACTTCCAGAACAGAGCCCGCCTACACGACCTTCACGCCTCTGCACCCATAGCCTGCACTCTTTCTCCTTCTCTTAGGTCTCCCCACACAGTCCTGGGGGACCATCCGCCAGCATGTGGAGGGTGCTGGTATGTTCCAAACCAGCAACCAGTACACAGTTTCCTCCTGGAACTAGGTCTCTGCATCCTGAACAGAAATAACCAAAAAGACAGGTCCAAATGCAGGGAGAATGGGGACCGTGTGAATCCAGGAACAATATACACAGATTTAGACAAATTCCCCATCCTCCACAATAGACAGAACATGGATGGGAGCACGTACAAATCTACCATCATCTCCCTGCCTACCACCCGCAGCGCGAGGGGCCTGCAGTTCCCACCTTCTCTGGTGTCAGAGGAATCCCAGCCATTCCTCACCAAGTGCTGTGGACAGCAACTTCTCTAAGGAACAGTCTTCCAGATATTCCTGTCCTCCCACTCATCAATGCCCCTCATAGCCGGCATCTTGTGGCCCACTTTTTCTTGGCCCTGAAGAAGTCTCGTCTCATGTATGTATGTAAAATTACAAATAATCTTGAAATAATCAGAAATAATAATACTGGCAGTTTGATTCCAGGGCCTGCTTAGTACTGGGTACGATGCAGGTATGACCTGAAAATTCTCCTCTTCACCTCTCACAACACAGGTGATGTGGCCACAGTCTCCATTTGATAGATGAAGAAACTGAGGTGCTCCAAGTTGAGCACTGCACAGTGCTTTTAAAGAACTGAGCCAAGATTTGAACCCCAGACTTAAGAGCTCAGCCTTTTTACACTGAGCTAGAAAATGCATAGCACTGATGTAATGGGCAACATAAATAAGGACCATCTCTGTGTACCAAGTTTTAGAATCTTTAAATGAAATGCCTTCTTGGCATCAGCAAGTGTGGCAAAGCATTCACTGTATTCTGCATTCAGCCTGCATCCTGATGAGATGTGCAATTAAAGCAAAGCATCCAGTTTGATTTATATCAGGTTGAGCAGCGCCCAGAACAAGTTTCCGCATTCCCCTACACTCTGACTTTGGAAATGCCAGTTCAAGCCTCTCTACACCTAAATATTCAATGTGAGTTCCTAAGTTCCATCTGAAAGTCTTCTCAAATTCTCATCATTATTCTTCCAAATAACAATCAACGGAGTAAGAACATTAAGTGAAGGGAATCATATTTACACTCATTGAGAATGTGACCCATGTTATACAACCAGGCAAAATCTTAAGCAGAAATGTTTTACTGCACATTTTTTATTGACATTTATCTAAGAAAGAATACAAAGATAAAACCTTTCCAGTGATAAAACAACTAAGCTATGAATTATGGCTTCACAAAAATTTACCTTATACTCTTTTTAAAAAATTGAAGTATAGTTGATTTATAGTGCTGTGTTAGTTTCAGGTGTATAGCAAAGTGATTCAGAATACATATACAAATACATATACATATGTATTCTTTTTCAGATTACCTTCTATTACGGGCTATTACAAGATATTGAATATAGTTCCCTTTGCTATACAATAGGTCCTTGCTGTTTATTTCATTTTTGTGTAATAGTGTGTATCTGCTAATCCCAAACTCCTAGTTTACCCCTTCTCTTTCCCCTTCGGTAATCATAAGTTTGCGTCTTGTGTCTGCAAGTCTATTTCTGTTTTGTATCATTTTTTAGGTTCTACATATAAATGATATCAGATGATATTTGTCTTTGTCTGTTCACGTACTGTTCATGGACTGTGATAATCTCTAGGTCTGTCTATATTGCTGCAAATAGCATTATTGCATCCTTTTTATGGTTGAATAGTATTCCATTGAGGATATCCTGCATATTCTTTACCATTCTTCTGTGGGTGGACATTTGCCTTATACTTTTTGTGGTTAAACAGTGCGGGAAAAAAAAAAAGTTGGTTGCTTACAGCATCTGGAAACTCAGGCATTAGATTTATCTGGAGGTGATGCCACAGAAAGGAAAGTACTGGAAAAATGTTACAATTCAGTCTTTGAATTGACAAATTTTACAGTAAACTTGTCAACAAGTCTCCAAATTATGCCAACCCACTAACAGGTTAGAAGTCTAAGAAATAAACCCTAAGACCTACAGCCCCCCTGTTACTCACATCACACAACGAAAGCCTGTCTTCAAACAAAGATTTTAGAACCAAAAAACAGCTTAGCAAGAAATTTTATTATGTCAAGTGTGGAGAACATCCATCTCAAGGAGGATGAAGGGGTTCGGACTGAGCTGATCCCATTGTCTCAGAAGTTACATATAGTATCAACTCAATACATATTTGAAATAAGTGAACAGCCCAAGGGAGACCTAGGATGAGCCCCAATTCTGCCATTGTTAACTGTGGGGCCTGCACTGCTTCACCGCCCCACCCCCCTGAGCCTTGACTTGGCACGTGTGAAATGGTGGAGCCAGCAGGACCTCATGGTGTCACTGAGCTAAAAGAGGTGAGGGTGCATTGTTGTGCACCAGCTCTACACTGTAGGGCAGCGCTGGATAGTAGGGATGTGGGTGAGCATCCAGTTCAACCGGAAAGCAGTGCAGTGTATGGTTCATGTCAGGCTGCTTTTACTGGGAAACTACTTAGTTTTTTGCTCCTGCTTTCCTTTAAATCACTTAAATCACTTTCTACCCATAAACAGTGGCACATTAGCCTTTACAGGTCCAGTCACTCAGCTTTGTTTATACTCGGTAGATATTTGAAAGTCTCCTCTGTACCCGGCAGGATGCTGTGCAAAGAAAGACTGCAAAGCAGGTGGAAAGGACGGGACGGCGGGGCGAACCACTGGTCCAAGTCCCACTTCATCTTGAAGTCCCGTTACCCCCATGGCCTCAGTCTTCCAAACCACTCAATAGGGCAATGTCTTCTTCAGAGGGAGGACCAGAGTGAATGAGATGATGTCTGTGAGGCACCTTGACAGGACCTGCCAAGAGCAGATGCTCAAGGAGAGAGAGCATCTTAGTTACCAGAGCAGTGATGACATGAATGGTGATGACGGTCCTGTTCTAGAGAAGACCGCTCTTGAGGAGAAATAATCGCTCAGCCAACTGAGTCACGGGGCAGTGTACAGCAGGGGCCAAGAGAAGTGAAGTTCCAGGGAAGGAGGGATGACATCCAGATGGAGAACCAGGAGGAAACATGTGCATATGTTTCTTCACACACAAAAAACATATGCACGCACACACACACACACAACATGCACAGGGGTCTGGGGAACTGGAGTATGGACCTGGGGACAGGGGAGAACTGGGAAGGCAGAGACACAATAAGGACTGTCCAGGAAAGGGAACACGAAGGGGAAAGGTGTGGCCTACCAGCCAGCCTCCTGCTACATCACCAACCCAGGAGTACCAACAGCTCATCACAGCCAGCTCTTCCTCATGATTCTGTGGAATGGCTGGTGGCTTGGTCACAGCTGGGTTTAGCTGGGGCGCCTTGACTTCCCCTCACATGGCACTGCATCCTAGACTTCCCCACAGCACATTGATGGGTTTCAGGGCCCCAGGGAGGGAAGGGAAGCTGCCGGGAGCCAATTACCTCCACTTTCTGTCTGTCAAAACCAATCAGGAGACCAACCCAGATACAAGGGGTGAATAATCGGGGATGGGCCAACACTGCATGCAAAGGGGCATGGATCCATGGGGGAGGAGTGTGTGGTCCTGTGTGGCTGCATGAAACATGCCCTGCAAGTCCTGTTGAGTGGCGCAGTTGGGGGAACATTTGAGAAGTGCTGAGTGGACCTGAACTGGGATCCCTGCAGGTGAGCCCACACATGAGAGCTGTAGGCTGGGGTAGATCAAGGGGAACTCAGTCCAGACTGCTGCAGGAGTCCAAGCAGAGAGTAAGGGGGAGCCGAGAGTTCTACTCTTCGGTGTATGCCCTACAGAAGTGCATATGTACCTTCACCAAAAGAAATTTATAAGGACATTCATGCATAGAAATATTATTCAAACTAGCCAAAATCTGGTGACAATCCAAATGACTATCTGCAATAAAATGGAAACATGAATTTGGTATTTGCATACAGAGCAATATTCTACAGCAATTAAAAGGCAGGAAATGCTGCTATAAGCAACAAGGATGGACCTCACAAGCAAAATGTTGAACAAAAGAAGCCACACATAAAAGCAACTTTACTGCATGATTCCCTTTATATGAAGTTCAAAAACGGATGAAGCTCATCTGGAATGTTCCGTGTCCCATGGGATTATCTCTGGGGAGGAGGATCCAGTGACTGGGATGTGTCATCGGGGAGGACAATATCATTTTCCTGACCCAAATGTAAACACACATGTGTGTTTACTTCATGAAAACTCACCAAGTTGTACACTCATTATTTTTCTGAGTGTATACTTCAGTTACAAACCAAAATAAGTTTATTAAAAGATGAAAAGAGAATGAGGGGCTAGCCTAGGTTAGAAGCAGCAGTGATGCAGAGGGGGAAATGACCTTGAGGGCAGGGCTGTCTACCGAGCATCTGTTGCTTGTGTCTGAGAGAGGAGGGGAGTCAGCGAGGACCCTGAGGCTTCTGGTCATCCTGGAAGGTGGGACTGGACCAGGCAGAAGAGCAGGGAAGTCCCAAAGGCACCATGCCTCTGGGGAGGCTGATGGAAGACGAGGTGAGAGAAAAGAGGAGTTACTCCAAGAGCGTGCTGGGTTTATGATTCTGGGGTGGACACAGTGGCGAGCAGGGAGGACATTTTTCAGCCCTCTATGCATGCACACAGACACACACACATTTCTCACACACACAGACATACATGTACACACTTTTCTGTGTGGACACATTTGTGTGTTCACATGTACATGCATTCACACATGCCTATACCCTCAAACACACAAGTCATTCAAATACACGTGCACACACATTCAAATACATGCTCGCACATGAACGTGCATACATGTACACAAACATTCACATATGCACATATTCATGCATAGCTTAAATGTTTACACATGAGCATTTATGTTTACACATTCAAGTGTGAATACATGGACAGACATCAGACTGCATATGCACACACATACACACTTGATCATGCACACACAAATGAACACACACACACACAAAACATGCACATGCTTGCACTCGTGCACACATACACCTGCACATAGAAACATACACATACAGGGAGACCCTGTCCTGGAAAGCATGTTAGTAAGTAGACCCCTGAAACTTGGAAATAGCTCAATCCTGAATATCAGATATAAGGAGAAACCTGGTTGGCCCAGATGAGTTCCAACTATTCTCTCTAGGGGGATCTTTCATATGGCCTATCTCTTGGAGCCCCTCCTGGCCCAGCTGGTGCTCAGATGACCTCATGCCCCACCTGCAACATCAGAATGACAAAGGAAACCGTCAGCATCTGCGTGTCCTTATAGAGGGCCAGGGACAGAGCCCTGGCTCCTTCATTCATTCAGTAATGCTCCACAAAGTGATGCACATGAGTAAATCTCAACAGCTACAAGCAGAACCCCCAGACCAATTCAGCCTTCCTCAGGGTCCTGCTCTGGGCAGTTGATGGGCAATTCTGTGTGCTCCAAAGAGCTCTTGGGAGCTGGTCATCAGCCCATTAGTTCCATGAGTGCCAACCCTCTTTCAGAAGGCAAACCACCTCCCTCAGTAAGTCGAGCTCCTTTTTCCAGCAGCAGCCCCAGCAGTGCCTCTCTGCAGGCATGCGGGCTGCAACCATGAATTATCCATACGCCTTGGAGCCTGTTTGACAGGGAACGTGGGAACTGCTGCACAGGTTCAGGCAGTGTGGGACTCGGGTGCTAATTACTCCTCACTGTCACTTAGCAGTACCATCACATCTGCTAGGGAAAGGGGTCCTTTGCCTGTCTTGTGGAAGAGAGGGGTGTAGGCAAACACCAGGATCCCACAAAGCATGCAAAGTGGCAAGCTGAGCAAATGGATCTGTTTAATCTCAGAGAGGAAATGCTTTTCCAACAAGTTGCCTAGAAGGACAGTGGACTGAAGTTGAAAGTCGGGGGGGGGGGGGTTGGGGGGGGCGCGGGTGCAGGGGGTGGCTTTGGAGTAAGCCCAATCTGCTTTTAGTGCCTTTGGGCAAATGACTTTGGCCATCTAGACTCATGCATTCACCCATGAGAGACTGAGATCAATGGGGCAGATACACAAGCTTGCTCATCATCTGGAAGTTTTCCCAGAGGGTGTAGCAGTCAGAGGGCTCAGTCTTCTGAGCTTCTCAGCCTGCATGCTGGGTGCAGAGGGCACTGTGAGTGCCCTGCCAAGACCCCCTGAAGTCTCTCAAGGATCCTGCTACCTGCCAGCTTTTGGTTAACTCCTGAGCCTCTTTGCCAGGATTTACTAAGGGCGCAGATACCAGGAGCTCATGACCATCAGGTGAGCCCTTAGCCAATGACCGACCGCCATGAGATGTGCAAGTCCCAATCTGAGAAACCCCCCTATCTCCCCAGAGGGTCACCTCCACGAACCCTCACCTGGCTTCTCCGCCTTTCCCATCCTGCTCTCCCCTCCCCTGGAGGGTCCTGGGAGGGCTCCTAGGCACTCCCCTGCTCCCGCGCGGGCTCTCACTGGCCTTCATAAGCTTGTGTTGCAGGCTTGGCTCTTCCCAGATTCCCTCCCCCTTCAGGGGGCAGCAAGGATCAGCCTCATCACAGAACCACAAAGATAGCACCTCCGGTTTGGCTTCCAGGCCTTCCAGAGCACCCTCAGCATCCACACTTTGTCCAACTACAAAGGCTGAGGTTAGCTGTAGCCTCTTCCGGGTATGACCTGACCTTTATTACTATTCTGAATCTTTGCTCACCTTCCCTGCTGCTCTTAATCCAGCAGGGGAAGAGACCAATTTCAGGCTTTTCTTTCAAAAATGGTAGTAGAATTTTACTTCTTATGAGCCAGGGAGGAGAAGGGAGAATTTTTTTGTTTGTTTCTTTTCAAATTGTGGCCCAAGATTTCAACAGGAGGGTTCCAGGAATAATGTTTCAGAAATGACATTTGGGTTATAAGAAATTGTTTTGGGGTTTTTATTGAAATATGGATGTGAAAGCAGAAAGACAGGTTCAAATTTTTCTACTCCTTTTTTTTTTTTCCATATGAGGAATTTATAAAATATTCTCTTCTTACAACAGCTCTCAAAGAAGGGAACCTGTTCCCACCAGCCCCAAAGTTGACATTTGTGGAGAGTGAAATGGTAAAGGTGTGTCTTCCTGAAAGGGGGCTGGTTTGCCTTCCCCTAGATAAGAATAGCCCACCACAAGCTTCGACCCTCTGCAGTCATCTGTCATCCCTAGCTGGGTCCATGTGGACAAGTGAAACCAGGTCTCACAGGATATAAGCCCTGAGTTACCCTGGAACCAGGACCATTTTTACGGGGTTTTTGGTCAGTGGTATTACTTCTTAATAAGCTTGGGAATGGACCCTGGCCTGCTCTGACAGAGGCTTAAAATCTAAAGATAAAGGAATACAGGCAAACACACTCCTGGAAGCAGCACTGGATAAACTCAGTCCTTGGGAAAGCTCGTGTGTGTGGCTCAGAGCAAACTCCCCCCAGAGAATTCATTTAAAAACAAAATAATGCTTCCCTCTCCCTGAAACCTCTGCCTTCCACTCCAGGAGTGTTGAAGATAAAGCTATTTTCACAAGAGCACTGGAACAAAACGGAAAACAAATGTAACATAACTAGTGACATTTTCCCAGGAGATGTCTAGTTTGAGTGTATTTCCATTTTAATGTCATTTTAAAGATCTTTATCAAAATTAGTCGCACATACTCTATTTTTAAATACATGTGCATTATTTAAAGTTTCCTTAAGAAGGAGGAAAACCTACTCTGGTTTGGCTGCCTGTGGCTTTTCTCATTTGCCATTTGATCATATCTCATCTTCCCCTATTCACATCTCGGCTCTGTGCTTGTGGAGCATCATCTTGAAAATTTCACACAGGAACACTTTCAACAGGGCTTAAACAAGTTGCTGACTTTGATTCATTCCTTGTTTCCTTTAAAAGCATAATGTTGCTTTGCAATTCACCTCCCGCCTATCAAAGATGATGTTTACCTGAGGCCTTTGAATGCATTTTGCTGGGATCAAAAGTAATTACTTTGCAAAGTTCATTTACGACTGCAGTGTCTTCTTTGCTACTGGATAAATATTTCATAAGCCGGAAACTCAGAGGCTGTTTGTTTCTCGTAGTTTTGCAAGTTTTTTTTCTTTTAATTAGCCCATATGCCTGTATTCTTTTTCTCCTTCCCTAGATTTCTTCATATCCTCTTACAGAATAAGATACTTTTAAAACATCTCTAAGAAATTTTCCCTCAAAATACCAAAGAAGCCATCACACAGGGTACAAACGGGGAGCTGGGCATTTGCATGAGATAACACATGCCGATAATTCATTCAGCCTTCATTCAAGCCCACACATCCAGGCCCTGCCTCAGAAAAGGCAGTGGAAATGAATGTTTGCTCACGTTATTTCTGGGGACTCTGGTTATTAGTTAACTCAGAAACTTCTGAGATCTAAGACCAAGTTTTGGAGTGCATCATTAGATCTCAAACTCCCTTAGACGGTAGCATATGCCACTAGCTGCCTGCCTGCCTGCCTGATGACAGGAATACTTGCAGCGGCAACCGACACTTCTGCAAAATCCTGACTTCAGATAAACAAGCTGGAGCAGCTGACTCGGAACTGACAATAACTTCTCACCCAGCTGGCAGAGGATGGAGACTTCAGTGAGAAAGCTGGAGGGAGGACGAGATGTGGGACATGCAGGGCAGGCAGGAGGCTCAGGTCCCATGAGGCCTGCAATTTTGGATCCGGCATCTGGATCTACTTTGGGGCATCACTGTTCCCTGTGCTCAAGTTTAGAGCATCTCAGTGAAGGTGCTCTGCCTGCCCGCAAGTGATGGGCTGGTGACCCAGACAAAGGTCAGGGACTTGGATCAGGAGAGAAAAACACCAACAAGTGCCCAGTAACTCACAGCTCAACACTGTGTTCTGGTGGGGCTTCCCTGGTGTTTCTCTTGCCACTGAACCCAAGTCTCCAGCATTCCTGTCCACTTGTACCAGCCACCCAGCAGGCTTCCAAGAAAGTTCTTTGTTACTTAAAATAGCAGAGCTGGCTTCTCTTGCTTGCTACCAAAGAACTAAATGATCCAGGTCTTATAGCAGTCAACAGGAACCAAGACCTCCCCTCATCTACCAGCCGTTACCCTGCTTCCTGTGTGCATTGAGGCAGGTTCATTGTCTAGATCCTCCCCAGCAGTAGCAGTAGCCCATGTGAGCTCTAGGTAGAGTTATCCGTTATCCTCACAGTGCCCAGGAAGGCGTGAGTTACTCTCCCCACTGAAGGTGAGGAACCTGAGACAGCAGGGCTCAGGTAACGGGACCAGTGAACGAGCACTTAGGTTTTGACCAAGGTCTGTTTGACAACAAGGTCCACTTGCTCCCTGCCACCCAAGCCTTTTCAACATTCAATAGTAAACAAGTTGATCTTTTCTTTTTAAGTAGTTCCCTTCAATCTTTTCATTAGAAGCCACCACCACCCCCTTGAATTAATAGCAGAGTCATTTTGTCATTTTCTCCAGAAAAGTCGTATTTGGAATAAATTACCAAACAGCAGAGTACCGGAGGGCAGGGGCGGGGACCAGCTGCTGCCTCCCCACCACCACCAGAATCCAGCACTCTGGGCAATTTGGCTTTTTCATTAATTCAAATAGGACCACACTCTCTGACCTCAATCTATTTCTAATCATAGGGTCTTAGGAAGCTTAGAGACGCAGCAAGCTTCACGAAGCCTCTTGGTGTTTCTCTCCTGTGTCAGCTCAAATGCTCAATTTCAAGCTCCTATCTGCCCTGTGTTCCTTCACTGAGAGCTGTTCATCTTCTTCATGTTTAGGAAACTGCACACTCAGTATAAATGTGCCATCCTCTGGTGTCTCTTAAATTCCGTCTGGAAGAATGCCGTGGGGAAAAGGCTTTAGCATATCTCCTTAGGCACTTGGGAGCTCAGAATTCACATGGAGATTAATGTGCCTGCTGCAAGTCACCACGAAGAGAGCTATAAATAGAGGGGCCTCTGTCCACGCGATTGAGAATTTTCGGGTCTAACCACGATACTTTATAACCCAGATCCCCACACAAGGGCAAGCATCAAAATGACTGTGCTCCGAGAGTTGATATTTTATGCACGAACTGGCTTCATTTCTGGAACCTGTGAGCTTTTAAGACATGACAGTCATAGAATATCCCACACTTCATCTGAGTTACACCTGGAGGTTCACTGGAGCACCCGTTGGCATAGTTCCGGGTCATAAATCCCAAGGGCTTCCGGAATGCCACTTCCAGAGCTCTGGGAGGCTTTTTCCTCGGAGGTTAACTTTCTATTTTTGAGGATGAAGTCGATGCTTCCAAGCTGCATCTCTCTCGATAGGAAACTGAAGCAGCTCACTGGGGCTCTTCTTTGCAAGCCCCAGCTGCACGTCTGCCCTTGTATTTCTCCCAAAAACATGGAGCACCATCTCTAGGCTACTGTCCACTGTGTTCCCGAACCAGGCAGGGGCTGAGACTGGCCAGCCAGCCCCCACCTTACCCAGGATTTTATCCAGAGCAGTCCCATGACCTCCAGAAACTGAACAAACGTGATTCAAAGACAAAAGACAAGGACTGAAAGTCAAGGCTGTGTGTCATAAGAAGTTTCCGCTGGATCAGGGTTTCTCAGCCATGTGACCATTGACATTTTGGACCAAGTCATTCTCTGTTGGGGGCTGTCCTGCATATTGTGGGACATGTAGCAGCACCCCTGGCCTCCATCCACCAGACGCCTGTATCACTCCACTCCAGGTGTGACAGCCAGACAGATGTCCTGGGAGGAAATCATTCCGAGTTGAGAATCTCTGACCGCTATGTTTATTTAGCTCCCATATGACTGTAATGAAAGTAATCTTTCCAAAGCTGAATTCCGAAGCCTAATATTCTGATGACCAGAAACAGTCCCGCCTACAAGCCCAAATTCCTCTGTGATTTCTTCAGCTCTCACATCTACTGCCCAAACCTAAAGGTCACAAGTAGAAGCACCTGAACCCATTCTCCCCAGAGCCCCACTTCTGAATCTCCATCCAAACAATTGAAATCAGGATCCGAAGAGACACCTGCATATGGTGTCTGAAAATGGAGCATATCCATACGATGACATATTTTCCAGCCTTGAAAAGAAGATCCTGCCATATGAACCACAGGGATGAGCAGGAAGGACATTATGCTCAGTGATATAGCCAAACACTGCATGATCCTCTTACATGAGGAATCTAAAACAAACTCACAAAAGCAGACAGTAGATTGATGGTTGCCAGGGCCTGGGAGGAGGGAGAAATAGGGAATTGTGATCAAGAGGCTTGGGCTCAGTTATGCAAAATGAGTAAGTCCCAGAGATCTGCTAAACAACAATGTACCTGTAGTTAGCACCACTGGAAAGATTAGGCGGGTAGATCACATGTCAAATGTTCTTACCACAGTGATAAGGAGAGGAAGAAAGATCAGAACCATTTTGAATCCTGGAAGGGGAACTTGACGGTGAAAATGAAGCCCTCAGGAATCATCAACATCACAACCCCTGGTCCCTCCATCTCCTTGCCTGACCATTTCTAAGAGCACAGCCAGCTGTCCAGCCTGGAATAAAAGGTTTGTGTTGGGTTGTCACATAGATTCTTATGGCAATAACATTTGGAGCCTTTTACTGGGACATAAACTGTAAGCTAAAATGTCACCAGATTTTATTAGACAATCTAAACTTAATTGCAAATAAGTTGATGTACTCATAAAAGAGGATGTAAGACTGCCATCCAAGCAGGTGTACTGGGACCATCCAGGAGCATGGGGCGATGACTAAGTGCTGACTTGTCCTCCACTCTAAAAGGCACCGCTTGGTTTCTGAAGTGCCAAGAGGAAAGAATGATGTTGGCAGGAAGCGACGTTATTACTTAATAATAATAACACAGGGAAGCAGAGGTTAAAAGAGGTCAGTGCAAACCATGTTCCAAGACCATTTTCTCTGGAATAAAATTTTCATAAAGAGCTCTAAGTCTTTTTTATGGCCAGTGAGAACGTCATTGGGAAATTAATGGTGGATCTGAATGATGAATCTGCTTTCACAAGGAAGGGTTGGTTTTATGAAAATATGCTTTTATGCCTCTAAGGCTGTAAATGAGAACAAGACAAGGATATATCCAGGAGGATCATTATTCCAAGCCAGGCTACCTGTCCCACCGCCTGAAGTTTCATCAGATTTATTGGAAATAAAAATACAGATCAACAGACACCTATTTTTCCTGAAAAGTTTGGTAGTTTTCTAATTTTTAAGATAAAATACACTTACTATTATGAAGACTCCATGGTTTGGGTCATAATCTTATTTTTTCACCTTCTAATCTCAGAAGGATTCACCTAGGATAACAACTGCAAGGAAGAAATGTTATGAATATCAAAATGTTCATCAGTATATGAAATAAAGCCATTTTTCTTAATCATTGATCTTCTAATGATCAGCTTTCAGAATGTGGTTGTAGAGGTCTCTTATGTCTGCTGTAACCAATGACTATAAACTGGGGGCACTTCAAACAACAGAAATGTATCCTCTCATGGTTCTAAAAGCTGGAAGTCTGAAATCAAAACGTAGGCACCACACCACACTTCCTCCAGAGCATCTGGGAAGGACCTCCCCATGCCTCTTCCGGCTTCTGATGGTTGCTCACGATCCTCAATGTTGCTTGCCATGTGGCTGTGTCCCTCCGGTCTCTGCCTCGTCATCACAGGCCTTCTTTCCTGAACATCCGTCTCTGTGTCCAGATTTTCTTCTAATAAGTACAAGCGTCATTATATTAGGACCCACCATAACTGCAATACAAGCTCCTCTTAACTAATCACATGTGCAAAGACCCTCTTTCCAAACAAGTCACATTCTGAGGTTCTGAGATTCCTGAGAATCTGAGGAATTCTGAGGTTCCCACAGACATGACTTTCTAGGGATGCTGTTCAACCCAGCAGAATGGTACACAGGATCCCCAGACCCATAGTCACAAAACACGGCTTCCCTGGAATGCGGTGAGGTTACCTCGTCTTCCTGCCATAATGGGGACCTCCTGCCCTGGTCCAGCACCTCTCCTCTTAGTTAACGTTACTTGATTTTCCTTTTATTTTTTTATTCAACTGACTCACTTTCTCACTGAATGTGTTTTTACAGGAAACTTGGTATTACCATCGTGATAAAAACAAACCTCCCTTGCATGCAGTATAAGATGATCTTAGAAATCAGTTCTAAGAAGGTCTGTGGTATCCTAGTAAGTGTCTAGTGGATGCTGCCATCTGCCACGGCTCCTGTCTGGGGAAGAAAGGCAGACTGGCAGGTGGAAGATGGGTTGGCACCTCCAAGAGGCTTCCGGCTCCTGTGTTCAGGGCAGGTGGAGCTGCAAAGGCCAGGGCTGGTGTGCATGTAGCTGGTGCCTTGGTGTCATGTCCCTGGACCTCCTGAAAGCATCTCCCAGACATGCCTGCACTTGGGACCCACTATCAAAATGACCACAACCACACCGTGAAGGTAGAGAGACCTGTGTCCACTTTAGCAACCTTGGGCTTCAGGTTGCTCCCCAGTCAATGGGATTTACTGTTACAGACCCAACAGCCAAACCTCTGGAAGGAGTGTCCACCCCCCATCTCCATTCACCCTTTCACCACATCCCCTCAGTTCACTGCAGTTTGGCCTGGACCCACCAGTCACCCACGGCAGCCACTTGCTCAGGCCAGGGTGTTTCTCCTGACCTGACCCTTCTTGGCCACTGAGGAGGAGGAGCAGGTGCCTGACTTGATGGAGTCATGGCTGATCTCTCCTCACAGCTGGGACCACAGCTCCTGGCTCCGCCTTGCCTCCGGGAGCTGATGCTGGTCTTGTCTGGGGGTCTGAGCCTGGTGCTGATCTGCCCTAAGTCTTCCCCCATCACTGCACACATTCTCAGGGTGATCGCACCACCCCAGGGCTGCCCTCCCATCAGCAGGCATGCACCTCCAGGTCCAAGCCTCTAGTCGTGGCTCTGTGGCTCCAGCACCATTCAGCCAATCGCCTCCGCAGCCCTGCTCACCTGGGGGCTCCCCTTCTGGACTCAGCTCCCACTCTACTACTTTGGGGAGCCTGGCACACCCCCACTCTCCCCACCCCTGTACTGTTTCACACCAGCACTTCAGTTCCTGTGAGAGAACTCAGCCTGCTTCTTTGTCACCTTCTGTTGACTTTGTCTCAGATCCTTGCAGCTGGGAACCCTTCTGGGGGCAGCTGGAACACTTATCCCAGCACAGTGCAGGCTGAAAGTGGCTGCTGCCTATTATTCATTCATTCATTGATTTAAAATAGTGTCTACCGTGCGCCAGGCCCTGAATTAGGAGCTACAGATTCATCAGTTCAGTTGCTCAGTCATGTCCAACTCTCTGCAACCCCACGAATTGCAGCACGCCAGGCCTCCCTGTCCGTCACCAACTCCATAGTGAACAACAAAAAAAAGTAACCGTTCCCTCCCTCGGTTCCACTGCCGTTCACACTCACGGGAGGGAAGACAGACCATAAATGGATAAATATAAAATATGTCAGATGGTGACAAGCGCTACAAAACAAGCAAAAGGCAGGATGAGGGACAACAAGAGCTCGAGTCGTATTCAGATGCAGTGAGGAGAGGTTAACCGGTGGCCTGGGCATCATGTGGTTATGGGGGGAGGACACTGGGTGGGGGAGAGGCAGGGGCCACGGTACGGATGGGCTGCAACCCAGGAGCAGCAGAGGGGTGGGCAGTGAGGTCCACGAGGAAGGCGAGCCAATTCCCGTCATGCCTGCCACGGTTCAAGGTCACCATCAAGGGATCCTTAATTCCCAGCCTCCCTCCCTGAGCTCCTGAAAGAGGAGCCAGAGGTCATCCACGTGTTAGCAAGGGAGGCTGGCAGCTCAGGCGAGTGAGGGTGGGGAGGCAGGTGCCTTCAAGGCCACACCTCCAGACGGCGCACACCTGTGGCCCTCCTGGACTTCCCGGGTGCCAAGTCAGCCAAGAACTCACCCACCCCTGCCAGTCACTGGACCTCACATCAAATTAGCACAGAGAATTAGAGCCTGGATATGTCTGTTGGCTGTGGTGTTTGCTCTACATTTGCAGGAAAGAAAGTTCAAGAAATAGAACAGTAGTTCAAAAGCCCATGTTCTCCTGGTGGTAAGCATCTCCTGGCTTCCTAGCCTCGGGGTATAATAAATTGCCTATTTTAAAAGGTTTGTTTTCAGGCAGGTGAGGGATTTTGTCCTGTGGTCATCAGCAGCATAAATTAGTGGGTTCTTTCAAGGGGGTTTATTTACTTAGCAAGTAAATTGGGATAGATCATCGCTAAATTTTGCCATTTGGCACATATGATATTTATGCACTTAATAGCTTCATTAAGGAGGTTTCTGGGAGTATATTACCGCACGAGCCTATAGATCATTGGGCAATAAATTTAGAGAACTCTCCTTAGCATTTATCTAATTTGGCCATGGTTTTAATTAAGTGTTTCAGCTAACGATTCCCATTTATGTTTAATAAAATTTATTGTAGAAAAACAAGTTATCAAACCCCAATTTATTCAAGTTCCTTCAGCTGATGTGGCTGCCCAAGTGCAGTGCCTATTATGAGTTGAAAATTTGCATTCAGAGTCTCCACAGCTCTGAAGGAGGTGCTGGTCAGAGGCATCTGATAAGGAGTCAGAGGCTGGATGTCACCCTCACGGTCACTCACTTGGACAGGAGGAGGATATGGGCAAGATACCCTGGTGGTTATGGATGACGTCGTCTTAGCAGCTGCAGATCAAGGTTGCTTTTGGAAATGATTGAAATGCAGACTGGTGGTGCTTGTCCCGGGGCCTCCCATCTTGCCTCAGGTTATCTGACAATGTATTCTCCAGTTGAAACCAAACACCTTCTCCAGACCGCACCCACCCTATAGTCCATAGCCCATCAAAGGCAGTCTCGCATTGCTCTTTAAATGTGAGGACCCTGTGGGTCTGTGGGGCTCTGCCCTACTCCGCCCTTGTGACCCCGACTCTCCGTCCTCATGCTGCCCCTGTGTGTCTGGCTGATAGCCGGAGTCAAGGCCTTAGCACCACACCCCTGCCCCCCACCATCCCTGGGATTGCTGGAGACCCTTGGTGTCTGTGCTGAGCAAGCACACTGCCCCCAGAGGCCTACACAAGGGTGTTCACTGTGGCACATTTATGTGAAATAGTGAAAAACATAAATCACCCGGAAGTCCCGCAGAGGCTTGGTAAAACGTGGAATATTCCTATAGTACAAGCTGTCCGGCAGCTAAAAGAATAGATGGATCTGTGTGTGATAACATGAAAAACTCATCAGGCTAAGTTGAGTTTTTAAAAAAGTGAAAAGAGACATGGTGCTTTTTATGTCAAAACAGAATAAAACAATGTTAGACATTTTCTGTGGAGATATGTAGCTATCTGAATGCTTAGCTAGGGCTTTCCTGGTGGCTCAGATAGTAAAGAATCCGCCTGCAATGCAGGAGACCTGGGTTCAATTCCTGGGTCAGAAAGATCCCCTGAAGAAGGGAATGGCAACCCACTCTGGTATTCTTGCCTGCAGAATTTCATGGACAGAAGAGCCTGACAGGCTACAGTCCATGGGGTCACAAAGAGTCGGACATGACTGAGTAACTAACACACACACACACACACACACACATATACACACACTTAGAACATTCTAGAAGAAGATACAGAGCTGGTAACAGTGGTTGCCTCTGAGAAGGGGTGAGGACAGAGAATGAGTGATGGGTAGAGGGAAATGACAGAGTTGGCCAGAAAGGACTTTAACCTCACGTGGAATGCTCCACCTTCTTTTCATGAGAGAAGATATTCACTTGTTGGTAGCTAAAGTAAATATTAATCAGTTTTTTTGAAAGATGGCCATATAATTTTCACTGAAATATACAGATGGAACCATTTATGAGGATGAAAAGGAAGCACATCAAAAATACTTAGATGCCGTTTAAGTGTCTGCTTTGCTCCTCACTTGGAGGAAAATAATTGGATTACTTGTGTAAAGAAAGCAGACTCAGAAAATATGTCTGATCCACTACACCAAGCTGTTAACAATTTACAAGGATCTTCGAAAAACATTGCCCTAAACCTTGGGATTTTCTTATTGGAAATTTTCCATAATACTGGAGGTGGTTAAGAGCTGAAGAAAGCTGGAGCCCATCAATTTAGTTTTCTCATTCTTGCAATATGGGTTTTTTTTTCTTTTAATTTACAGTCACCTTTTAATTCTGATACAGTTGAAGCAACTTATGTTTAAGAATATCACTGTGTCCATAAACTTGGTGCAAGGTAGAGATTAATTTTCACAGCCTAAGGGAGGCAGTCATCCACTGGATAATAATAGCAGAGCTGAAACATTGCTAGAGACCACCTAGCCCAGCTCCGTCATTTTATGTACACAGCAAAGGATTAGAGACAGCAAGTGATAAAGCTATTCAAGAAGAGATTAAACTTAAATCATATTATTTAGCACAGGCCCTTGCAGTGGACATTTAGAACGTAGCTTGGCTACATTCCCCCTATTTTCTAAAAACAGACCCACTTTTCATCTATGATTGGCTACATAATTTGCAGGTCCCAGTGCAAAATGTAAACCTGGGGTCCCTTGTTTAACAATTATTAAGAACATCACAATAAGAGCAGAGCAGTAAATCAAGCGCAGGGCACTTCTGAGCACAGGACAGGCTGAGGACACACACTATTTCTCCTCCATATGGCAGTGTGGGCACTGTTTCCAGCTATACCCAGCCTGAGGCCTAAAACACATGACCCTGTGCTAAACCAGCCCCTGCATCACATTGCTCCAGCCACACTGAGCAGTTCCAGGGTGAGGATGTGAACCACAAGAGAGTCGGAGCCTGATGAGGGTGTTTCCTGGAAGCTATATTCCCCTGATGTGGACCTTGGGCCATGTATTAATAACCTAGTCGCTACTGGCAGCCTTCCTGTGGCCATGAGGAGCGATCTGTCTGACAAGAAGCGAACACAGCAGCCTACAGAGCTGAGTTGGGAACCCAAGACAATCTGGCTCTGAAGCTACCTGTGAAGCTCTTACAAAAAACTTCCCCATCACACAATCCAGTACCTTTCATTTAAGCCATTTTGAGTTGGGTTTTCCGTCACTTCCATCCAAAAGCATCCTTTCTGCTGTGAGTTCCCACAGATTGTTAAGGGTGTCCATTTTTCACAACCTTTTAGTGAGAAGTAATTTGGATTGTCAATTAATATTTAAAATATTTGTGCTATTTGCCATATGAATTCTATTTCTAGGAAGAAATTTATCCTAAAGAAATTGTTACCGAGTTACGCAAACACGTATTTTTTAAATGGTTTTTGCAGCATGGCTTGTAAATGTGAAAAATTGGAAACACCCATATTAACGTCAACACCAATACTAATTAAACTATGGTCATTTCATTTTTCCCAAACAACAGAGAAAAGTTGAAAAGAATGAGGTTGATATGAATTTAGAAAGAATACACAATTTGTTAAGTAAAAGAAGCAAGCTGTTTTTGTTTGCTCTCAATTTTGTAAAATAATGAGGAGGTACTACCACATACCTACAGAGTAAAAAGCTGCTGGAGAATGTGCGGAATTAAACGGAGGGGATTTCATTTTACAGAACACATAAACATTCAAATGCTGCAGAAATCTAATGAGGATGTATTGCTTTTACACTGGTGGGGGGGTGGGGAAGAAAAAGACATTTTAAGTTGCCAAGCACGTAATTTTTCTGGAGGTATTTGACCATAAATAACCCATATCTGTTTCTCCTCCTGCAGATTCTCTGTGGACTGAGGACTGAATGTTCAAGATTAAGAGCAATGCTCATCCCGACACCAAGGACTCACAATCCCTGCTGATGTGAACAGCCCAGAGAAGTTGGCTTCCTGTCTCAGGATCCCCGGTAAGCATTTCTTGCCTATTTTCACATGATCACCTTGATATGTTTGGAATGTGTCTTATATCTGAGAATTGAATGTTTCTAAGGCATAGTGGGTACCTCTCTACATTAATGAGCTTCTGAGCCCTTGTTTCTCAATGAAGGTGTAGATGTTTACTGAGCATAATTTACTATCATGCTTCAAGCACTGAAGAAGCAGTGCTGAGGGTGTCGGTCATGGTTCTCTCCTCCTGAAGCCGGTGGGGGGCGGGGGGGATAGACATCGGGAGAGGTGGAAAGACACACAGCCTTGTGACCACGGGTACTAGGCTCATGCAGCCCGTGGCATCACAGAGGCTTCTGGAAGTGGTGTGGTTCCAGGCGAAGCTTGAGACTGGATAACAGTCATCAGGGATTCAGGTCCACCTAGCAGAGGGACCTACATGTGTGAAAAGGAGGGCAAAGAGAGAAGGAGGAGTAGGAGCTGGAAAAACTAAGTGAGCCCATCTTGCCGGAGCGTGTGTGGGGTGGATAGGGAGACATGTGAGCTGGACGAGAAGCAGAGCAGGCAGGCCTTACAAGTGCCTCACCGTCTCATCATTTCTTTCTCGTAAGGAAAATGCAAGCCGCTGGAAGGTTTAGGTCAGGAGTTTGTGATGATGTTTGCCCCATGAAGGGACCCTCTGGCTGCAATGATGGGGATGGGTAGAGGGGCCAAGCTGGTCCAGGCAGGAACATTGAGGCAGAGAGAGGATTCTGACTGGAGACTCAGACTGACTGGTTTGGGCTCATGGGGAGATAGGCAGGAGGAGCCCACTCCCCTCTTTTGCTGCTATCCTGAAGGTGGACAGTCTTTGTGAGGCCCCGCTTCTTACTGTATGTACTGTCAGCTCCCTGACAAGGGCAGCAGGACAGGTCAGAGGCATGGTCAGCTATGGAACTTGCCACACAGGCGAAAAATGAAAACGTGGGCCCTTGTTCAAAAGTTCCCGAGTGCCTGAAGTCAGGCCGCTCTGAACACAAAGATAGGAAGGCAGCCCCTGGTTTCTGCCAGGGTTAGCAGCGGGTGGGTACTGCAGCCACTCGGGTTACTTGCCAAGAACGAACTCAGCTATTGTCAGAGGAGAGACGAGGTGTGAGGTGGGCCCCTGAGGTCCACTCTCACCGTTTCCCCAAGCGCAGCAATAGTCTGAAGCAGTCGGAGGCAAGCTTTCTCCCACTTGAAAAGCAAGTCTCATCAATTTAAAAAAGTGCTTAAAAGCCCTAGAAATACCTTCTTGTAATGCAAGCAGTGACTGTGTTAGTTGCTTCAAGAGCCACTCCACTCCCCGCCCATCAAGCTACTAGGAGAATATGCACATCCACGAGCAGAAACTGCAGCCATTTCCCCCATAGGACAGCAGATCCGTATATAAAGGCAGACCTGTCTTGGCTTTTAATCTTCATTTTAAAATCATCTCTATTCAAAGTGAACACCCCCCAGGACCTACCTGTCATAGAAGGAAGCACCGGCAGGGAGCTTCAGGCTTGGCGGCTTCTCCGACCATGATACTAAATTGAAAGGGGTTAGGGGTTTCACTGCATTTGTTATTTTTCTGTGAGTGCTTTGGTAACAAAGACCCACAGGTTTTGAGTGATCTGTCCTAAACCTTTTTCACCCATAGCCCTTATTTGTTTTCAAGTGTTGTTTGGTTTGGGCTTCCCAGGTAGCACAAGTGGTCAAGAACCCACCTTCCGATGCAGGAGATGAAAGAGACAAGAGCTGGATCCCTCAGTGGGGAAGACCCCCTGGAGGAGCAAATAAGCACATGCATGCATGTTGTTTGGTTTTATTTTCCGTGCATGATTTCACGTGACAGGCTTTTAAGACTGTGGGCATGTGCTACATCACCTCAGTCGTGTCTGACTCTGAGACCCCATAGACTGTAGCCTACTGGGCTCCTCTGTCCATGGGATTCTTCAGGCAAGAATACTGGAGTGGGTTGCTATGCCCTCCTCCAGGGCATCTTCCCAACCCAGGGATGGAACCAGCATCTCTTACACCTCCTGCACTGGCAATTCTTTACCACTAGCGCCACCTGGGAAGCCTTTAAGACTGCATGGGGGGAAAAAAAAAAAAAGACTGTATGGGTAAATGTTATAGCTGAAACTCCTGGGTCTGAATTTTGGGGGGCCCCCTAAAAGGTTTGCCCTATCTGTGTGTGAGAGCTTAGCCCTAACCTCATGCTCCTGCCACTGCTGGGCCACAGCTCTGCCCTGCATCTCGGGGGATCCTGCCCTCCAGCGAGGAGACAAGAAGAGAGATGTGGGGTGAGGGAGGCTGCAGGGGTGTGTGCAGAGGGTCCATTTTCTGAGACAGTGCAGAGAATGGGGGGGGGGGGGCAGGATTCAGTGAGGAGCAGGGAATAGTGACTCCAAGGAGAGCATTTGAGTCTTCAGACATCAAGCTTCTGATCAGCATAGCAACAAACAACCATCCCGAAAAGGACAGATGGATCGCCAAGTACAGGTGTTAGTTGTGTGTGTGTGTGCATATATATATACATATGCATCATATACATATATACATCATACATATATGAAGGGATGAGAGAGCAAGGGAGGGGGGAGGGAGGCAGCACTCTGTTTGGCTCCGTTTTATCTGCTTCCTCTCAGTCTTTATCATCTCGCTTCCTTCTGCCCACTGATTTCAGCAGGGTCCCCAAAGGCTTCCCCAGGGACCCCCTAGTCCCTCCAGGCCCCCTCTATGTTCCTCTCCCAGGGGTGTCCTTGGAGTTGTTTGCCGGGCAGCTGCACGTCTCGCCTGTAGGGGGCACCATTCACACAGGACACAGCCCAGCAGGTATGTGATGAGGGAGTCTCCCATCTGACCTCCTCTCAACAAAAGGAACCAGACCCCCTAAGCTCTTAGTTAGTTGCCAGACATCCCCTTGCCAGCGCCTGGCACCAATGCCCTCAGTAAACGAACATCAGCTGGTTTCTATCACTAATAATGAAAAACAGTAATATTAATAAGTATAGAGCTGCCATTAGCCAGAGCTTATCTGGGCGAGAGGGTGCTAAGCTGATGCTCACTCCCACCTGGGGTGTCAGGGTCACGGTATCAGCCTCCCATTGAGATCCTGGCCGGAAGGCAGGGCCTGACTTCCAGGGAAAGTCCTCATCTGTCCCACGGAGGTAGCTACTGCTAGAGACACACTCTACTTTCCCAGGACGGGGCTCCGCTCCTCCAGCTTCCTGTCGGAAGCTCCTGATCTAATTCTCTGCTCCCCTCCCCCGACCGCCGTCAACACTCAGCAGAAACCACCACTAATTCCAGGAGTTTACTTTCAAAAGAATTTCATTTGAGTTTACAAGAAGGTAACAGAAGCCCTTTGATCTCAACAAGGCACGTACTGTTTCATTCCATGCTTTATGAAACAATTTTAGACTAATTATTTCTGACAACTTGCAAATGTTTGTAAACTTCTTCAATGAGGAAGCGGCACAATTATGTCTTCCGCTGACAAACAGAAGGAGGTTTTCCTTTGTGCGGTGTGGCTGATGTCTTTCCCCCCCGGAGAATTCGGAAGCCTTGATCTTCTAAGGCTCCGATTTCCGCTGAGATTCAGAATTAATCAAATTGTCCTCCAGCCTTTTGAGTTAAATTTAACTAAGCAGGTGAAAAGCGGCTGAGGTGGGAATCTTTCCCCGTGAGTTACATCTTTTGTCCTGTGGTTGCGATGGTCATGGGCAGGCGCTGGCCTTCCTCCCGGCTCCTACACCGCCACGCTCGTGGCCCTTTGTGTCATTTCAATGTGTCTCTGCTGATAACTGTATGCTGCTGATAAACAGGCCTCTCAATTAAATAGAACCTGGATTCTCAGTCAACTTCACCATTAAAGAAAATTACCCCAAATCAAGGCTATTTGCAGTGTGGTGGGAATGATCCTGGGGCCTGTGGAAGCCCCCAAGTTTCTGGACATTATAAATTCAAAACCACAGAATTCCAGGGAGGTAAAGTGAGGGCCCCGGGCTCCGTACAGCAGAGAGACAGACTCAGGGCTGTCTCTTTGAGGCCCGGCTCACATTTTAATACCCTTTTGATTATTTACCATTGTTAATTCACGTATATGCACTGTAGGCAGGTGGAAATATTGCAAAGTCAACCAGCCCTTAATCCCTAGCTAATCCCTGGTCAACTAACTATATCCTTCCTTTATTAAAAAAAGAAAAAGAAAAGGCATTCTGAATCTTTTGTTGAAAACAAATTGCCAAGGTGAAGAATAGACCTTTTCCTTCCCTGGAGACCAGTGCATTAGCTTCCACAATCCAGTGAAATAAAAGAGATCGCTGTCTGCTTCTCTCACGTGTTTTTCCAGGGCACCAACAAAATTCTCATTATTTTCAACATAAATCTGTTTTGTGATATATTTGAATGAAAAATTCCTTTTTGCACCTTGGATACAAGAAGAAATTCTTGATACTCACCATTAGGGGGCGGCCCCCAAGAAGTGGAGACTTTGCCAAGCCGGATTCTTTCCCAAGAGAAAACCCAGACAAACTTGGATTTTTAGTTTTTAAGATGTAACCAGAAGAAGCAGATGCAACAGGAATTTCTAACATCACCTAATCAGGTCACTTCTACAGGGGCACAAGCAGCAATGTCTAAAGATGGGATGCTTTAGAGGGAAAAGCATCCACTCAGACTGGCTTGAAAAGGCACTTATTCTGAGGAATCTCATGCAATCCAGGAACAAGGAAGTGGCCAGTTTCCAACAGGATAGGCAGGAGACAGAAGGCCCCTAGGACTTTGGGCAGCCCTGTTTGAGTACCTGGGACCCTTGCCACCAGGCCAGGGCCCCACTGAGAGCAGCACAATGCAGCATCCCAAGCCCCTCACCACGTTGTTCCCCAACCGAGCAATTCTGGGGCTAAAGAAAGAGCCTGCTAGTCCTCTCCTGATGCAGTGATATGCCAGCATCACAGATTTCACACATCTGCACTATCCTTGGCTTCATACTGCATGGCAGGAAAAGTGCTTCCCCTACCCCTCTTGGTTCTTTCACTGGTCTAACAAATAAATTAGCATAGGGCATATTAACGGGGGAAAAAAGTGTAGTTACATGTGTATGGAGTTTCCATAAGAATTGGAGACCCACAGACAGCTGAAACTTATCAGTAGTCATAAGCTAAGGAGAGGAGGGTAAGGGGTCAACACCAGAGGTGAGTAAGACACTTCACAGGAAATGGGAAAGCAAATGTCTGGTAAATAAATATACCAGACATAGACAGTAGGACACAGAGAGGATTCTGATCTCCAGCTCCCCCCAGCTCATCACACCTCACCATATTCTCTGGTCACACCTCACTTCTTCCATCGGGCCCTGTGTCTACTTTCTTTTAGGCAGTTAAGGGAGAGGTATGGACCTACCAGAAGCAGGAGATAGTAAGAAGAGGTGGCAAGAATACACAGAACTGTACAAAAAAGATCTTCACGACCCAGATAATCATGATGGGGTGATCACTCACCTAGAGCCAGACACCCTGAAATGTGAAGTCAAGTGGGCCTTAGGAAGAATCATTATGAACAAAGCTAGTGGAGGTGATGGAATTCCAATTGAGCTATCTCAAATCCTAAAAGATGATGCTGTGAAAGTGCTGCACTCAATATGTCAGCAAATTTGGAAAACTCAGCAGTGGCTACAGGACGGGAAAAGTCAGTTTTCATTCCAATCCCAAAGAAAGGCAATGCCAAAGAATGCTCAAACTACCACATAATTACACTCATCTCACATGCTAGTAAAGTAATCCTCAAAATTCTCCAAGCCAGACTTCAAAAATACATGAACCGTGAACTTCCAGATGTTCAAGATGGTTTTAGAAAAGGCAAAGGAACCAGAGATCAAATTGCCAACATCTGCTGGATCATCAAAAAAACAAGCGAGTTCCAGAAAAACATTGATTTCTCCTTTATTGACTATGCTAAAGCCTTTGACTGTGTGGATCACAATAAACTGTGGAAAATTCTTCAAGAGATGAGAGTACCAGACCACCTGACCTGCCTCTTGAGAAATCTGTATGCAGGTCAGGAAGCAACAGTTAGAGCTAAACATGGGACAACAGACTGGTTCCAAATTGGGAAAGGAGTACGTCAAGGCTGTATATTGTCACCCTGCTTATTTAACTTATATGCAGAGTACATCATGAGAAACGCTGGGCTGGATGAAGCACAAGCTGGAATCAAAGTTACTGGGAGAAATATCAATAACCTCAGATATGCAGATGATGCAGAAGGCAATGGCAACCCACTCCAATATTCTTGCCTGGAAAATGCCATGGACGGGGAAGCCTGGTGGGCTGCAGTCCATGGGGTCGCAAAGAGTCAGACACGACTAAGCGATTAAACTGACTGAACTGAAAGGAGAGGTAAAAAGAAAAACTTCCTGAGTTTCCCATTTCTTAAAAAGGATCAGCCTAAAAAAATCCTCATGCCAAAGAGATACATTTGGGGGTGGCAAGTTTTGCTCCCCTATAGCGTCTTCTCGGTAAATGTAAAATTAATAAAAAAAAATTTTAATTTTGAGAACAAAACTATGACCACCACCCCCCCTCCACAATTTGCCTGCAAGCTAATGTTCTCTTTGACTTGGGGGTGCCTAACAATGCCACTTCCTGGATAAGCTCACACTTGTGGGCTGATTTTGAGTGCAAGTTACTTACAATTGCTCTGCATTTAGCATCAAAAGATGAGAAGCAACTTGTGTCCATCAGTAGGGAATGGTGGTTGAACAATAGCACATCTGTACAATGGAATTCTATGCAGCAGAACAGAGTGAGGAAATACACAAATAGAGAAAGTTTGCCAAGGTGTATTATTATGCAAAGAGGGTTGCAGGAGGCAGGCCTGTACACAAAGTACCTACCAGTTTGTGTAGCAGCCTGCACTGGGGGAGTATGTCTGTTCAAAGGAGGCTACATTTGCATAAACTCTTTGGAAAGCTGCTCTGAAGGAAGGAAGTAAGAGCCTCAATGTAATGTGGATGGGAGCTGGGTGATGGGAGAAAAGGCAGAAACCACCAATGTGCACCTTTTCATACACATTTCATTTTGCGCCTGGTGAGTGTACTGCTATGCCAATAATAAATGAATGATATTTTAAATGGATCTAAGTTGCAAATTCCAAAGAACATTCATTCCTATAAATGGAAAAGCAGTACCACTCTTCTTAACTAGACATAACCTTAAAAATATATGAAACACGACCAGTGTTACTGAACATTTGGCCTAGTCACCTGCAGAAGCTGCCACTCTGGGACCCTCTCTCTGTTTCAGAAAGGAGGAAGGGATGTGAGTGGTGCTCACCCAGCAGGAGCTGAGTCTTATGTGACATCACCAGGTCAACAGAGAGCTGAAGGAAGTGATTTCCCCTGTGAGTCACGTCATTTTATGCCATGTCTGCAAACCACTGACCATGATCCTACGTGCCCAGCTTCAAAAAACTAAGGAGCTGCTGGCTCCTCCTCTCCCAGAGAGCAAGCTGCCTTCCTGCACTGACTTGGTCCTTGTGGCCACTGATCTTTCTGGAATGCTGCAGCAGTCAGACACGGCTCTCGAGCCAGCTAACAAGCGGCACAATCAATGCACAACAGCTATTACGGGTGCCACAGTCTCCGCTTCACCCTCCCTGCTCTCCTCTCCACGGTGAATGTAAGAGGTGCCAACAACTGGTTTGGGGTGGTGTCTCAGAGCGCTGACAGGTAAAGAATTTATTTGATTGTTGGAGGAAGTTAACAGCGCATGTGATCAGATGCATCCATCTGCATTCCACACACACAGCTGCCTTCCACTGTTGGGGCCACAAGTCCGGGGCTGAAGCAAACAGGAGCCCAGACTTGCTGAGGGACAGGGCACCAGGACTCCCTGGGGCCAGTGTTAGATTAGAGTCTAGGAGGCCTCAGGGTAACACAGAGGCCCTGCATGGCAGCTGCATGGGGACCTGACTATGAGTGGCGTCCTGCCTGGTGACAGGCAGCATGGGACATTTAACTAGCAGTTCTGTCTGCTCCCTTTGTTATTCACCACGAGTTACTCCTGACAAGCAGCTGGGGGAGCATGTCCAACAAGTGGAATATTCACAGACCTTCACAGCAGGGCCACCAGGCTGGGGGACACTTGAGTGAGGAAAGCAGTTGAAGAATGAGTTCTTCCCAGAACGGTGACCTGCTGATCTATGGAGCAGCATGGGGAAGCTTCCGGCCTCACTAGGACACTTGTCTTCTTCCCTACTGCCCTGGCCTTCCCCAGGCTCTTTGTCTCTGTCCAGCCCACAGATTGGCCTCTGTGAGGAATGAGAGCCGTTGCAGGACCTGGCCCCATGTAAGTGAACATAGCACACTGCCTGGAGGGAGGTGGAGCTTTTGTCTCCCCAAAAGCCCCCACAGCCCTGGGTGTCACTCATGTGGGAGGTGGGACCGACGACAGGCATTTTTCTACCCTTAAACAGCCGCTGCAGTCTTGGGTTTTACCAAAACACAACCTGGAGTGCATGGAAGCCCTAATTCCAAGCCCACTTCCACCAGCACCCACCTGCGACCAAAGAAGACGGGGTGAGAGCATTTACCACTGGAGGCAGCAGGTGCGTCCTTGTAATTGAGATTATATTGTAACTACCAGTGTTACATTAGCAGTCACACTGACTCAGCGTCTCACTGTGAGCCCTGGGGGGGGGCGGGGGTCTGTGTGCCCCAGCAGTGCAACCTGGGGAAGGGCTCGCTGGGACTCACGCAGCCCATCGAGGCCCAGCTGGGGTTTCAGCGCACATCCCAGCTCCAGTGCCTATTTCCATGACTACTTTGCCATGATGACAGCAACCCAGAGCACAGCAGTCTCTCTAGGTAATAAAGAGGTGTATTAGGACTCTTTGAGCTGCTCGTAACAAAAATCCAACTCAAAGGAAATAAAATGGGAAAAGAAGGGACTTATTGGCTCCATAAATGGAAAGTCTTGTCCTAGATGGATGTAGATGCTCAAATGGAGACACGGGGACCAGGCCTTCCTCCTTCTCTCATCTCCACTTCTCAGGTAGTGGCTTCAGACTCAAGACTCTCTGTTCACGGGGAGCTCCCTGCACCCCCTTACCTGCTATCAGCTCAGCAACCATAACCCAGCAGAAATACAGCTTTCAGACTCATCCTGCTTGGACAGTCTTGGGTAATAAGCCTTGAACCAATCTCTGAGGCTAAAAGTTTAGAACCTGCACGTTTGCCAGAGCAGGGTCCTGTGAGCCCCATGTGGACAAAGAGCAGGAATAAGATGTGCCATCAAGAGAAAACAGACTGGCCTTCCGGGAGCAGGGAATGGAGAGCAGATGCATATCTGCTACCAAAGGTCTTATCTGCACAGAGGGCAGGGGCATTCCTCTCGGGTGAGGCCACTTTCAGCAGCACCAGACAGCCAGTAGGCTGTAGTCACCTCCACCATCCGTCCACCTGCCTGCCCTGGGCGGGCCCACCTCTTTCCTCTTCTCTCCCCTCAGCAGGTAGGCTGCAGCCTAAAGGAACGGCCAGTTCTCAGCAAATTCATAAAACTGGTGGTGTTCCCCATATGACTCTGGACCACATTCTTGCACCCATTTGTATGTAGCCTTCCCTCTTCCGAGCTTGCTCTCAGACAAAGCCCCGCCATTAGTCGTTCACAACTGAGTTCAGTGGTTCCCAACTCAAAGAATCTAGGATCCCCCTACATGAATTATACGAGCGCCACATACAACCTGCACCATATTGTCTCATGTTTTTCTTCAAATTACCTCATTTTTCAAACCTAAATAAATACACTTAGAAGTGAAACTTGCCACAAATAGAAAGCAATAATAAAAAAGTAAATACGATGAGAATCAATGAAGGTTATTAAATCTTGCCTGGATACTATGGCTGGTTCAACTCTGAGCCCCAGGTTTTGTTCTCCCAGTTGAGGGAGGGGAGGAGACAGGACTGGAGGTCTGGGAAAGATGACTTGGCATCCATCCGAGTCGCTGTCTGAGGCTCCCAGAATATGCCCTGAGCACATCCAAAGGGGAGCGAGTCCAGCATGTACCATGAATGGGCTGAGTCCTGAATGTGCCTCTGGTGCTGAGTCTTATCCTGCCCTGGTGCTCACTGCTTCTCACTCACTGCCTGGAAGAGCCATCCCAGGACCTAACTCCCCTCCTGGAATCAAGGGAACACTCCACAGGGAGCCATTTCTGATGCAGAAAAAAAGCAGCGTGCTGCAGTCTTGGCAGCAGACCAGTCAATACCTGCCCTGGAGTTTATGTCATGCACAAATCTCAGAGCCCTTAATCTGCACCCGGATGAGCCCCTACCCCAGATCCAGAAAGGGTCAGCCAGCGGCCTCAGTGAATTAAGACAGGCATAGCTACAGAAACACATGGCAGAGTGGATAATTGAAGCCCTAACATTCTGGGTAGAGGATGGAAAAGATCTCCAGAGAGTAGAAAGCACCATGGGGGTTACAGAGAGAAAGAGTATAAGATGCTGGCACATAGGAGCACCTGACCCTAATCCTCATACCAGCTAACCCGAGAGTTGCTCTGTTAGTCCCTCGCCCCTGGGTGTCACACACACAGCAAATCTGAGAAGCTGGTAAAGACTCTGAAAATGGAGCTGGCGATTGGAACTACAGCCCACAGGTGGGTTGGAACTTGTGGCTTAGACGTAACCAGTTCAAATGCCTGCTAAAGCAAAAATGTCAACATTCTCCAGAAGTCTCCACAACCATAATAATCAAAATGAGCTCCAGAAGGAGAGGAAAAAGATAATAGAGCTGAAAGACTATTTGATAAATAGTGGCTGAAAGATTCCCCAATTTGTTAAAACACATAAACCCTCA
Source organism: Odocoileus virginianus (assembly GCF_023699985.2). Taxonomy (NCBI): domain Eukaryota; kingdom Metazoa; phylum Chordata; class Mammalia; order Artiodactyla; family Cervidae; genus Odocoileus; species Odocoileus virginianus. The sequence goes on from NC_069682.1 coordinate 52,445,628, forward strand.
GATTTAAGAAGCTTAGCAAACTCCAGAAGAGATAAACCCAAAAATATTCACACCCAGACCCATTGTAATTAAGCCACTGGGAACTAAAATCAAAGAAAAAAAATCTTGAAAACACCATGAAAAAGCAGTCTGTAACCCATAGGGGAACAGTGGTCTGAATGGCTTCAGTTTTCTCATAAGAAACCACAGGGGCCAGAAGGAGGTGGCATACCATTTTCAAAGAGCTGAAAGGAAAGAAGTGTCAACCCAGAATTCTATATCCAGAAAAAATAAATTTTAGGAACAAAGGCAAAATAAAGATGCTTCCTGAAGAAGGAAAACTAAGAGAGTATACTGTGAGCAGATTTTTAACTATAAGAATTGCTGAAACACACTCAATCGGAAGGAAATTCGAAGCATCAGGAATGGCGGAAAAGCAACAGAAATGGTAACTGAGTAAATATAATAGATTATTCTTTTCTTAAGTTTTTTTTTTATTCTTTCCTTAAGTTTTTAAAAAATATGTTTAAGGTTTGGAAATAACTATTCTATCTCTGTGTGGGTTTTCAGTACAGGTACATGTAAAATATAAGACGACTGTAACACGAAGGGGAGAGGAGAAAAGGGACTGACACAAATTTCAGAATTCTGAACATATCGCTTGAGTCATCGACAATGGCTCACAAAAATTATGACTTAAATGCATCTACTACAGACACCCTGTGCTTGCACCAAACCCCATGCTGAACAATAAGACTTTGATGAACACAATAGACTGGTCTGTGAAGGCTCTGAGATCTGTCTGTGGACCAAGTGCCTTCTGATTCGGGCCCCCTGGGGTTTGGAGAGAAATGGGTTTTGCTTCTCAGCTGTTCCTGGCATCTTCTAAAAACACTCTAGCAGAGCCCTGAAGGTCACAGATAAAGCAGGAGGCCTGGGGCTCTTAATATACTCTCAATCATTTTGTTTGTTTTGCCAACTGTGTTTCATTTTTGCAGGCTATTGGTCAGAGTGCCTCCTCATCTCATACACAGAATCACAGGGTAACTGAGGAGCAGAATGTATATAGACACCACCCCGCCAACACACACATGGCATATTGGCGCCCATTTATTGCTCTCATAACCCAATATTGCCGACATGCCCAGGCTCGTCCTCTGGAGCCCTGGGACGCAGTGGGAGCCCCCACCTCCATCCCTCGGGAATTTTCTCCTCGCTGAGCTAGCAGCAGCTATAAATGATCTGATTTGCGATCTGTCCCTCTGCTCTTGGGACTGTAAATGCAGCTATAGTATATGAGGTGAAGGGCTGGGCTGGGCTGCTCCTGGCCTCCCAAGCAAGCAGCTACCCAAGGCTGTAATTTCACTTTATCTCTTGCCCATTAAAAGGCAATTGAAAGTGAACCGGGGAGAATGAGGGCTGCCTGCAACCTCAGGAACCTTGAACAACGCTTGTTGAAGGGCGGCTGGTGGTACAGGCACCTGGTGCTGAAGGAATGAGAGGAAGGGACTCTGCAGGACCGCAAACAATAACAGTAATAGTAACAGCAGCAGCAGCAACAATAATGCCACTATTTATGGACACCTATGGGTCACTTGGAAGGACTGATGCTGAAGCTGAAACTCCAGTACTTTGGCCACCTCATGTGAAGAGTTGACTCATTGGAAAAGACCCCGATGCTGGGAGGGATTGGGGGCAGGAGGAGAAGGGGGCAACAGAGGATGAGATGGCTGGATGGCATCACCGACTCAATGGGCATGAGTTTGAGTAAACTCCGGGAGTTGGTGATGGACAGAGAGGCCTGGCGTGCTATGATTCATGCGGTTGCAAAGAGTCGGACACAACTGAGTGACCGAACTGAACTGAACTGATGGGTCACAGACGCTGCGCCGGGCTGTAGGTACAGGGCTTTGCTGGCCATGTGAGACCCATTTGCAGGAAGAATCTGAGTGAGGTCCAGTGAGGTCGTGTCAGGGAGCCGGGAGTTGAGTTCGACTCTGGCTGACGGAAGTGTGAGCTCAGAACTGCTGTGTTCCCACCTCCAGGGCCTGCAGGGGTTACAGAGCCCCACCTTTGGATTCCTTTTTATAACTGCAGGAGAAGGTGCAGTGGGGGCTTTTTCTCAGCCAGCAGCTGGTAAGCAAGCACTCAGGGACAGGATCTGGGGCTAGACCCCCTCCAAATCCAAGGCTCTTTCTACTACGTTGTCCTCCCAGGACTCCAGGGCCCTCCTACAGGTTCTGCTAAAGCAATTCGCAAAGAACTCACACTCAGAGTGACCCCAAAACAGATGGTGGCCATGCCACAAGAAGGTGGGATTCCAGGGGCTGGGGAACATCTGTGGGCACAGAGGTGGGGAAGGGGTGATGATGGCAGCACTGACATCTGTGATTAAGACTCAGGGAGAGTTAGCACAGCCATCGCTGTGTACTGGCTGGGATAAATCTCATGATGCTACCAAAAGCAGAGGAGACTTTTTTTTTTTTAAGTCTGTGAAAGTCCCCAAGAAGTACTTCCCTGGTGATCCAGTGGTAAAGAATCCAACTGCCAAGGCAGGGGACACGGGTTTGATCCCTGATCCAGGAAGGTTCCACATGCCCCGGAGCAACTAAGCCCACAATTGCTGAAGTCTGCACACTCTAGAGCTCTCGAGCCACAACTAGTGAGCCCACACGCTGCAACTAGAAAGTAGCCGTCACTTGATGCACCTAGAGAAAGCCCGTGCACAGCAGCGAAGACCCAGCTCAGTCAAAAATAAATAAATATATATATTTTTAAATCCCAAAGAACAGTATGACTGAGAATACAGGCCCAGTGTTGGGGTATTATACACCAAACCCCTCTGGATGTGAGAAATTTGCCCAGCTGAGGTTCCACATTCTTGTTTGTGAACCAAGACCAAGGCAAGTACCTGTGCAGCCTATTGAATGTTGTGCAGAGTCAATGAAAAATGTACGTAAAGTGCTTAACACAGTAAATGGGAACTAATAACTGTGCAATAAGTGTTAGACTAAGTAAATACATTCTTGTTGATAGTAATAGCCCCATGCCTTTTAGCAGGCAGTAGGCACTTCCTCTGCTTGGAGCCTGCTTTTTGTCAAATTATGATGCTGGTCAAAGCTAGCAGCCCTTTTGGCACCTTTCAGCCCCCCTCTCCTTTCCTTCAAGTCCAGACTTGTTACACAGTCTTATTGTCCACTCCAGTGCCAAAGTCACAAGTGAGCCTCCCAGGGCCTGGCACCTGCTCTCCCCTTAGCTGTTTGTTCCTTCTGGTCCGCAGGGGCCAGTTTAAATGCCACCTCCTCCAAGAGGCTCTCCCTGACCTGCCAGGAAAGACAGAGGCTGTCTGTTCCTCTCATGTCCCTACCCCAGTGTGAAATCATTTATTTGGGTGTCTTCTAAGATCTAAAGTTTTGGGTTTTTTTTTCCTTTTCCATGAAATTTGAAGCAAGATCGGAGGAGAGACGAAAATGACTTGCGGGGATGCTATGAGCCTGCATGTGGCAAGGAGCTCTCTGCTGTCCTGCGCCCTCCCTTGGGGAAACCCACCTCCCAGAGAAGCTGCCCCTGGTGACCAGGGGGAGGTGGGGGTCTTCGAGCTGCACTTCAACCAGACACATTCCAGCAGCCAAACCAGACACATTCCAGCAGCCAAACCAGACCTCCACGCTTAGCCTTCCGTTGTCACAGCCACAGTGAGGACAGCTCCTGTCTGGGAAGGCGCTGTGGGAGGCCAGGTAAGAGACCAAAGGAGAGCAAGCCGGAGGCTGGGCCCCTGGAAGCTGGAGAGATGAAAGGGAGGCGGCCTCCCATCGGAGCCTCGGAAGGCCCACCCGCCAGGCTTCCTTCTAATCCAGTCCTATGCATGCAGGAGTCAAGAAGCATGCTTTCCTTCCCAAGAAACTGTTCTCTGCTTTAACAGAGATGAAAAGGTGAGAGGATTGTGTGGGTTTAAGAAAACAGCTATTGCACAACAATATGGATGCCCTTACTGCCATAGAATGGTTAAAATGGCAAATTTTATGTTATGTGCATTTTACCACAATTTGAAAATTCTAAACAAACAAAAAAAAAAAAGGCCAAAATTCTAAGCATTTACCCACCCCTAAATGAGATGGAATGAAGATGTTAAAAAACACTACAGGTGATTTTCATTTTTGTTATGCATTAATGCAATTTCTAAATTTTCCATTAGAAGTACTATTTTAACACTAGAAAAGTTATAAACACCCACTGGTTTCATAGACAATTTCAGAATTCTTTATGACTTCATTAACCTCAAAACTCTGTGCAGTAACTATAAACCAAATGGTAATGAAAAATTCTAAAAAATAAGACACAAACTATTAGGAACCACTAATATTGATTCAGTGCTCACCACGTTCATTCTTTCACTTACTCACGCCACACCTGTTCTGAGCTGATTCTAGGCACAGGGACCACAGTGATGTCCAGGCCCCCCTGTGGCAACCAGCTGGCAGAAAGTATCACGCGGAACAGTTATTCGGGTAGAAAAGGCAGAGCTTGCCAGGGACAGGGTAGGGGACTCCTTTAGTTGTGGCGCCAGGGACATGCTCTCTGATGAGGTGGCATTTGAGCTGAGGCCAGAGAGAAATAAAGAAACAGCCATGAGACTGTGGGGGGTGGTGGATTGCAGACAGAGGGGACAATATGTGCCAAGGTCCAGAGGCAGGAATGACTGGAAGCCAGCAGATGGCAGGGGTGAATAAGGAGGTTGGAGGTGCAGGCAGGATGCGGAGTCCACTGGCCTGGGGGGTCCAGACCAGGATATGAGTTCACCCTGTGACATGGGAGACATCAGAGTTTTAGACAGAGGGGCAGTTTAGAGAGTAGGACTCAGCCTGCTGCAGGGCAAATGAAAAGGGAGCCATGTGGACATGGCCTCGTTAGTCTTACCTCTACCCTATGAGGAATCAGCCTCATGGAGATGACTACAGTCTTGAATCCCACAGCCCATGGACACAGAGCTGGGATCTGGGCCTCAACTGTCTGACCCAATGCCCCACAACCTGCAGTCTCACTTGTTCCATGATCCCCTGCTCACATAGATAGAGCAGCAAAATCCAGCTGCTGCCATTTTTGAAAACCTCATGGCTGCATCCACCGTGCTTCTCACCTTCCTGATCCCAGGAGCCTCGTGTGCAAGGCTGAGGGTTACCATGTAGAGACAACCCTGGAGAAGGTATTTACTTAGCAGTTCAGAGCAGGGGCTCTGGAGTCTGAAGACCTGGTTCAAGTCTCAACTCCATCACTCCCTATCAGGTGAACTTGGCCAAGAATGGGAAAAGGCTTTGGGTCTCAGCTTCCTCAGCTGTAAAATGTAGGAGAATACCTGCAGTGCTGTTGGAGGACCACCCAGGGTAACCCAGGACCACCATGAGCTCTTAGCTCGGTTCCTCAACAAAGAAGAAGCTGCAAATAAAGAAGAGCCACTTTCGGTCTAAATAGACTCATTCTGGGATTAAATGTGCTGAAAGCCCCAACTTATTTAATCTCATCAGAAAGCTCCATAACAGCAAATATCATGAGCACCTACTAGACAAAGTGCCCTTCACCACAGGCAGGGCCGCAGAAGTGACCTTCAGGATGGCAGAAAGGAGAGCCCACCATCTGGAGTTGTTCACCACGGATCCCATTTCATGATTCAAAACAACCCTTTTTTAATTGGTTAGAGAGGTATTGTGAAAATACACTATGATTACCCCCCAGGCATCCAATTCCATCTATAAGTTGCATGTTCTAATTAAATGTTCCTGACATCACATCTACTTGGCCCACTTCTCTTAATTATTGAATAAAACTCTCCTGTGAAGTTGGCTCTGCCTCATCCACCTCATCCATCACTGTCCCTTCTCTTGCTCTTGCCTGGCAGGCTGGGCCTCTTGTGTCCTCAAGGATGGATTCCTTTTAGGACCCACTGTGGAGACAGCCCCTGTGACAGACGGGGACCCACGGGCAGGAGGAGAAGTGAGTGCAGCTGAACAAACACAGTGAAGCTGATCATTGCAGGAGCTCTCTCTGAAGTACCGGCAGGCCCTCCTGAAGGGATTGCAAGCCTTTCTTCACCAGCAAGGTCCTCCCGCCTCCAGAGAGGGTTGACTGCTCCACTAGAAGTGGGACTCCTGGTCTGAAGCCCCAGACACAGACATCTGCAGGGACTGGGCAAAGCAAGTTTCCCGGCCTCTGAAGCCAGAAGTTACGAGGTCCTGGATGCAGGAGGTAGTACAAGAACCCAGAGGGCAGCCACAGAGAGCTCGGAGCTGCATCACCGCACCTTCCTCCCACCAGCACTGAAGACAGCCTCCCCATCGCACGCCTGCAGGGACCACGCCACTTCTGCCCAAGGTTCTGCCAGCAGCCTCCCCCTCCTGCCTCTATCCAGCCTGCTTCTCGTATTCAGCACCTAAGACAAGGTCCCGAGGCCCAAGTCAGAGCTTCAGATGTGCTGACAAAACTAGAGAGAAAGACACACCACATCCTTGAGTCACATTTAAGCAACAATATTGACAGCACATTCAGCTTGGGGTGCATTGCTTTTCCTGCCCCAGGGGGTAGCTTTAAGGACTTGAGCTCACAGGTACCAGACTCTAGCAGGGAGACCTGGGGGCAGGGCTGTCAGCTCTCAGATGCTGCTGATCCCCTGACCCTGGACTGTCACTGAACTCCAGGGAAAGGGCTGAGCTGCCCCTCACCATTGTCCACTCCAATGCAGAAGGACCCACAGGACCCTCGTAGCGGCTCTCCAGGCCGGGACCCTTCCTGGCTGTCTGCTGCAGCCGAGTCTCACACCCGGACCCTGGCCAAGCCCCAGAGGAGAAGGTGTCTACTTCCCCTTGGTTGAGCAGCTCCAGTTCACTTATCCCCGGGGAGTCAGGGGATGATGCTCCTTCCAGGGGCCTGGCAGTTTTTGCTTTTGGCAGAAGAAGTCACTAAAGCCTCACTTTTCTAAAGAGGAGAGGCTTGGCGCTCCCACATGAAAGCATGGATGCTCCCTAGGGTTGGAGAGAGGAGATAACCAAGCAAGTGGCAAATTCTTTTGTGACACAAGCCCCTGGTGGGTGATCCCTCCGTGTTTGGACACTTTTGATCAGCCGAGAATGTTCACAAAGAGCCACTGCCTCTGCCCCAGAGTGAACCTGGAACACTTAGGGAGAAAAACAGTGGCTCCAAAAACAAACGTGCTGAGGCAGGATTGTAATCATTTATTCACTGAATCAAGCGTGTGCTCGTGAGCAATGGGAATGCACCAGTGAACAAGAAGACATATCCTCCCCATGTGATGCTTTAGCTGTGGTGAGGAGATTGATGCCAGGTTCGTGGCACCAGAAGCAGAAGTGGATTCCAGGCTGTGAGGTATAGGTGGTGCCTCATCAGCCACTGCCTGTGGTCACCACAAGGTGTGGGGGCAAGAGCATAGGCTGGGGACCCGAGATGTCTGCATTTGTATCCTGACTCTTCTGCTAAACATGTGACCTTGGCAAGTTCATTTGCCTCTTGGAACCTTAGTTTCCCTATCTGAAAACTGTAGCTAACTGTAATATGTTAGCTATGCATAGCATTGTTGCAAGGATTAAACAAGTCAGTGTATATATAAAGTGCTGTGGGGCGGGAGGTGGGGGGTCCCTGGCACAGAGCAAGGACTTTACAATGTCTGCCTTTTCTGTCACTCAGGGAAGTCCTCACCAAAGACCAGATTGTCAAGCTGAGACCTGGCGGACAAGCAAGCGTTGGCCAGATGAGGAGCAGGGGAAGGATGCTCCAGGCAGAGGGAACAGCATGTGTGAAGGCTGGCTCTGAGGAGGCGTGGTGCGTTGGAGACTGGATCTGGGAGGTGGGGAGCAGGGTGGGAGACAGGGATGAAAAAGTCGGTGAGAACCCCACCTCACAGGGCCTTAGGTCATGTGAAGACCTTCAACTTGACCTGAGGGGTCATTGGGTTTTAAGTAGGAGCTGACTGGATGTTACTCTGGCTATGACCTGGAGAATGGGTTGACAGGGGAACCAATTAGGTTTGCAGGTGCTGTGGTCCAAAGGGTTGGTGATAGAGATGGAGAGAAGTGTGTAGGTATGTGGGGCAAAGAAGAAAGGAAATCAAAAATGATGCCAGGGTGTCATCCTTTATGGACTGGGCTGGTGGTGGTGCCATTCTTTGGGCTTCGCGTGAAACTTCCCTGAAGGAGGTGTTATCTGTCCTGTCCTGGCCATGTGACATCCAAAGGGAGAAACTGACTAGGTATATGGATAAGGAGCTTTTGATCTTAAAGGGGTGGCTAACACAATGCAGGAGCTGTTGAAACCCTAGATGGGAAGGTCCCTTAAGTTTGGAATCAGCCATCACTGTGTTGACACCTGCAGGGTACCACACCCTGGAAAGGGCACCAAAGTTCCAGAGATGAGTCAGCATCATGGGGTCACAATCTCACTGGCCCCGCTGCTGTTGCCAGGTTGCCTTGATGGTACAGAATATCTGAGCTTCTTTAGGAACTTGTTCACCAGAAACAAGTAGGCTGAAGCCCGAGCTTATCTGGAGCTTGCTAAGACACTGTGTACACTTCCTCGTCAAGACAGACAGATTCCATTAAAGCACCCACAGCCCTGAAACCCTGCTTCTCTCCACTGCCTCCCCACAAGAGGTAAAAGAGGAAGATTTAAAAATTACAAGTGCTATCTTCCACACTCCATCTCCCAAACTTCATTTCACAATGGCTGCTGACATCAATAACGTCGGACAGGATAATCAAGTTTGCATAATGTAGCCGCTCTCGAAGGGTCCCTCTGCACAAACACCCCTTCCAGTATGAATGCCAGGACACAGGCAGACTGCGATTGCAGAGAAAAGGCCCTTAGAGGTGGGACATAAGAGTCTTTTACCACGGTACCCATGTGTGATCTTACAGGCGTAATCCTCCATCAGCAAAGCTGGCTTCTTCTCCCAGTTTGACCCCTTACTAGTGGGGGCTTCTTGTTGTTTGGTCACTAAGTTGTGCCCAACTCTTTTGCAACCCCATGGACGGCAGCCCACCAGGCTCCACTGTCCATGGGATTTCCCAGGCAAGAATACTGGAGTGGGTTGCCATTTCCTTCTCCGGGGGATCTTCCCGACCCAGGGATCGAACCTGCATCTCCTCCACTGGCAGCAGGATTCTTTACCACTGAGCCACCTGGGAAGCCCTACTAGTAGGGGTACCACAGACAAATCATTTCGTTATCCTGTGCCTCCGTCTTCTCCACTTCGAAATGGAAATAACTCTGAGGGATTCTAAAAGATCCAAGACATTGGATGCCATATTACTGCTGAGAGAATAGGCTTAAGGAGATAGGTAAATAAGTTATTCATTGAATTATCTGTTAACATGTTATCAACTTTTAGTTTGAAAAATAGCTGATCTTTAGAAAGATAGACCAACACCGAAGTGCTGGACTCGAGTATATCCTAATACAGACTCTAGATGAAATATTGAAAAATTCAAAAATTAGTGACACATATGGGAAAATTAGGTTAAGATGATGAATAAATTAAAATGGCATCCTGCTGCATTTTGGTAAATTGTACAGGTTGGACTCTATGTCACTGATGTCCAAATTAAGATACAGATCCTAAAATGGATCAGTGATGAGACAGCTCAATGGGCCAATCTCTGAAGACATAGTGTCCCTGGCCATCACATGTGACACTTCAAGGACTTCCTCATCTCTTACTTCCTTCCCTTCTCCTCGCTTTCCAGACCCGCCAAGTGTCCCCATCCCTCTCTGCTCTGCATCTTATTTTCCCTGAAGCAGAGGCTCTGGAGCACAAGTATGCATCAGCATCACCTGGAGGGCTGGGTTCACATTTGCTGTCTACTGATCCAGGCACCACACTCTGGGCTGAAATGGTTTCTTGACTCTGGAATTCACCCTCAAGCCTCCCTTCCACCTGGACCTTCCAGGTCCTGCCTTCTCTTCACAGTGGCATTTACTCTTGGAGTCTCCCTTTTAGCCTCACTCAGAGCCTGTGTCTTATAGCCAAGGACAGGGCCAGGCCTCCAGGTCCCAGCCTCCAGTACACACACACACACAGGGCTGACACCCATCAGACAGGGTTGAGTGTAAGTCACCCAGTCTTCTCTTCTGAGGAGCTGGTGGGCGCTGCGAGAGCTTACGTGTCAGTGGGCTCTGAACTCTGGATTGCCTGTCTTCAACTGGTGCTTGCCACGGGTCCCTGGGGAAGCCACTGGCCTTCCCTGGGCCTGTTTCTCCATCTGCAAAAGAGGCACAATACCACTTAACCCTAATCTTAGGAGTATCAGGTGTGATGGAGCAGGGGGAAATGCTCATGGCATGGATGAGGCGGCCTGTAAATGTTAATGATGGTGAATATACTTTTCTTTCTGACACAAGGTAAGTCAGATATGTCTGCTCCCCCAGCTGTGCTTGGTGGAATTGTGCATCCAGGAGTGTTCCTTGGTGGGGACAGGGCTGAGAGAGGCCAAACAAAGCCACTAAACAGCCTGGTGTGTTGACCGGGAATATGGGTCTCCTCCAGATTTCAGTATGTTCCTGGGCCCGAGGCTGTGCCTTACAAGGCCGTCCCATTGCTGCCCACCCCCAAGCCAGGGCACCCTGCACAGAGCTGCTTGTATGTCAGGGGCTCAGGCCTGGGAGAAGTGAACAGACTAACAAAGTTGCTTTCCAAGCATCTGTCTTATTGTAACACAAATGCTTTTGCAACCGCTGTACCCCAAGCTCATGTTTTACACTAATGCAGGCCCTGGAGGCAGAGCTGAGCTGACACCGGGCAGCTGACCCTTGGAGGAAAGAAACCACTCGATTATTCCAGGCCAGAATGGCCCAGCCTTCACCTCCTTGGCCTTTTGCCCTGGAACAAGGCCAGTGGAATCTGTCTGCCCCTGCTGGGGGTGACTTGGTTTAATCAAACAACTGCATCTGGGAGAGCTCCCTAGCTACCTTGGTTACCCATGTCTCACCCCTGCCCAGCCTCACACACACTCTTAGTTCAGGTCACAGTCACCCAATTTCAGTCCATTTCAGTGAACCACGGGGCCGTCTAAGAGGCAGTCCTGCAGCCCAGTGTCTTGGAGAACACTCTGTCTGAGCACCGCCGCTCTGTGGGCTCTGCTTGGCCGTGACCTTGCTGCCCCAAGGGGTTTTGGATCCCGAGTGGTGGGAGCGGGAGGGCCTGGCCAACTCCCTTCTCTTCTCACGGCTCTGCCCACTTGCAGCTGCTGGCAACCTCCGGGCCCCTCCGCATCTCTGCCCACGGACATGTGGGGTGGCTGGCAGAGAGCAGGGAAGGGCTCATTCCCCAGGCGCCTTCTTCAGGCTTCTGAAGGGCTAGCACTGTAGTTTGAAGAATGGCAACTGAAGACCCCAAGGCAGGATTTGTCAACCTTTCTGACATCAGAGATTGGCTCGTTTTTCTGCTAGGGGCTGCCCCGAGTACTGTGGGGAGTTTAGCAGCCTCCCTCACCTCTCCTAGGTGCCAGTAGCCCTCTCCGCCCTCCCCCCACCCCCCTACAAACATCACCAAGGTCCCTGGAAGTCAAAACTGCCCAGTGCAGACACGGAGACAGTGATGTGCAGAGGAGGGCCAGACCACTCAGTGGGCGAAGACTCGGTGGTCAGCCCAAGAGATGCCTCAGAGCTTAGGCAAAGCAGGGAGACTTTTCAAGGCCTGGCTGACCCCACCAAGAAGCATATGCTAGGCCCAGGCCCATCCTCGGCTGCTCAAGGGGCCCCAGAGCAGAAGAGGCCTCACCTTGGCCTTAGAGTCCCTCACCGCTCCACTCTGAGCCTGATTCCACCTGGGAGGTCCTGTGACAGCTCTCCTGTCCCTCTTCCCCATGGCTTAGGGGTCAAAGGGTTCCCTTAAACGCAGGTGATGGATCCCAGCAGCTGCTTCCTCTTCTATTGGCTGGAAGCTCTGATGTTACTGCCCTCCTTTTACCAGTATATTTTTGTAAATTACTCAAATAATGAGATAAAATATGTAAAAATGGGTAAAAACTGGCACTCACCCTTCAGGAGGCACTGACCTATTCAGGTGAGGGGCTTTTGATGAGGAAGGTTTAAGGGCCAGACTTTCCCCCACAATTATCATTTATAGATCAGTTCAAGTAATCTGTCCCAATTTACTGATCGGGCTCCTACGTGCATGTATAGAATAGCTTCATCTGACTTACAAAATTAATAACAAGAAAGAAAGGCTGACACTTGCGGATTGTGTGAGGACCTGGCCCAGACAGTTGCCTGTAAAAGCCGCCCATTCATTACGGAGCTCCCTGCAAATAGCTTAGGTATAATTGGCACATTTGACTGCAGATTGCCCGATCCTTTAAATATCTCTTCTGATGTGTTAAAATTAGCCTTTTCCTAAACCACAAAAAAAGGACTGTCCTTTTTAAGCAAATGTGCAGAGAAAGCTCCATTTGTCTGGATCAGTTGAAAGTGGTCCTGTCTAAAGTCAAGGTTATATAACAGGTGACCTTTCAAGGCACCATCCAGACTTAAGATGTTAGAATTCTCCCCTTTTGATTAAGAAAAAAGGTTTTTCTTGACACTTGAGAGTGGCTGAATCACAATGGGGGTTGGAGAGAAGGAAGGGAAGAGGAAGGGGAGAGAAGAGATGTGAAGTGCCACAGAGTCTGGGTTCTGAGTTAGGGTGCCAGGAGGTGGGGAGGGGCCCATGGTTTATTGCACACAAAAAGAAACGATTTGACAGTCCCCCTTCCCGACCTAAAGCACATGCCCATGGTGCCTAAGGTTCAAGGGAAAGAGCAGGGATGTGAACCCATGCCTGTCTGACTCCAAGGGCTAGCTGCATGAAATTGTACCACTGCTGAGGTCCAGGTTCTCGCTCAGAGCTTGCTGATCAGGTCAGGCTGCCAGGGCCGGACCCGGGGTCTGACGGAAGCTGTGGATACCACCACCAATAATACCAGGTGAAGTTCAAGACCAGAATTCCCAAAGGGCTTAATTTTATTTTCTTAGTCCCAAAGGTGTTCTTTAAGTCTCTGGGGGACTTTAATTAGAGAAGCAAGCAAGATCGGGCAGCGTGTGCAGAGGCAGGGGTGTGGCGGCTGCCCTTGGGACACAGGAGTGGGAGGAGGCACTGAGAAGTGTTGCAAGGGACACATTGTTCTGACTTCACTGTTACCTCAAGAGACAGTGCTACACTTAGGAAAAAAAGACATGAAACAACTAGTACAAAGTTTCAATCATATATCATGGGACAAAAATAGAAAGGGAAGCGAATAGAAGAGACAAGCATCCATGACTCATTAATCAGAACAGAGTCAAATGCCAGACTTGTCAATTCTTGACTGGAAGACCTCACACAAGTTATTCTAGCTTTCTAAGCCTCAGTTCACTCCTGTTACGTGGGGATGACTGGAACAGCATCAGCTCATGAGTGTGTGGGGCCAGATCCATAGTAAGCTGATGACAACACAGCTCGCACTGGTGAGCCCCAGGGTCAGAGCTGCATCATCTAATCCTCATCTGTCCCCTACTTGCTGTGGCCCTTGTTTGGTCACTTCACTTACCTGAGCTCAGTGCTCTCATCTGGAAAAAAATCAAGAGTGGAAACAAAAATGTGAAGGCGAAGGGAGAACCACCTCCCAGGTTTGGCCTGGAGACACACAGCTAATGAAAAGGAAGCTTCTCTACAAAGTGGAAGAGGGCACACAACTAGAAGCAGGACTACCAATGAGATCTGACTGACCGGGGCTGAAAATTCTCAGACTTCTTCCTCCTGCACCCTCCATCAACTAAAGACAACCTTGCTTTTGCTGGACCAAATTCTTCCCCTCCCTACAAGGTGGAGACAGACAGGGTGGAAGAGTCAGGATCCAGTGTGAAGGGATTCCAATAAAAGGATTCTGGCCAGCTGGGAGAGTCCTAGGGTCCTCCTTTGTTATGAAGAACCTGGTTTTAGGTAAATCCAGGAGATGCTGCAGCGGCTGGAGAATCTACACAATGGGGGAGGCCAGGAAGAGGAGAGGAAGAGAGGATAGATTTGGGGTATCTGGAGATTTATTTGGGGGTTTGGCAGGTGAGTAGGATGGAGGATTTGAGGAGATTAGGGAGAAAAGGAAATTTGGAGAAAGGAAGCTTTGGGTTTCTAATAGGATCCCCATTAATGCTTGTGAAAAGAGGTAAGAAAAGATTGCAGTTCATTTCTAATCATTTTTAGTTGTGGATTTGCTTCTTTGAACATGTTCCTTGCAAAGACTGGGCCACACAGGACACTGATGTGTGTTAGGGCATACTGCAGTGGAGTTCTAGGCTGACCTGTGGGAAACGGCTTTTTCACCATGAGGGCAGTTCATGAAACACTCTTACAAGCATTTTCTCCTTTGAATTTCTACTGAGCATTGTGAAAAACGCATATTGTGGATTTTCATATGTGTGAATCCTTAGAACTGCGCCCATCATAAATACTAAACTCTGGCCACTCACTAAATGTTAGTTTTCATTATTGCATTAGTAAACTTGTTTAAGGAATGTGCACAAACACTCACTCTGTGCCACACACTGTGCTTGGCAAACCAATGCGGTCGTGCGTTAACTCCTGGAGGAAGTAGTACTGAAAACACTCCAGCAGGACGAACGGGAATAGTTATGAGGTGAATGACCTGGGGAGTGTGTACGAGGCCGGACGAGGATGAGGCGTGTGTAATCAGTGCAGCCACAGAACTCTCCCAGACATGCAGTTGTTTGATTAAACCAAGTCACCACCGGCCAGAGCAGACAGAATCAATTGGCCTTGTTCCAGGGCAAAAGGTCAGGGAGGGGAAGGCTGGACCATTCTGGCCTCAAATAATCAAATGCTTTTTTCCTCCAAGGGTCAGCTGCCTAATATCAGCTCAGCTCTGCCTCCAGGGTCTGCATCAGTGTGAAACACGACCTTGGGGCACAGGGGTTGCAAAAGCATTTGTGTTAGGGTAAGAGAGGTGCTTTGAAAACAGCCTCATTAGTCTGTTCACTTCTCCCAGGCCTGAACCCCTGACCTGTGAGCAGCTCTGTGCAGGGTGCCCCGGGTTGGGGGTGGGGGTGGGCAGCAAAGGGACAGTCCTATAGGGTGTGGCCTGTGCTTCAGGATCTTACTGAAATCTGCACACTCTACCCGAACATTTCTGAGTATTTTCCTTTCTACTCTGTAATGTACCTGTGTGTGTCTTACGGGTTTCATAGCTGAAATTACTCCTTGCTATGATGGGTTGAAGGGCAACCTTCAGAAAAACACGTCCACACCCCAGCCCCCGGAACCTTAAATGTGACCTTATCTGGGAAAAAGGGTCTGGTCTCTACAGGTGTAATTAAGTTAATGATCTTGAGATGAGATCATTCCAAGCAGACCCTAAATCCAATGTCAAGTGTCCTTACGAGAAACAGGACACAGAAGAGGAGACACAGAAATGCCACGTGAAGGCGAGGCAGAGACGGGGTGAGGCTGCCACCACCATGGAAGTCCCAGAGCCTCCAGAGGCTGGAGAGGCGAAGAAGGCCTCCCAGAGTCTGTTGCGGGGGGGGGGGCCCACCCTGCCCACCCTGCCCACCCCTGAAATAGACAGAGATCAGGCCTCCAGACTGCAAGATAATGCCTTTCTGGAGTTTTAAGTCACCAAGCTTGAGGTAATTTGTTACAGCAGCCGCAGGAAACTGATACACCACCTGCCAACATACTCTCTGAATTACTTCCTTCCTGCTGAACACTGCCGTCTTGAAACGTGCCGTGATTTATGCGCTTACTTATTTACTTCCCATATTCCCGCTGGACTGTGAGCACCAGAAGGGTGTATTCTGGCTCCAGATCTGGTGCCTCATAGGTGCTCTGCAAAGATTTCTTAAATGAATACACGGAAGAAGGTGACATAACAAAGATTCAAACTCATCTTCGGATGTCAAGTAAACATTTTGTACTGTGCATGTGAACAGACTTACAAGATAGATGGAAGGTCAGCCAGCAGGAGTACTGTAACATACCTGGTGTGTGTTAAATAAACTAGATAGCCTTGATGGTGGAGCACACACCCCTTCTCCAAGCCCAAACCATTGGGTAAAATGGTGCAGACCTGGATAAATGGCTCACTGAGCCTAAAGCAAGGTTTCTCAGCCTCAGTGCCAGTTACAGTTGAACTATTGGAGCAGGATCCTCCTTCAATGGGATGGGAACTGGCCTTCCTGCGTATTGTCGGGTGTTTAGCAGCTTCCTGTCTCTCCCCACCAGATGCCAGAAACACAGTCCTCACCCACCCAACCCCCAAGCCAGGTGTGACAAGTAAACTACAAATGTCTTCTGGCATTGCCAGGTGTTCCTGGGATGTAGGAAACATCATTCCATGTTGAGAACCACTGACCTAAGGACTCAAATGGACAAGTAAACTTGACTTCTTAAATAGGGAAGCAAGAACACCCTCCCCCAAGCCACATACACGGACAGAAATCCACCAGCTGCAGTCAGAACTGGGAGACTACTGAGGAACACGCATCATTTCAACTCACTGGGAAGCTAGAAGAGAAGCTGATAAGGCTGCCAGGGAGAAGGAGGACCCTCGGTGAGTGGGCTGTTCCCACAGGCAGGACAGAGGAGGGGGCAGAGCTACAGCCCTCTTATCACCACCAGCCCAGCAGGGCAGGTCCTGAAGAGTAACCTGGGAGTCAGCAGTGCAAGTGGACGGAGCACACCAGTGACACACGCAGGGCCCAGTGAGCACCAGCGTCCATGCCCCCACTCCTCACTGCTGCCGTGCCCACCCATGCCTGGAAATGACCACTGCCCAAGGGTGTCACACCCAGGCAGGGGGTGCAGAGAATCTGGGGAGACATGGGCAATGCTGGAGCAGGGATGATGTCATCTAATGCTTATGGGACACCTGCTCTGTCCTGAGCACTGTGCCATCCAGATCAGGGTACCCAGAGAATATCAGTAATCACCACCAGCCTCCATCTCCAATTCTGAAAAGGGCATAAGCAGGGGAAATGATCAGAGACATAACGGACAACTTTGGAAGACCTCTCTCAGCCCTTTATCCAGAAACCAGGTTAAAACTGATAAAGGCAGCAGAGGCTGCGGTAAGGCCATAAATGAAATGTGGTTAATATAGCAAATGCCCATGTCCCACCACTCAGCTTTAGGAAGTGCCACAATTGTCCTGTATTTACAGCAGACCTTTTTGATTTAGTGAATAAAATAACACAAGACATTTCAAGGACCATTTCTGTTCCTCTCTGTCCCTCCCCAGTGGAAACCTGGATTCTTAAAAGTGGTGAATATCCTTCCTTTTTGTACTTTTGATAACATATGTGCATCCAAAAATCTTACCGGAGTGTTGTTTTCTGTGTCATTTTTATGCAAATCATATCTAAATGGATATATTCTTTTCCCTTTCTTCTCCCTTCCCTCATGTTTTGTTTTTGAGCATTTTCTAGGTTGATACGGGAGATCTAATTCAATCACTTTAACTGCCACAGATTAATCTGTTGCATAAATTACCTTATCCAATCCCTATTAGAAGCTTTAGGTCATTTTTGATTTGTTAACCAAAACAACACTGCAGTGAAAATTCTTGTACATGTCTCCCTGTGCGCATAAGAGTGTTTCTCTAGGCTATAGATAGAGTGGTGTTGTGGGATTATAGGGTATAAACGCTTTCGACTTAACTAGATATTAACAAATTACTTTCCAAACAAATTACTTTCCAATTTATACTGTAAATAGCAAAGCATGATCTGGTGCTTGCCAGAGTCCTATTTTCTCAAATCTTCAAGAACTGATTATCCCTACACTATTCCAACAATGCCAGTGCGTGGAGAAACACAAAGATCACTTGGCTGTTTTTATGAAACCTGTATAACCTGGAAGCCAGGACATGGATCACCACAGAAAAGGTAGTTAGAGGAAGTTTCTGCGAACAGCTTGAACACACCATGACAATTTGCATAGTCCAGGAACTGTTCAGTTTAGCAAACTTTTAAAAACCCCTTTCCCAAATTAACAAGATAAAGGGAAACGAGCTTGCGATGATTTCTTTTCTTACAAGTCATAAAGACACCTCATGAAATTTGGTACCCACTTCTGATACTTGAAATGGAAATGGAGAATACCTCCTTACAAATATTTTTTAAGTACACATTTCAATCTAAAAATTACCATCATAATTTATTGTAAAAATCCTACAAGCATTCCACTAAAGTCACAAAATTGTGAGTACTCTTTGTCATTACTATTGTATAACATTTTTCCAGCAATTAGGCAAGAATATAAAAGCAGTCATGAATGTTGGAAGAGGCAAAACAATCATAATTTGTATATAACAAGGTTGTGTTTTTGGAAAAACTCAAGATAATAGCAAAAGCAGGCACCATGAGATGGGAGCCTGCCTCCTTCAGCCCTGAGTCTCCACAGCCCAGCACTGCCCTGGCCCAGAGTCTGCTTGATAAATGCCTGTGGATGGGGACAGGGTCTTGAAGCTGGATTTACTAGAGCATGCTCCCTGCAAGGAGCACAAGCCCGTTATAGAATAAGGCACTACATGGACAAGCTGGACTGGGGAGCATTAGATCAGACAGATGAGTTTGTTTACCTCAAAACATCTGAGATCCATTAACATGAGAACACACATCATGACCCTCCAAGAGTCCCCAGCCGTCATAACTGCAGAGCCCCTTGCTCAGAGCACTTTGGAGTAACCTGTATTATGAAACATTCTGGCATGGTGCATGTCCAGAAGAATACTCAGCATAGTATTAAATTAGGGGATGGGATTTGGATGGTCACTAGCTTCCCAGGTGTCGCTAGTGGTAAAGAATCTGCCTACCAATGCAGGAAACACAAGGCACAGGTTCAATCCCTGGGTCGGGAAGATCCCCTGGAGGGCATGGCACTCACTCCAGCATGCTTGCCTGAAGAATCCCCATGGATAGAGGAGCCTGGTGGGCTGCAGTCCATAGGGATGCAAAGAGTCAGACATGACAGTACTTTGGGTATTGTTGTTAGTTTGTCTTTGTACTTTGTGTTGTTGAAAATGTTTACAATGCGTGAGCAGGTATCATTTTACACGCACACAAGATAAAAAAAGAGTAACACTAAAATGCAGTCTTTTGCTGTATCTCAAAACCAACTTTATTTTATAAAATCATGAGTTCTACTGAAGTTGTTTTGAAAGAGGAAAGGCCAGCTTGAACCCAGTGGAAACTTGTAAAATAGTAGAACCAGATATTCGGTAAATTCCACCTCTCCCACCTACTTCTAGAGGGACTTTGGGGAAATCACTTCACCTCTTTGAATCTCCTTCTGTGGCATGAGCTACCTCACCAAGTGAAGGATGCAAGGTGGTTAAGATGCAACAATCCCCCAATACTGTTGAGCAGGGAGAACTCTGCTCAGTATTTTGCAACAACCTAAACAGGAAAAGAATTTGAAAAAGACTAGATACATGTATATGTATAATATATGTATATGTATATACATACACATGTATATGTATGAATCACCTTGCTATATACTGGAAACTACCACAACATTGTTAATACATTATACTTCAGTATAAACTAAAATTACAAAAGAAAAAAAAATCATGTGTAAACACCAAAAAACAATCCACAGTAAATATTAGCTACTTTCCCTCTCACTAATATTGGTGGACCTCAATTAAATTGCACCATCTAAATATGTTTGAATTTTTTAACATGTATTTTTCTTTATTTGGCTGCACCAGGTCTTCGTTGTGGCAAGTGGGATCTTTGATCTTCATTGAGACAAGCAGGATCCTTTAGTTGGGTGTTGGGATCTAGTTACCTTAGCCACTGGATCACCAGGGAAGTCCCTGTTTGAATATTTGAGTTCAGTGTACTTCAATCTGTTTAAGTCATCCTTTTCAACACCCAGACCCCCAAGGTTTGCTTAACGACCACAGACAAAGGTTTCACATGTGTCCCAGGTTTAATCATGCTCTCATTCAGCAGGTTCCTCCCAGCAGCCTCCCTTGGGGTGTGTGGTTGTGCCAACAGCCCCCTGCGCGCACGCCAGCAGGGGCTATGGCCATGCTGAGCAGCAGTCAGGACCCCAGCCTGGGAGGAGACTTGGGGAGGCACGTGAACACAGAAGCCGGTCCTACAGCTGGGTCTTCTGTTTGTAGAGCTGTCATTACAGGAACATCTGGATTCCTTAGATGATACTGGGAAAAGCAAAGATTATGTTTGGCTGGCTGGTGTATTTTAAGGGCTGTATCTCTTATTCTGCATGATTAGGAAGTCATTAGCAGCTTAAACTTGATGCCTCCCTCAGAGCTGATTCCATGGCTCTCTCTGTCTTCCAGGGCAGGATGAGAATGTGGGGGAACTCCTTTTATTAATAAGCTACCATTGTCCACCCCAGATTTTTAGGCTTGATGCAAACAAAACTTTCTGTCCTTCTGTTGAATAATTGATCACATAAGCCAACTTTTTCATGGGGCCCCATGGATCTTGGGAAAGGCAAGATGGACAAGTCAGCCAGTGGCCTGAGCCCTAACAACCTGCACCCAAACATTCCCATCCAGCTCCTACCGAGCACAAGAGGGACTACCTGGAAGAAAAGAGGGAAAAAAAAATCAAAAATCAGAATAAAGGCTAAACTACAGAGTAATGTGGGACTGAAAGGATCTTCAGGCTCGTGACTGGCTTAATCTGTGCTCGGGTCCCACCTCCACTGTGCAGCCTTCATTTCCATCCAGAATCAGCGCTCTCCTCACCTGCGAAGTGCGGCAGGTGACAGACCAGCCTCATCATGCTATTGGGGAGCCCATGAAATAGACCACCCCCCAAGCCGGGTGTGGAGCATCACACATACACACAAACACAAGCACACACACGCCAGTGCAAGAACATGTGTGCCTGCATGCGTGTACACAGAAACACCTGAGCAATGAAGGACGGTAAAGTGGGAACCGCCTTCAGGACGGCTGTGAAGAGTAAATGGCAGAGTGCGCCCAGAGCACGTGGACTGCAGCCTTGCATGTCACACAAGCTCAATGAACACTTATTATTGTTGTTACTGTTATTAATATTAGTCTGGTTTATATTTATTCACAAAACAAAATATGTCAAACTCTCCCCCCGTCTCACCCTTTGGAATATACATGCTTGCTTTTTGCCAAGAAGAACTCTTGCCAAGAAGTGCTTTTGTTCTATGTATTTAGAAAACCCAGCCTAAACTATTCTTGGCTTTGTACCAGGAACCGAGCTAACTCTGCCTGATAGCATGCAGACCCTCCCCACAGGAAAGCCCATAGCCCCTCAGCAGACCACCACCAGGCACCACAGCCGAGGAGAAACTCCAGACCCCAACCTTCTCCATATAAAATGGTTTTTAATTTTTTAAACTGATTCTCATTGGTTTAAAACTCCTCCATGTGATTCTACTCCTTTCCCTGGCATTCTTGTTGAGATCAGGAAAAATACAATTTTCCTTCCTGAGGAAAGTACGATTAGGTGTGCACTGATTTTCTCTAAGTAACACAGCCTCAGCCCTGTAATTAATATCCCGGCCGTCCATGGCCTCATAATTAAACATGAGATGCACAAGACGGGGAGAAGTCACAGGAAGGCAGGAGGTAAATCACTGGGCTAGTTTCTGCCACCCATTCCTGGGAGCCACAAGGAAGGCGCGAGGCCCCCTTAGGGAACAGGGTGCCCCTGAAGCCAGCTGGAGGTCGCCTGAGCCGACACAATCATTTATTTCCCACGGTGGCCTGTTTTCCAGGATGCTTCGTGGAACATTAGGCAAGCAGTGCTTGATAACGGCTGCAGAGTCTCTGTCCACCTCCTAACACACACACTGCCTGCAGAAGACACAGCTACTCCATCACCCGGGTCAGAGTCCACGCGAAAGGAAATGGAGGATTTGTCCTGAGTCCTTGCCGGCTGTTCGGCGAGACCATTAGTGTCTAGAAGAACACAGGCACGGAAGGTCTCAGGGAGGCTTCCATGCTTGTTTCCATGGGTGTGGTTCCCCTCCCCTATGGAATGTTTGGCTCATAAATCTTCTCTCTCACGCCAGATCCTCCTGTTCATGCTCACCCAGCATCCTGCCTACCTCCTCCGTTTTCCAGAAAGTTGGAGCCGTGTGGTTGGACAGGGCAAATGGACAAGAATAGAAGTGGTGCACGGGGTTGCCAGGCTGTGAAAGCCACACGCCTCCTTTTTCTCTGGATTCCTCCTCCTGGCAAACTGCAGGACATTTAGTCCAGATGAAGAGGCTCTGAGGTGGCAGGACCCCCATTTAGTGGGACTGTGGCAAACAGAGTTCCCCACCCATCAGCACTAGGTGAGGGTGAGCCTTGTGATTAAGAAAGAACGCTTTCCAAGATGAGCCTCTGAGAGCATCAGGGTCATAGCCTACTGTACTCTTATTACCTCTTTAGCTAAAATAAGCACCTACTATGTGCGAGGCCTTAGGTGGAACACCCAACAGCACAGTAGAAAAGATAGGAAAAACAAACAAGTAAACATGTGTTAAACGGCCTGATCATTTCTATGAAGGACACAAATGAGTATGTCATGGACAATAGTAGGTCACCCTCTGTATTTTGTTTTAGGAAGGCCTCTCTGAGGAGGGATGATGATGATGAAATTCAAGAAAGCTTCCTGGCCAAGTGTGGGACAAAGGGCAGAGCATTGCAGCAGTGGAACCATGTATGCAAAGGCCCTGGGGTAGAAGAGAGAAGGGGATTCTGGGAGAAGCAGAAGGGAAGCCAGTGTGGCTGCAGATTGCTACAGTCTGTTCAGGCATGGACCAAGTGAGGTGGGGGACACAGGCAGGGACAGATGACAGAGGCTCCTGTTTCTCCCAGTGAGAGGAAAGCCCATTGGGGGATTTTCAGTAAGAGAGAGACATGGTCTGATTGACTTTTAAAAGGACCACCCTGGCTGCTATAAGGAGGAGCAGGAGGAAGAGGAGAGAGCCTGTGGGGTGGGCATCATCCTGGTGGGAGATGACAGTGCTCAGGGAGAAGGGAAAAAGGTCAGGCTTGAGAAAACTGTCACAGAGACTTAATCAGGTGCCACCAGTGCTGCAGATATTCCTGCCCTGCGCCCCACACCCGGAAGTTCACAGCTCCCCTTGCTGAGGCCCCGGCTCCTGCCAGCAGCAATTTGTGGCTTCCAGCCTGATTCCATCAAAGGACCTTATGCCTTGACCCTAAGAAAAAACTGAATGTTCTTGGAGCCGGGGGAGGGCGTACTGAGAGGCAAGAAGGCCTCTCATGTGGCTGTAAGTCACTGGAGGATTCTGAGCTCCAACCGAATCAGGGGGAACTGCCCCTAGGCATCCGAAACCCCCATCTGCGTATCAGAGGCCCAAGATGCCAGGAATAAAACAAAGACAGTAATGGGCATGGCCATTTATCATGGGGTGTTACTTGCTGTGGAATTACAGGAAGTTGAATTGGGAGAGGATTTAGAAAACATTCTAGAAAGAGTTGTTAGGAGGGCTCTGTGAGTCTTGGGGAAAGCCAGGTGCCTGCAGGGCAGGCCGAACCCTGGGGCCTCCAGGTCTCCCCAGGACCGCAGGTGGTCAGAGCTCAAAGGCAGAGGAGAGGAAGAGCAGCTGTGTCCGGCACGGGGACCACAGTCGGTACTCAGACAGTGTGTCCACTTCCAGGTTCTGTGTTTCCATAGCAACTCCAGGCCCTCACCCTCCCAGCCCTACTGCTTCAGGCTTTAAATGGGCAAATGAAGGAGAGAGGATAAAATTTGACTTTTCGTTGAGTAGGACAGTGATCCAGGAATTAAATTGCCCCTATTTAAGGCTGTTCTCTCCCAGCCCTGTGAGAAGATGTGATTTCACAAATTAGCCCGAGAACCCCGAATAAGTTAACCCCTCGGAGGCAGGAGTGGGGCCCCTTCCACCACAGAAGGCTTGGGCCCACACGTTTAAGAGGCTTTTTGCCTCCCTTTCCCCCTGGGCCTGTTCAAGTCACTTTAGCTTCTCTCCAAGGAGCCAGCTCGGTCTGGCCCGAAATGCTACCAATTGCAAAGAGCCATGAGCACTCAAATTGGCGACCTGGGCCAGGAAACACAGAAAGGAGGAATTCTGTGTGTGACTAATGGATCCCAGACAGAGCCACTCCCCAATCACAGCCACGACTTTACAGTGAATTTCCAGTCGATTATAGCTGCCCAAATACTGATAGCTCTACACAGAGGTGGCCAGTCAGGCTCACTCCCAGATGCCTGGGTCAGTAATTTCCGAAGCAGCCACTCAGCCGTTCCTGATCCTCCACGAGAGCCCGGCTCTCTCCTCCATCTCCCGGTCCCAGGATGGAATCTGGGGCTCCAAGTGTTGGGGGCTGCCCTGATCCGCAGCAGATGGCAGGCCCTTCTCCCCACTCTGCCTCCAGGCCCCCAGGTGAGTAAACTAAGAAAGCCTGTTTGAGTTCATTTGAGGCTGACAGGTTCTTCTGGTCCGCCTGACCTCCGCAAACACCTCCACAGTGAGGTTTCTATTAGGGAAACACGACTTGAGAGTTTGTAATGTGCTTCCTGCCCTGATGCCGTGGTTTTAATTAACAGGGTCACTGGTGGCTGTCCCTGGCAGACATCACAGTGGAGGCCAGGGAGGCCTGAGGAGGAGGAGCAGGGCGGCTTCTGTCTGCCTGGATCCTGCCAACACAGAAGCTGCAGCTCGGGGCAGAGCCACTGTTCCAGGCCACAGGCACATTCAGGCAGAACCCGAGCTGTTTCAGCTCCCAGGTGCAGTGGGCGCGCACAGTCCACGCCCCGGTGTCAGGCAGGCTGTTGGCTATCTCCAATTTGTTGCAGGAATGGCTGCGGTGAAATCCTGGTTGCAGCTGGCTCCAGGGCAGGCCAGGCTGCAGTTTGGCCCAACAGGCCCACCGGGCCTCCCGGGCCCTGGCATGAGTGCCAGCCTTGAGAAAATCAATCAGCTGCACTCTGATTAATTTCAAGCTCAGCTCACCCCGCGACTGGCACCGTGAGAGGCAGAGCCTACATCCGGGCCTGGCGCAGCCCTAGGCTGGACCAGTGTCCAGCTGCAGCGTGGCAGCACGGTGCCCTCCCCTGCTGTGGTGGTGGCGGGGGGCTGCTACCAGACAACAAGCAGGGGAGCCCTGAGAGAGGATTTTGAGTAGCTGATCACCGGCAGCTTCCTTGAGGCATTTCCTAATTTTCTGTTAATAACAAAGAGAGGCAGGGATTCATCATGTGGACCCCTGTCCTCTCCCCCCTCTCAGTCTGTTTGACCTCAGTCAATCATGTGATGACCTCCACCAGAAGTTCAGACCAAGCAAAATACAGGCGCCCCTCATTATCCATCTATTATCAGTTCCTGAAAATGCTTTGCAGAGGGAATGTTCAGACATCGGAAGCTCAGATACCATTATGTGAAATGGGATAAAACAATAACGCATTCCCGGACTGTTCAAAAACCCCCAACCAATTTTCCAAATATCACTAAAACACTCTGAAACACCCATATAACAACACACTAAGGGTTTTTGCATAATACAAGCCTGTAAAACACCTCCTTTCTAATTAGTCCACACTGAATGATCTCACAGAGGGGAGTGTTGAGGTACAATATTTAACTGCACTGAACAGAATCAGATTCAAGTTGTATTTTGCTTCTCCACGGCAAGGGGTGCATATAAAATGTAGCCCCACAAATGCAGATTGAAGAAAGGATCTCCTCAGGTAGAGCCCACTGGGAGTGCCCCCAGAGCCTGGCAGGAGCAAGCTGGGCACCACGGAGCGCTCAGCCCCAGGGCGGGGAGGCAGGGGAGGCCTGATAGGAGGAGAGCCAGGGTAGCGAGGGGGTCCCTGCGGTGTCCACCCAGCCACTCAGCTGCATGCCTACACCATGCTTTCCGCTGGCCCATCCACTCAGATCAGTCACAGGGACTTTTCGTTCTAGGGGTGAATTTGCTCGAAATGTTGACTAGTCATTAACGTGACTGTTCAGGTCATGGGAGTTTGGGTGGCATGGTGGTCAGTACTTGGACCTGTCTCCCAAAGTTCCCTGACCAATAGCTGTGTGTAACAAGAAAGGCAGTGACCATGGGGAAGGGCTCTGGCAGTCCTCTCCCCATTACCTGTTCCAGAAAACGGTCCCTGTGCTGTTTCCCCATCCACCTCCTCCCACACAAGCCCCAGGCTGGGGTGACGTCACCAGGGGGAGGGACCAGGCAGGAGCAGAAAGCAAGACAAACCCCCTGAGGGTGGCTCAGCTGAGGGTCTGGGAAAGAGAAAGTTTCTGAAAGAGGCATGGTGTGGAGGGGGGTGAGAGAGCCTGGGGAGCAGAAAGCCAAGGAAGAGGGTTAGCTGTGGTGAGAAGTCATAACTGGATCTTTTTAAAGTCCTTTGAGAAACCTACATTGAGACCCCACTCACCTTGAGGGGGTTTTGTTTGCTGGACTGTGCTTTCCTAAATGGGACACTGATCTGAGTTGAGACAGGTGGGGCCCCAAGTTCCACTGGAAAGTTTGTTTTGGCTTTTCCTCAAATTTCCTACGTTGTGCAACAGTATCCAGTTTTTAATGGGACCGTGTGTGCCCCCAAGAAGTCTCATGTTTCAAGGGTGCCCCAAATGCACAGACCCGGGGTCACAGTGCCCAGGCATCTTTTCATCGAAAATGTGCTGTCAGCCTGTCCGGCTGCAGGTGAGAACTAAGCCTACAGAAGGCCGGCAGTTCCCTGCAGGCCTCCGTGAACCAGGGTTGGACCCAGGCCAGCTGATTTATGCAGGTATACGTCTTCATTGTTTGTATAGGCATCCATATGCGTGCGCAGGTAGGCATAGGTATATACATATGTACACATGCATGTGTGTCCATGTATGCATGTATACATACATGCCTATCTGTGTGGGTCTGAGTGTGTATACGTGTATCTATGTGTGTATATTTGTGTGTCTATGTGTATGTCTGTGTGCATGTGTGAGTATACGTGTATGTGTGTCTATATGTATGGGCGTGTGTTTACACGCACTTCTCTGCGTGTGTCCCCAGCTGCACTGTAAGACCCACACAGCCAGGGGCAGGCGCTCCACAGCTGTGTCCCTGGAACACAAGCTCCCAGGGCCCCTAAGTGAGTGACTACCTGCCAGGCTCACCTCTGGGTCCCCACCCGCCCTCTGGGCCCTGTCTAGGGGGCTCCCCAGCCTCAGCTCCGCTGCACGGGTCCCAGTTTCCCCAGACACTGCCGGGACCTCGGCCGCTCCCCTGGCCACATCGTGTGACGACAGCCGGCCAGGAGAGGCAAGGCCTTGAGAGGAGGCCTGGGGAGGAAGTGAAATCCCCTCTCACTTAACAGCCTAATAAGGATTTGAACTGAAGTCTGTGAGGAATTGTCAGTTTAACTGTCTTCTCAGGTGTGGAGAACAAGTCTCAGCTTTCCAGCACCAGGGGAGGAAAAAGTCAAGCTGGAGATGGGAGGATGCCGGCCTCTGGCACCAGCTCCGCAGGCCTGAGCCCCCCGCCCACCCCCAGGAGTCCCCAGCAAACTGCTCAGGGCCTCCCTAGACCTGGAGCTGGAGGCGGGGGGAGGGGAGAGCCATATGTGCAGGTGAGGGACGGGTCAGCCGTCTGCAGGAGACCAGGGGGAAATGATGTCATTGAGACACAGCGAGGGGCCGCTTGAAGACTTGAAGACGTTTCCAGACACCTGGGCAACTGAGTCACCTGGAGGGAGGGCCTGGCGGAAGGAGGGAGTCTGCAAAGCTCCTGACCAGAGGATGTGCATGGATGCACCAGGTTGAACCATACGGGCAATTTCACCTTCTCTGCAGGTGGAATCCACTCCTGGTCCTCCCTGCAGGTGCCCGTGCCCCCGCCCTGCCCCTCTTCTCCCCCCACCCCCGTGTATTCTGCTGTGACCAGACCACACTGGTTCTCAACACAGGAGCCACCCCACCTCCAGGGTCAGGCCAGCCTCCCCGTGCCTGGGACACCCTCCTGCTCCCTGGGCAGCAGCTCCTTCCACTAACTCAGGTCTCAGCCTTCCTTCCCCAAACACCGTCGCTAAAGCTGCCCCCACATAAATCCTACAGGACAGGCTCTTCACATCCTTAATCGGGTTTTCCTCTTTGCACCTAGCACCATCCTGCTTTATCTTAACTCCTCACAGGCTATTTCTTTCCATCCCAGTGGAAAGTGAGCTTTCTGGCAGTCACGGACCTGTCATGCGCTGGCCATGCTGCACCGCAGAGCTGGGAAGAGGACCGGCATGCAGTCGAGGCCCATAAACCTTTAATGGTGAGTGAGTGATGAACCACGGCACCAGGACTGCCCTGTTGGGAACACTGTCAAGGACTCCTTTAAAAGAGCATCATGCTCTCACCACTTCCACCCTGAGCCTTGGTGCTCTGGATGTTCAAGGAGCAGAGAGAAGGCCATCGTCTCTACAAGGGGCCCACTTGTGGAGCCCGTGAGCGTCAGTGCCTGCTGGGAGCACGCGGGAGCCCCAGGGCCCTGGGCGCCAGCCACAAAGCCTGCGCTGAGTTTGTTTAGAGTCCTGCTCAGAATGAAGGACGGCTCTCAGGCTGGAGACCTCTTAATACAACAAGCAAACACCACGGGGTTTTATAAGGCAGCTGCCGCCCGACAGGCAGGGCACAGGCTCCCTTTCCTGGCTCGCTTCTGCCATCTGCTGGCCGCTCCTTGACATGCATGGGAGAAGAAGAGTTCTGTTTCCCAGGCTCACACAGGCCTTTGTTTCCTTCTGGGAAGAATTCATTGCCAATTTTACTCCTCCCTTGGCAAGAGCCGCCTGACTGACCCATCCCTTGAGTAGAGCAGACTGTAGGCCCCAGGTAGACTGGGGAAAGTCACCTGACCCCGCAGCTTATGACTCCCCCACTTTATGTATTTACTCTATCAGCACTCAATATCAAACCTGAGTAAGGGGCACAATTTACAGATGAGGGTGTGAAATCAGAGAGACGTTGAGTAAGCTTGTACGGCAAGGAGGTGGAGCCAAGCAGTAAGGCACCTGCGCACACATACCAACAACTATGCAAATGGCCCAGGTGACCTGCCCCTCCTGCTCCAAGGGACCCCGAGGGAGCACCAAAGAAAGAGGTATGTGGAAAAAGTGGAGGACAGGGCAGAGGGGTCCTGCAATTCATCTCCATCCTCTCAGAGGCTTAGAGAAGCTCCGTCTTTTGACTTTCATCTTCTGATCTGGATAATGTAAGCATTGAACTGCATGATTTCAAGGTTCCATCCAGGGTTCTCTGGACAGAATAGAGAGAAAAAGAGTATGATGGTTAGAGGACAGGCTCTTTGGTCAGACAGACCCATGGTAGACTCGGCAATTCCACTCAGTAGCTCTGTGGACAAGAGAGAAGTTGTTTATAATCTCTAAGCCCCAGCTATATGGGTAAAGGTCCATATAGTCAAAGCTATGGTTTTTCCAGTAGTCATGTACAGATATGAGAGCTGTACTGTAAAAAAAAAGGCTTAGCACTGAAGAATTGATGCCTTCGAACTGTGGGGCTTGGGAAGACTCTTAAGAGTCCCTTGGACTACAAGGAGATCAAACCAGTTGATAAAGGAAATCAACACTGAATATTCATTGGAAGGACTGATGCTGAAGCTGAAGATCCAATACTTTAGCCACCTGATATGAAGAGCTGACTCATTGGAAAAGACCCTGATGCTAGGAAAGATTGAAAGCAGGAGGAGAAGGGGACGACAGAGGACAAGATGATTTGATGGCATCACTGACTCGATGGACATGAGTTTGAGCAAACACAAGGAGACAAACCCCAGGAGTGAAGGTCAGGGGAGCCTGGCGTGCTGCAGCCCATGGGGTCACAAAGAGTCAGACATGACTTAGCTACTGAACAACAACAGCAGCAGCTTCTCCTGGCCTATGGATTAATGAAGATAAAAGGAGGCCAAATGCAAAGTGGTGTACTGTGATGGCTCAGAGTAAGTGCTTAATAAATATTACCTGTCATTATAACACTATTCAAGGCTCTGAGAAGTCCTGCAGGAAGGCAGTCTGCTCGACTCTTGCTCAGCCTCTCCCCAGTGTAGCAGCCTGCAGTGCCAGCATGGAACCGAGCAAGATGCATCGTCGCACAGAAAGCGTTTGTCCTCATCAGTTTACCTGGCTTCCTGAAAGTCACGAGAACCTCAGGCCTCACTGAGACAGAATCAGGGCAGGAACCTGGGCTGGTGGCTCCAAGCTCTAAGCTCTCTGCTGCCTTTACAACATCTCTCTACCCCGAAGGCACTTCTCACCACCAATAAACAAAGGAGTTAGAAGCCATTCTCTCAGCCTCCCAAAACTAAATATTTCACATTTGGATTCTGCAGTGCTTAGTTGTCAGCTTTACAGACCACAGGCAATTAAGAGTCCAAGCCCGGGAAGCCGGTTGTTAATAATTCTGTCATTATTCTCAATTTTCAGCACCACCACACATGAAACACCCATTTCCAATTTCTGTAAAGGTGCTAAATGGCTTTTGCACTGTGTCGTGAAAGTTTACCATCAGCCAAATGGCTGCAAAGAGGCCCTGCGGTCCCCAGGCCCGGGGCTGTGAGAACTGCTGTTTGGCCTGCCTCCGGGCGATACCCTTTCTCTGTGTTTCATGCTCAGGACAGGTAACCTCCTGACACATGGCAGTCGTTGGTCACACTCAGGCTTGCAGGGCGTCACTGTCCCTCCAGATTTCACAAGACCCAAAGCGCAGGATGTGAGCAGGAAACCACTCCTTCCTGCTGGGGCAACACTCCAGAGCCAGATGGAGATAGCTAGTGACCAGCCTCTGTGACTGGTCTGAGTTGAGAAGAGGGAAGTGCGTGGGCGTCAGGCCATGTCTGCAGAGAGAGCAAGTAGGAAGGTGGGCTTGAGGGCTGCTGAGGCTACAGGGCTGCATTTCCTTCTCACGATGAGGAAGTCCTTGAATCAGAAAGCAGAGCTTTTAGGAGCAGTGACAAGGCCTGGAGGTCAACAGCGGGAGATCCCTGCCCTGAAGCTGTGACCATAACCAGCACCAGATCATGGCTACCGGTCTGCACACTACGTCCACCAGCCAGCCTTCTGAGAGTTTTCCTAGAGTGACTGCTCCTGAGACCCCGTGGGCCACCCCTGTTAGTAAGACGGGACGCGGCCAGGCCAGGAGCTTGGGACGAGGCCCTGGGGATGCTGTCTGGCACTCTCCTGCCCTGGAGACACCGAAACTGCACGGTGAGTCACGAGGCTCCTCTCCCACGTGGCTCTGAGGAGGGAACGTGGTGACTTTGCTGAGTCAGGTAACTCAGAGGGGAGCATAAGCGTGGGCAGGTGAAGGGAACAGGTAAGGTGGGAGGAGGTGTTCCGGCAAGGGAAGAAGCTGTGACAATGGTGGCTTCATGCCAGGAGGGGCCAGGCCACCACTGAAGGACAGAATGATGAGGAGTTGGGCATCAAGAGCCACGTGGAGGGGCCTGGTGGGCAGGGCCGTGGGCAGGGCAGCTCCACAAGCAGGCAGTCATGCAGGGTTTTGAACTGTGTGCTGTGAAGACAACATGTGGCCCCACCTAGTTGGAGGCTGAGAGCCCACCTCCACAGGGAGAGGCCCCAGACTTCTGTGTTCACAGGATGTTCTGCAGGACATGGGACTCTACAAGCCCGCCCTATGCCGCCTGTCGGGAGTGGATGGAAGACCTCAGGAGTGGTGGATGTCCCCCTAAACACACACACATACACATGCTTATACACATAGACACGCACACTCGTACACAAACATGCACACATACACACTCATACATATATACACACATATACACATATATTCTCATACACATACACACATACATGCACATACATGTATATATACACATACACACATATTCATACATTAACACATAAAAACACACAGACTCACACATACCCCACCTAGAACACCCAGCTAGGACGGGGCATGTGTGTCTCACACCTAAGGCTTCATCTGTTACAGGATCTCTAAGTTCTCGTCCAGCACAAACATTTCCTAACTGGGTCCATTTAGTATGGTGATTAGCAGGCAGTGACTGAATAAATGTTCACCAAGAGGTACTGATGAGACAACGATGGATAAGAAATTTAACAACAAACCAAACATCCAGGAGACACACCCAGTGTGTGTCTACCTTTTCATCTACCCCCAAACTCAGAGACGAAATCAGGGAAACAAAGCTTCTAGGTCTGAAATGCCCAAGGACCCTCTCAAGGCAGCACTGGCCTCCAGTGGACATCAGTGCAGATACAAAGGCATGCTCTTGTACACGGAGCATTCTAACACAGATGTAACATGGCATTCTGTGTGCCTGAAGCAAATGTAAATACTGCTTCCTAATTTTTCTGACTCTAGAAGTAATATATTCTCTAGGCATAAAATTTAGGGTTTATAGGTAGAAGCTTATAGAGAAGAAACCCAGCCAGTGAGCAGTAACCACCTTAAATGGTTTAGATCACTCTCTTCCTAGTCATCTACCTATGCTCAGGCAGACATTTCGTCTTTTTCAAAAATGGGAATAATATAAAAAATTATATTCTGGTTTTTCGTCAAAATTTTATTGTTAGTATTTTATCATCATAGTAAAATGTTTAACACTTGTAATACACTAGCTGTGTATTATTCCATTTACCTGGAGGTACCATAATGGACCCCCTGTTTTTAGACTTAAGGTGCTTCTAAGTTTTCATGCACATAGTTTGGGGAGAGTTCTTCTTCCTAGAAAACACTAGCCTAAGTCTCTGAACCAGTCCTCTCACTTGAAAAACAACAAAATCTGGACAAAAATGTAAAATCATCTGTTCAAAGATATCAGAGAGTTAACAGACTAATGAGAATATGTGGGGTCAAAATCTGGGAGAGAAAGGAACCCGGGAGGCAGGAAGACAAATGTTGGAGTGAACGAATGAACAAATGAATGAACAAGCTGATGAAGGAGGAACAAATGGGCCAAGCCCGCAGGGCCTTTTAGCCACACAGGCAGCTGCTCTGGCTCCATCTCCGTCTCTCAGCCTGCTGACCGGTCATCCGTCTTGCTTTTCTAGAAGCGGTGTGTGCAGAGAACAGTGCTTGTCTGTGCTGCTCAGGGTGTGCTTTCATTTGGGATCACGGAGTTTACTCAACTAATAAATGGAATGGGAAAGAGGCCTCTGCCTGGTAGACAAAGTGAGGAGCGGGATTCGGGCCGACTCCTCCCGCTCCCAACTTAAAGCAGTAACCGCTCTCCCTGCGCGCTTTTTCCCTCTCTTCAGTCTCCTCCTGCGCACACGTGACACAGTCTGACATCCCTTCCAGTGGCAGTGAGCTTCCTGGCCACGTCTCTTTTCTACAAGAATCGGGCTGTAAGCCTGTGTGAACATGTTTACAGCTAACCTTGTGGAGCGTTACGTGAATGTATCTAATCCTCATAACAAGCCAGGGAGGTAGGAACCGCTGTTGCCATATTACAGAGATGGGAACGCTGAGACCAGAGAGGTTGATGTTACTTACTCATGGGCAAGATTTGCTCAGATTTAAACCCTGGCAACCTATGCCTTTTTGATCACCAGAAGCCTCAGAAACCAACATGATGATTTCTAAACAAATTCCAGCCCACGTCTGCTGTATTTACTCAGCCTGCTATATCCAGGGGCTGTAAGTTTCTTGGGTTTAATTTAATGAGAGCTCAGTCAGTAAAGAATCTGCCTGCAAAGCAGGAGACCCGGGTTTGATACTTGGGATGGGAAGATCCCCTGGAGAAAGAAATGGCAACCCACTCCAGTATCCTTGCCTGGAAAATCTCATGGACAGAGGAGCTTCATGCACAGAGGACAGGCTGCAGTCCATGGAGTCGCAAAGAGTCGGGCATGACTGCGCAACTAGCACTACACTACACTATATTATTGGAAAAGATATTTTCATTCATTTCACTTATACATAAGCAGACAAAAGATTATATAGAGACACATACTGAATACATCGTGGCTATAATTATTTTTAAATAAACTGTTATCTTCTAGATCAATTAAGAATAAGAAAAAGAAAGGTTTTTATTTTACCTTGGCCTCTTCCTTCTCTGATGCTCTTCTTTCTTCATGTAGATGTGAGTGGCTGACCTATATCATTGTCCTTCTCTCTAAAAAACTTCTAACATTTCTTGCAAGGCAGGTCTACTGGCAACAAATTCCCTCAATTTTTGTTTGACTGAGGAAGCCTTTATTTCCTCTTCACTTCTGAAAGATAATTTCACAGGATACAGAGCTGTAGACTGGTGGGGTTTTCCTGTCAACACTTCATATCTTTCACTTCTCTCTCTCGCTTGCATAGTTTTTGAAAAGTTGGATGCCATTCTTATCTCTGCTCCTCGACAGGTATTGTGTGTTCTTTCCTTTGACTTCTTTCAGGATTTTTTCTTTATCTTTGATTTTTCTGTAGCTTGTTTGATAATGATAAGCCTAGATGCAGGTGTAGGGGCATTTTACCATGTTCAATGTTCTCTGAGCTTCCTGGATCTGTAATTTGGTATCTGACGTTCATTTGGGGGAAGATCTCAGTCATTGTTGTTTTAAATGTTTCTTCCCTCTTTCTTCTCCTTTTGTAATTCTCATTACATGTGTGTCATACCTTTGGTAGTAGCCCCACAATTCTTGGATATTCTGTTCTGTTTTTTTTTTCTTTTTAATCTTTTGTTCTCTTTCCTTTTAAGTTTGGCTGCATTCTGTTGAGATCTCTTTAAGCGCAGAGATTCTTTTCTCAGCCATATCCAATCTACTAACAATCCATCAAAGGCATTCTTCATTTCTCTCATGTGTTTTTGATCTCTAGCGTTTCATTTCAGTTCTTAGAATTTCTCTCTACTTACATTGCCCATTTGTTCTTACATGCTGTTTTTGTTATCTGTTTAAGCTCTTAGCATCTTAATCATAGTTGTTTTAAATTCATGGTTTGATAATTCCAAATACCCCTGCCATATCTGAATCTGATTCTCCTATTTTTCTCTGTCTTTTCAAATTGTGTTTTTTGTCTTCTGGTATGCCTTGTAATTTTTTATTGATAAGTGAATATGATGTACCAGAAGGGAAAAAGGAAATGCTGTAAATAGGCCTTTAGTGATATGTTGGTGAGGAGTGGGGGAAGAAGATGAGTCCTTTAGCCTATTATATTCAGGTCTCAGTCTTTTATTGAGCCTGTGCCTCTGGACTGTGAAATTCACAATGTTTCTGACTTTTTTTTATTTCCCCATAGGTAGCACAGAATGGCTGTTGTGAGCAGGAGTTGGGTATTTCCCTTCCTCCAGGTCAGCTGTGGAGGAGGTAGCAGGGAAGCTGATGAATCCCCCAGAGGTTAGATTCTGGCGGACTCGTTTCTCCTGAAGGCAGACCTTATTGAAAACAGAATGCCCTGATGTATTTCAAAATGATTCCTTTTCCCCTACCCTCTCGGAAGCAAGAGTGAATTCTCCCAACCCCTCTCCTCCACCCGCCAGGCTCACTATGAAAACCTGGCCGAGCTCCTCCAGGTAAAATGCACACAGTGTCAGGGCCCTGATGTCTGGATCCTCCTGGAGCTTGGCCTTCTCAGACTTGTCCATACTGAGCTTCAGCAAATCACCAGAGTTTAAGTTTCCCTACCCCATGATTGACCACTACGAGCTTTCTGCCCAAGCACATTGTGTTTCTCTGTACCTCCTGTCAATCTCTCCAGTCTGGGGGCAACAGTCAGCCCCGTGACCTCACTACTCTGAAAGATCAAAAAAGAGCTGGTGGTTTCAGGTTTTTCAGCTTTTTACCTGTTCGCAAGATGCAATGGCGTCTTTCAGCTTCTTACTTGCTGGGCCAGAAACCAAAAGTCTCTAATTACATATTTCATATCATCTTTTTATGGTTTTCTCCCATTTGTGACAAATGTTATTAGTTTTCCATTTAGAAGACATTTTCCATTTGGGAGGTTTACTTTTTAAGTCCATTTATTTTAAGGGGAAAAATGAGAGTGTGTTTGTTTTTTGTTTTTAACGAAGGAGATAACAGGACCAGTGATGCACAAACAACAAAGATCTTGAAGGTGGTATTTGAACGACCGAAGTTGGGGAGCTGGAGGTAGTGGATTTAACACAGCAGGAGCTCAGTAAGTGTACTGTAAATTGGAGCTGTTGTCGTTAGGATTATTAGCCCTGGTTAGCTGGCCCAGTGTGAGCAAAGGAGCCAGCTTGTGCTAACCCACTTCGAGCCACCACCCTTTGGGAAAATAGATGGGCTCTGAGGGCAGAAGGGTAACTACACAGGGGACTGGAGCCACTGTGTCGGGTGGCCATTCATTGCCTTCTCTCCATGAAGCTTCCAAACAACCCCTGCTGGTGGTTGCAATCAAACCCCTCAACTTGGGCCTCCCTCCAGTCACAAAAATATGCCCCTTATGGCTCAAACAGATGCTCGTTGGGTTTTAGACCATGGGCAAATTAACAGACTAATTCATCCCCGCTCCATTAGGAACAATATTTGAGCCCTGTCAATAGCCACCAGCTCCACGCTGGCAGACAAGACCACCAACTGCTCAGGAGACCCAAGGAGGCAGATGGCATCCTTTGCCTGTGATCATTCAGCAGAGTCCTGGGGTGGCAGACCCGGAGATGGGACACATCTCCTGGACACCTGGGCAGCAATCTTCCAGCCTCCAGAACCTCCCTGCCCTTCACAATCTGGTCTCAATAACCCAAGCTTTGACATCACACATTTCTCTGGTCAAGTCTTCCCCAGAATATTTCTGAGGATTCTAGGAGATAAGGGAGGAAGGCATATCCTTTCTGACAGTCACCGAACCCTTCCTCTTACTTCTGTCCAGGACCACTTATGTCTCATCTTTGTCATAGTTGGGATCCACGCACTGCTGCATTCTGTCTCAAACCTGAACATGCCCTCTTTTCCTTTCCCCAGTACATGACCCCACCAAGGCTCATGCAGAATTAGTGGGCATAAGATTGCACAATGCTTCTGAGTAGGGCTTCCCTGGTGGCTCAGTGGTAAAAGAAACTGCCTGCCTATACAGGAGACGCAAGAGATGCCGGTTCCATCCCTGGGTCAAGAAAATCCCCTGGAGAAGGAAATGACAACCCACTCTAGTATTCTTGCCTGGAGAATCCCATGGACAGAGGAGCCATGCGGGCCACAGTCCATGGGGTTGCAAAGTGTCGAACACGACTGAGCACGCACCTGTGCCTGCCTCAGGGGAGGAGCAGTGTGATAAAGGCAAGTGATGGCAAATACAGATAAGTGGAAACAAGACTCAGAGGATAGGGATGGGTGAGCCAGCCTCATCCCGTCACAGGAGCTTCAAACTGCTCTTCCCTGCCCCCAACACAGGGTCCTGTTCTCCCAGGGCCTCTCACCCCGCTTCCCTGGTGCCCCATGCCTGCCTCAAACCTTCTTTTTCTGGGCCTCCCAATTCTTTTGGGCCTCCCAAAAGAATTGCATTAGGGGCCACTGCTCAGAGGACCAGGAAGTGGAAACTACAATGGGGAACATTTCCATCCCCGAGAGTGAACATTTCTAATTGGAACATGGACTCATGTTTATCTTACTTTTCAGAATAACGTGGCAGATATGTCCTCATTCTAGGCAATGCCCCGCTCTTTGTCTCTTGCGACAAATAAGCCCCACTGTTTCCCTGATGGTGAATTTTCCTTCCACTTGGCAATGCAGCCAGCATGGTTTATGTGCAGTTTTCAAGCAGGACCTTCTCCTGGTCCTATTTCCTCTCAGAGTAGGTCTCTGTGGCTCTCTGCTTCCATGCTGGGAGCAGTTTGGATGACCTCAGGCCAGCTGGTTTTTTTTTTTTTTGGAAGGCTGCCCAAGAAGCTGCTAATCCCCTTGATCTTGGTCACAAATCTGTCATCTTCTATGTTGACCTTCTTGGCAGATAATCAAAATGTGCTAAATTCTAAAACCACTTTCCCTTTGGTGTCTGAATATCTTGTGGGTTTGGTGGGACTTCAGAAACCAGTAGGGGTAATTTGTTTCCTCTCTCTTCTGCCATTCAAACATGACTTTAAAGTCTGTCCCCAAAGTAGAAATAAAACTCGAGTGTGTGTTAAGCTTTGGACCCAGTGGGATGTGGCTGGTGAGGTGTGGGTCCTTATCCTGACATGTTGTAACCTACATCTCCCACATTCCCTTGACTGTGTGTTCCAGGTCGGGGATCACCAGGAGAGAAATGTCTGGGCAGTTTGGAAGGCAGATGTGACATGGTGTGAAATGGGCTCTGATGGGCCAGGCCTTGTGGAAGCTCCTGCCTGTCGCTGTCAATTGTCCCAGGGCAGCAAGAGGACCAGCGGCTCCTCCGGCCCCAGAGAATCCTGGGCCAGGTGCGTGACCAGTAATGTTGTAGGAAAGGGGACCCCTTCCAGGGCCC
Source organism: Odocoileus virginianus (assembly GCF_023699985.2). Classification (NCBI taxonomy): domain Eukaryota; kingdom Metazoa; phylum Chordata; class Mammalia; order Artiodactyla; family Cervidae; genus Odocoileus; species Odocoileus virginianus. The sequence goes on from NC_069682.1 coordinate 52,483,996, forward strand.
GAAACCGGGCTCTTGTCTAACACTTGGAAATGAATTGTCCAAGACACATGTGTTGACAAAGCAAGAGATTTTATTGGGAAAGGGCACCCGAGCGGAGAGCAAGAGGGTAAGGGAACCCAGGAGAACTGCTCTGTCACATGGCTTGCAGTCTCGGGTTTTATGGTGAGGGGATTAGTTTCCAGGTTGTCCTTAGCCAATCATTCTGACTCAGAGTCCTTCCTGGTGGTGCAGGCTTGTTCAGCCAAGACGGATGCCAGAGAGAAGGATTCTGGGAGGTGGTCGGACAGGTGGTGTCTCCTTTTGACCTTTCCCAAACTCTTCTGGTTGGTGGAGGCTACCTCCTATCATAAAACAACTCATGCAAATGGTTACTATGGTGCCTGACGAGGGTGGGCAGTTTTAATCAGTGTGCTTCCCCTAACAGTAATGTATGAAGGTGGCCAGCAAATCACGCATGTTGTCGATTTGGGGATGCTATGAGACTGAAGCAGGTTCTAGCCCATTCTGTGGGCTCCAGTCTCACGCCACCCCACCCCTTGCTGTGTGCCCTGCCTTGCTGACCTCTGGGAACTTTGGGCCAAACACCCAGCATGAAGGCATCAGCCTTCCAGAGGCTCCATCACCACCTTCATCACCACATAACTTCATCATCACTTCACAACCTCACCATCCATCCGAGAACACACAGGCCCCATAATAAACCTTATTCCAAATAGTTTACAGGATTGGATGAAGGAAGCACAACTGCTTATCGACACAGCCCTGGACTCAAAGGTCCTGAGGCCACAATTAAATTCTGGGGGTCACAGGTCGACGTGAGAATCAAGTGAAAGCCGCAGACTCCGTCACAGACATGTACTTAAAGATAACACATTTTGCCCAATGATAGTGGGTGTTAGTGGTTATCACGCTCTAAGGTGCACACGTATCACCAGGGGATCTCAGACACTTACTGAAATGCAGACACAAGTGCTGCAGGCCTGGGGTGGGGCCCAGGGCTCTGCATTTCTAATAAGCTCCCTGGGCCGTTCTGGCACATTCCAGCCATCATTACCGTGTATCCTGCGGCCATCTGTCCTCCACGTGAACCGGCAAGGGGCTTTGTCACTCAGCTGTTACTTCAGCTCTCGCTGCTGAAGCATCCAGCTCGCACCAGGCACCGTGCAGTGTAACAGAAGAGGGTAAGACAGCACTCGCCCCTGAAAGGCTTGCCTGTGGCCAAACGGGAAGGCAGACAAGCCAGGAGGTGGCACACCGCGCCCATGCCACGCGAGGGGGCCATGTGAGGAGCCCACAGGCCAGAGGAGAACTCAGCCGGGGCCTGGGTGCTGGCCAGGCCACCTCAGCTGGCACCTGCAGGCAAGAAGGAGGGAGCCAGGAGAATCTCAGTGTGACTGGGGTATAGGATTCCAGGCCAGGCGTGGGCGAGACAGGCTGGAGGGGCACTCCTAGAACCTGGCCGTCCATCCGAGAACACAGCATGTGAAGGCTGCACCTCGCGGCCCAACTCTTAGGCAATGGGTGTGAATGGCCCACATTCTGCAACATCTTCCCAGGAAGTATCATCCACTCTTAGGACCTAAATGAATATCGCCCATCTGAAGACTGTTTGCAATAAATGTCTTCACGGTTATTGAGAGTTTGCCCTGATCCCTCCAGCCCCATGCTTGATTTAAAATCCTTCCATCTGGAATTATTAGTTAAGGGCAGTTTAATCAAAGTAAAGATGGATGGTGGAAGCAGATTTCGCTGCTGGCATTCAGAAAAGCATGCTATAGTTCTTTAATCGCGGTTGAGTGAAGCTTACCCGCTTTGAATTATTAGTTAATGGCGTCTCTGCAAACGAATGATGTATTGGGCAAGGAAACTTTGCAAACGAACAGCAGATCCTGAACGGATGGGTATTTCGTCTGAAGCTGAAATGTGTGTTACTTGAACAATCTGTCTTCCTAGTGGAAACAAAGTCCAAATCAGAGGCTGACATTCAGCCTTGAGCTCAGACCTCTCTGTGCATTTGAGATGCTGGGGAGCACAATGGGGTCCCTTAATGCCCTGTTCACCTCCGTCCCAGAAGCTCCCTCGCAGCAGGCCTGGCCACTTTGGAGCAGCCGTGGGACAGAAGCACGCTTTCTGTGACTAACTAGGTGGCCCTTCTCTAGGGCCCTGTCCTGAAACAGCCACCCAGCCAGGCCGGCACTTTTCACTGTCCACACACCAGGGACCTGACACCAGCCCCCAGCCCTTCCCAAGAGGGACAACTCACCATCAGGGTCTCCTTGTCGGGACCTACCTCTACACTGCCTGTCATGACAGAAGTTCTCAGGGACCACAGGGAAGGACGTGAGGGGGACCGGTCATCTCCCCAGGCCATCCTCCTCAGATGGCTCAGCATCAGATCCCTGGGGAGGGCTCACCACTGCATGCAACACTGGCATCACCTGAGCCTGTAGGTCTGAGGCTGAGCCTAAGAACATGCACTCTAAGGAGTTCTTGGGTCACGATGTTGCTGCTGGTCTTAGAGGCACCCCACTTTGAGAACCGCTGCTCTAGACTGTGTCAGAGGCTTCTGGTCTAGGACAAAGGTCACCAGGAACCCAGCAGAACACCCCAGCAGGGACCAAAAGTGCACCTTCTATTTCAGCCTCAGGATCCTGGCCAAATCCTGCCTTCAAAAATAACCAATGCTAGGATCATGACCTGGCCTCATTAATCACGGCCCATGAGATACCTCAGTGCACTGAACCAGGGCTCCCTGCCTACCCAGCCCTGGGAACATCTGCCCAGGCAGATCAGCAGAGTGTTGGAGGACTCTAGGCCAATCCCCACTCTCCCATGACCAGCAGGGTCATGTAGGCTGCCCGCAGGACCCCAGTGAGCAGAGGGTCCCCAAGCCAGGTGCAATTGCCTTGAGGTTTCATCACGATGGCACAGGGAGGAGTGGGCTTTCCCAGTGGTAAAAAGTCCTCATACAATCCAGGAGATGCGGGTCCAATCCCTGGACTGGGAAGATTTCCTGGAGGAGGAAATGGCAACCCACCCCAGTGTTCTTTCCTGGGACAGAGGAGCCTGGCAGGCTACAATCCATGGGGTGGCAAAGAGTAAGACACTGCTCAGTGACTAAACAACAGGGAGAAGCACTTTCGGCCTGGCACGTACTAGGGGCTCAATTAAAGCAGCTGCGGTGAATTATACTATTAAGAGCCGCTCCACCCAATTCTGCCCCTGGGAAACTGAGTGTCTGCTTGAAGAGATGACCTGTGCTCATAAATCAGTTACACAACAGTCCTGCCTGTTTGTGTGGCTTCTCAGCAGAGCGTCTTCCTTGTTCATAGTTGGGGCGTTAATCAGCTACTCCACCCACTGCCCCAGACTGGTCCACAGCAAGAGCTGGGCAGATTTCCTGCCCACAGCCCCTCCCCAAGTGAACTGATTCATTTCCTGTCCACGTCTGTCCCTCCTCAGATGCTGAGACCTGAAAGCATAACGCTAGCACCCACATCCCTGTGAGTTCCACTGGTACTTGCAGGAATTTAAGATGCAGCTGCCCAGAGACATGGGGGCGCATTTCTGAAGCACTATGGGGTTAAAGCCCTGCCCCTTGGGCTTCCCAGATGGTGCTAGGGGTAAAGAAGCCGCCTGCCAACGCAGGAGATGTAAGAGACTCAGGTTTGATACCTGGGTCGGGAAGATCTCCTGGACGAGGGAGTGGCAACCCACTCCAGTATTCTTGCCCCGAGAATCCCATGGACAGAGGAGCCTGGTGGGCTACAGTCCTTGGGGTCACAAAGAGTCAGACATGACTAAAGTAACTTAGCATAGCATGCATGCTTCCTTTCAAAGTGTTCCTTTGCAAACTTTTCCAGTAAAGTTTTGCTGTTAAGACAGTCAAGCCAAGAGGACTGGGTTACAGAGTTCTGCAAATCTCTTAAGCAAAAGCGCCAAAAGTGGCATTTCGCTCGAGCCTGAGTGCTAAGGCCATCCTGGCAGAAGCCAAGTGTGAGCCTCCAGAGCTGGCTGACCTTTGCAGCCAGAAGGCCTGCCTGCTGACCCTCGGTTATATCAGCTCTCCCCGGGCTGCCTCTGGAGAGCAGTTCTCTAAATGTAAGCCCTCAGCCCAGGACCAAGGTATTTTTATTTTTATTTATTTTTTGACCCTGGGCATAATTTATTTTTTGCATAGGCATAAATTAGAATCTGGAGATAAAAAAAAAATTAAGAACCTATAGTGCAGCATTTGTGACAGAGAGCGCAAACAAAACCTGGTTGCCTGGGGCAGGAGCCGGTGATGGAACAGCACAGGGGGTCTGTGGGGCCTCACCTTTGTTCCAGCCCCATCCTCTAGGAACTCTTCCAAGGGCACCCACCTCTGCAGTAGCCCTTCCTGCCCCCTCCCCACAGGCCGGAATGAACCACAGAGTAAGAACCCAGTCAGTGCCCCAGGCCCCTCTTGGCAGCCAGGTTACAAGGAACTGAATTCACCCAAGGCCCCACAGAACGGGGCTAGAAATCAAGCCCTTAGCTTCTCAGTTAAAAAAAAAACAAGACCTTGAAAAATATTTACACAATAGAGCACGGCCTGCCGGGTCCAAAAGCTCCCACCTCAGCACCCCCACCCCCACCCGCGACTGCTCCCCATAGAAAATGAGTCAGAATAGAAACAATGAAGCAAGAGCTGAAAGCCCCAGGGATGGCTTAGGATCAGGGGCCTGATGGGGTGGGGCAGGGCTGACAGTCTGCACCCCACCCCACCCCGGTGACACCCTGGATGTCACTCTCATCGTGTCACTAGGCCACCACAAGAGCCCAGGGAGCTCCGTGAACACTGCTGGCTGCCCCCAGAGGACAGGTCTGGACAGGTTCCCCCCCTACACCCTGGGGGAACGTGGCAGGCTTGCTCTGGGGAACAAGTGGGCCCGAGCAGGAGAGGGGAGCAGAGTGGGCCCTGGGCCCAGCGTCAGGAGAGAGAAGACAACTGCTGTCCCCGGCAGAGGGGCTCCTGTAGGCTCCCAGGAGCCAGACCCTCCAGGGTACAAGAAGGCGCTGGCCCACCCTGACCCAGGACCAGCAGGGTACAGAAGCCCTTCAAGGGACGCTATGGGCCTCAGCTGATGGCGCTGGTCCTCTCCCAGGAGCCTTGTGACCAAGGTATTTTTAGCCAATCGTGTGATGGCCACAGCTCTGAGGCTATGGTCAGGATAGGACCAGAGAACATTCCTGAACTGTGAGTCCCTGCTCTGGGCTGACTGGTTCCCATGGCTTCCCTCCTAACCCTTTCCCCAGAGCACACAGCTCTTCCTGACCAGTGTCAGGACAGACTTTGGCCCTAATGCCTGTAACACATCATCCCTTTATGGTTAACAGCACTGGGACACCATTCCCCCCACTTGAAAGAATGGGCATTATTGACAAAAGAGCCACTCACACTCAGGCAAACTCCAAGAGCAAGGTGTCCAACCTGGACAGGACAGAGACATCCTTGGACCCAGTTTCCTGAATCTTCAGCTCCCCTGGGCTCCCCACCTTCACCATTTGTACCATCCCTTTCACCCTCCATAATGGCATTTATCCCAATACACTTTCTTAAGTGAAAGTATTAGTTGCTAAGTCATGTCCAAATCTTTTGCAACCCTGTGGACTATAGCCCACCAGACTCCTCTGTTCATGGAATTTCTCAGGCAAGAATACTGGAGTGGGTTGCTATTCCCTTCTCCAGGGGATCTTCCCAACCCAAGCATCAACTTCTTTACCATCTGAACCACCAGGGAAGCCCTTTCTTAACCTATGTCTTAACTTTAGCTATATTCCAAGCACTACCATATATAATATCATAGGTTTGACATGTTATTATTTATTTTCTCCCATGCCTAAAAGGAACTTTTATTAAAATTTGTAGAAAAAGAAACTCTCCTGTGTGCCTCTGATAAGCAGTAATAAACCAGTGGAGAGGAAATCACACTGCAAACATCACTACACTGTAGCCCCCTTGGTTCACCCAGGGAAAATTATTTATCACCAGGCCTTTGTACAAGTTATTTCCTCTGCCATGTTCTCACTTTCTTTCCCCACCCCTCTCTCTCTTTCTGACACACAGCCACACACACACACACACACACACACACACACATGCACACACACACACACACCCCTCTTGCCCTCCTGAATAATTGACACCTCCTCCAGGAGTCCATTTCCAAGGTACTAACCTCAGAGAATAGACATTCACCCCTCTACTAGCTTCTCCTCAGCCCTGGGTGGCCTGACAGTTTTACTACCTATTGTGCTTCATGCTCTAGTGGCTCCTGGAAAAGACCCCTTTCTGTTAAGGGGTGATGAGGGGTGCAAGCTCTGGACTCAGCTCCTCTCCTTATTCACTTCCGAGCTGTGTGGCCTTGGGTGAGTTACTTGTTTTCCCCAAGTCTACCACTGTCATCTACAAAGTGAGGTTGATAACAGAATGGGAGAAATAATGTAGGCAAACATTTAACACAGGCCTGGCACTTAATCAGTGCTCAGTAGATACTTGTGGAATGCATGCAGTCTGTATACAGACTGAGCTTAAACAATATTCCACAGCCTATTTAAGAGCTCCTACAGGTTTTTGAGAAATCATTGGCATCACCATGATCACCATTTGATAGGTTCCCAGACCAGGAGCCAGACTTCTTAAGTCAGATCCAGAACCTGTATTTGTGCAAGCCCTCAGTGTGTTCTTGTTTCAGAACTAGGCTGTTTCTTCATAGGGACAGTGCTCAGCAGCTCAATGACCACTGACAGCCTGTAGATGGTTCCACAGATGCAGAGTCCCCAGGTCCACTCTCATTTCCCCATCACCCTCATACCTGATGCACCACTGCTTAACCTGGCCGTGGAGTTCTCTCGGAGCTATGGCCACAGGCGGTAGATATTAGTATTTGGAGATCATTCCATGGGAATGTGGTGCCCAAATAATAACTAATCTGTTCAGGACCCTAAAAATCCAAGTTTGTTAATGTTATCTATGATGATGGTGGTAGTGATGGTGATGGTGGTCGTGGAGATGGTAATGGTGGTAGTAGTGATGATGATGGTGATGGTGGAGGTGATGGTGATAATGGAGGTGATGGTGATGATGGAGGTGATGGTGATGATGAAGAGGGTGATGCCAATGACAGTGATATCAATGATTTCTTGAAAACCTGTAAGAGAAGGACTATTGTTTTCCCCTCTTTACAGACCAAGCAACAGGGGCTCAAAGTGTTGAATAAACTTAATCAGGCAGGAGGTGAAGGATGGACTTGATGCCAAGCCCTGGCTTTCTCCCAAACCGCAGCAGATGTTCTAAACACCTACCATATGTCTTCTATTAATATATACAGTGTTTTCATCCCCTGTGGGACACCAGGGTTGGAAACATGATTCTTTTGTTGGGTTACATTCGAGTTCTCCATAATTCTACCATCTCAATCAGAGTCTCAAGTTTAGTTCCTGACTAACAGATACAAGAATAGAAATCCATCTCATGGTGGTAGAGAGGTAACGTGCTTTCAATATGCGTGTGTTCCTCTCCATCTCCCAGTGAAAATCACTTGTGGCCAAGGGACCACTTCTAGCCAAAAGGATTAAAGAGCCACTGTGTTTCTTCATCTTTTCACCACTGCAGCAAATTTGGAAGTCCAAATTGTACTGTTACTGGCCTTTGTCAAAATGAGAAATAAAGCTTTGTTAGGTTAAGGGAACTTGTGGATTTATCTATTCAAGCTGCTTGCTTTAACTTCCCTGACTGCATACAGAGATTAATTTCAGGGTTAATTTCTCATTCCAACTTCTCCCATTCATTGCAAAGCTCAGGCGTTTATGGTGGCACTTTAATAATTAGAGTTACTGCATTATTTTAAAATTATTCTTAGCCTGTTTGGCTTTTGAGGAACAATTCAGTGTTTGCTCCATGTTTAAAAACTGACTTATAGAATGTGTCAAGTCTTACAGTCAATGTCACCGAAGTTATTAAAAGCTAAGAGAAGCAGACAGCTGCCTGTTGGGTCTTGATTTACAAGTCATGTGATGGATTAAGTTAATAAGCTTCCAAAGTAGGAGATAAAAGCTTCAGAAAGGCAGATCCAGAAAGTGAAAACACAAAGACAGTGCTGGCCACGCGGCCTCTAATAAACACCCAGAGAAGCCCAGAGTAGGAGCAGGAGTCCTGTAGCTGCTCACCGTGTCCCATTCCTGCTCTCCCTCAACCTGTCTTCCAAAGAAACTTGCATATCCCGCAAAGCTGTGCAAAAAATGCAGCAGAAGAATATCAACTTCTATGGAAATTACAAACAGAATTTCATGAATATCACCCTCCTTTCATCTAAAGAAACTAAGGAAGTTTTTACAAATAATCAAGTTCAATTAACCCCCAAATATTAAATCTCAGATGCCTGAATCCTTAACTGAATCTTTTTAAGGAGGAGAAATCCATTACATGCACAAACATAGACTCAGCCCTTGATGGCAAGGAAGAACTTTCATGGAATTGGTCATTTGGATCAAAGCCCATTGTTTCCATCTTCCAGGTTCTGCTAGTCTTAGTTTCATCATTCTTAACTGTTCTGCTGCAGCCCCTATCCAGCTGTGGCCCGTCTCATCAATGTGGCCCCTTTAAGCCCCTCAAAGCAGGGGTAGCCGCTCATGGGGATCGCAGGGGTCTCTGGGAAAGTTTGACTCCCACTGAAAACTTCTGGAGCAATCATTTCATTAAAGGGAATTTTCTCACTTAGACTTGTTTCCAAAAACCGAAATCAAGCACAGAAGTAAGCTAATTGGTACAGATAATTGTCCAGGGGGTTGTGGCATCACAAGTTGGTGCAGGACCAGAGAAATGGAGTTAGCCATTATTTGGGGTCAGCCTCTGTCCTTCTCTCTTGTCAGCTCCCCTCCATGCTGCCTGATATGGTCCCCTTGGCCCTTGAAATGCCACAGATTCCCCTCATGGTTGCAAAATGACTGCCACTGCCCCTGCACTTATACCCACTCAGGTTCCCTACCCAAAGACTTGAGTAGAACTCCTGGGCCTGACCCTCATTGCCTCAGATTGGCCAATGTGCTCATCTCTGAGCCAATTACGGTTGTGATCCTAACTAGCTTAGGTCACTCACAATCTACCTCTAGAGCCCATGAGAGCAGGGGATGAAGAAACAGGACTGCCCAAAGGAATTCCCAGAAGAAGAGTGAAGAGATGTGCTGGAAAGACAGTCCTACAGACAGATTCCTACAATACCAACATACCAAAGTTCCTCTGCCATAGTTGATTCTGGTTCACATTGATGTCCTTGAAAATGCTGAGACTCTGGGGAGCTGAGGTGGGAAAACCATCCATCAGAATGGAACCTCAGTCTTACAAATAGACACTGATGCACAGATTGGGGAAGATTCCAGCAAGTGAGAGGCAGAGCTGGACCTCTTTTCAGATCATATGTCCTGCTGTGGGCTATGCCTGGCTCTGGTCTCCGTAAATGCTACAGATTCCACATCAGCTTTCTGTTAATCATGGTACCTGGCACGATGAGCTCATTTTGCTGAGTCGAAAGCATTTCACATATGAATTCTGTCTACTCCAGGTTTGTTTGGTCAGGGGCAAGCAGCTCCTGTCTAATTATCTTTATTCTGTTTTCAGTCCTTGCAGGAAGTGGCTTAAGAGCATTTTGACGACAGGGCAGTGTCACCCAGGCTAAGTGGTGGAAGGGGGGCAGCCCTGGCCCAGAGGGACCCCCTGAGATACACGACTGACTGCACAGCTTCTGTGTCTCAGCTCATCTGAGGGGGGTCGCTCTTTTAAAAGAGAGGTCATTAGCTTGCTGCCATCTGAATGACATCTCAGAGTGGGTCCGCATGGGTCTATGGCAGGGTTTTCCACCCTTGGCACTATTGGCCTTCTTGACTGGCTCATTCTCTGTTGTGGGCACCATCCTGTGCCCTGTGGGATGTTTAGCAGGATCCCTAGTCTTCACCCCCCGCCCCCCGCCCATTCCAGGAGCACCCTTCCCTGAGTCGCAACAACTGTCTCCAGACATCGCCCAAGGCCCCTGAAACAAAATCGCCCTGATTGGGACCCCTGGCCTGTGGAACATGCCTTTAAAGTACAGCCCCTAGAGCTCTCAGTGGCTGCTGACTCCAACTTCATTAAGCTGGGCTTCTCCCCACGGAGACAGCAAAATACAGAGTGAACTGCAACTGTCGGGGGTGGTTCATTAGGATGATGGGAATAAGAATAACAACAAAATCACTCTTTTTTCCCCTCAATTAGTTTTATAAGTGATCAATTAATGGAAACTGCAGCATCTGGAAACCACGAGTAGTGGACAATATCGTTCCTAAAATCCAGGAACTGCCCAGTGATCTTTCCCTGGTGAAGGCTCCTTCACAGGTTCAGATTTCTATGTGGATTCTCCTGATTGGCAGACATAGCATCCTCAGGAAATTACCTTTTTCTTAAAACAAGTGTCCTGGTAACACAGCCTCCCCAGGTATGTGAATCCACTTAGCCACAGAATCCTAGGAGCCTGGTTGTGCACATCACAAAGTGAAAGTGAAAAGTGTCAGCATTAGTCACCCAGCTGTGTCCGACTCTTTGCGACCCCATGGACAGCAGCCGACCAGGCTCCTCTGTTCATGGGATCCTCCAGATCCTACCCATGAAGCGGGTAGTCATTCCCTTCTCCAGGGAATCTCACAAGGCAATGACTATAGAATTGATTGTTTTTAAATAGACACATGGGGAATATAGATGTCAAAGGAGCACTCTCTGCTCACCTGGGCCAGCTGCACGGTGATGCCCAAACGTTTCCCAGGTTTTGAACCCCAGGCCTCCTTCACCCCACTTTTAGCCCACAGAGCTGTCACTCAGGCTAATTCCTCACCTGCTTACCCAGCAAGGCCCTGGATGACTTCTGGCACTTTCCAAAAGTCAAATCCCAAGCTCAGAAAGTACTGCGCGGCCAGAAAAAAAAAGAATATTTAAAATAATCTTGTCACAGGGGAGCAACAGCCATTTTGGAGAGTTTTAGAACTACAGTAAGTCATGTAACACGACGAATGAAACCTTCACTGTACAAATATTTGAACAAAATGAAAAAAAATCCGTTCAGTGAAGAAAACTAAACAAGGTAATTACTCTGAAGTATGACACACATATTTTGCTATGTCAATGTTTTTTCTATTTATTGGTTTGCTTTGTAGGTCATGTAACCTGCATTAATCAGTGCTAAGTTTGACTGTGAATGACGGAACACAAACCCCCAGTAAACAGAGACAAATCTGTTTTTCGCTCATGAAAGCGAGGTGATTCAGGCCCTCGTGATCTCCAAGGTGAGGGGTGAGGCTTCTTCTAATACATCATTCCCCACTTGGAAGTCTCCATTCCCAAGGTCCCCAATAGCCTTCCTTCACGGCCACGTTCCCGCCAGCAAGGAGGGGAGAGGGCTGGAAACACACTCCCTGCTCTCCTTCATCTCAGCATCTACTGAGACGCGCTGCTGTGGTGTGAGGTCCATTGGCCAGAACGTGGTCACCTGGTCACATCGAGTTCAAGGAGGGCTAGGAAATGTCATTGTCATTTAGGGAAGCCACTGCCCTCGCTCAGACTTGGGAAGGAGGGACAGAAGGGACAGTGGGGACGGGGGACAGTAGTTTCTGCTGCCACCCACCCTTGGGCGCTCACCTGTCTGTGCTCACCCTTCCTCCACACACAGAACACCCTCCCCTGCATCCCCCAAGGGAACCAGCTACAAGGCCCCAGCCAATTTCTGCACCTGGCTCCCAATCCAGGATCCCAGACAGAGCAGCATCCCCTCCAACAGATATGGATGAGGTTCTTCATGATTTCACAACCTACAAACTAGATCATAAGTTCCTGGTCTCAGCACACCGAACATAAGGTTGATGAGTACGAACAGGAGGATGCGGCCATTTGGAAAAAAGCAAAATACTGAACAGCGTCACCAGTGACCCACACACAGGAGCAAACCCGGGGAAGCAGGAAGAGTGGCAACCCCTCAGCAGCATCACCAAGCCTGGCCCCACCTACGTCCCAGCTGCTGCCTCCCCTGCACTGGGCTGGGATGGGCACCCAGAGGATGCCCCTCCTGGGACCTGCGTGGTTTTCACAGGTTGCTCCTTGTTTTCAGGGATTGCTCTAGAGTTGAACAATCACAGGCTTTTTCAGACCAGGCTGTGGTTTCTTAGGCAAAGCACTTTTTCAAAAACATAAAGATTGCTGATCTATTTGTTTCCAGTGGGCTTTCTTTGTTGAGACATAGTTTATAACCCTGGAGCGTCTGACCTTCCTCGTTGGCCTCCAAGTTCACTCTCTCTCTCTGCTGACACCTTCCGTCCCTTGGTACATGGTACCACCCACCTCAAGTCACCTGAAATGACGGCCCTGGGTAGGAAGGCAACATCCTTAGAGAGACTCTTGCCCCCAGGCTCACAGATTGGTGGGACGGGGCACTTGTTTTATTTTCCACTAAGTGTACTGCTTTGCACAAAACCATTCCAATGACTGATGTCATTTGAGAGACACAGCAGTTGCTTTTTCAGCCCTGCAAGGCTCCAAATTACCCAGCTCTCAGTCAACTTAGATTGCAGGCTGCAGGCGAGACCGTCTCCATTAGCACAGCTGCCTACATTTCATGCCACTCCAGCCCTGGCCAGCAGTTGCCCATGTCCATCTCTCCTGTGGGACTTTGCTCTAATGCATTTCTACAGTATGAATTTCTCCCACAACTTTCTTCCTCAATCCTTTTTCAGAATAAGGAAAGTGAAAGTGTTAGTGACTCGGTCATACCTGACTTTTTGTGACCCATAGACTGTAGCCGGCCAGGCTCCTCTGTCCATGGAATTCTCCCGGCAGAATACTGGAGCGGATTGCTGTTCCCTTCTCCAAAGGATCTTCCTGACTCAGGGATTAAGCCCAGCTCCTGCACTGCAGGCAGATTCTTTACCATCTAAGCCACCAGGGAAGCCCAAGAGCTGCTTTCCAAAAAATAACAGATGAGAGTTGTTAGTAAATGCTTGGTTTCTGCACGATATGGGCCACCTGTCCCCCAGACCCACTGCTTGAATCCCTCCCCCCAGATGCGTCTACAAGCCCATGCCCCAAGTTTGAGTTCTTCTATTTACAGCTTGCTTATCCTGCTCCTATATTTTATAACACTTAAAAGTACATGTGGCCTTGAGTGACAGAAAATCCAAAACAGCAGTGGCTTGAACAAAATGTATTTAATTCTCTTTCATTTGAATCCAGAGTAACATGGTCCTGGGATGGGTCCAGTAGGGCTCCCTCCAGGAGCCTCCCTCCAGGGCTCCATCCAGGAGGGATGTTAGAGACCTCCACCCCTTCTATCTTGTCAGTGCACCATGCATCAGCTAATGACAATGTCCAGAGCGGCTGCCCCTGTCTCATCATCTCATTCCAACCAGTAGAGAGGGAAGAGATGAGTCTACATCTCCGTCCTTCAAGGACACTTCCTGGAAGTTGCTTTCCATTGACTGGAATGTAGCCACATGGCCACAGTGGCTGCAAGGGAGGATGGGAAATGTCATTCCCATTCTGGATGGCCACACATTCTGGGTCTTTTATTGAGGAAGGAGAGGTAACAGATACTGAAACAATTATGCTGCAGCCGCATATTCTTATCACATTCCAGTACCAGTGACCTCATACTGGGAAAGTGAAAGGACCAGTCTTTCCTGTCTTTATAGTGCCAGCATTCTTTCTCCTCCTCCTTCTTCTCCTGACGGCAGAGGCAGATATATTTGGCCTCTAACACACACATTTCAGAGGAGACAACAACCACATGAGGTCTGCCGTCTTCTGCCCACATGCCATCTTTCAGGGGACTGTTGCTATGCCTACTTAACAAGGACATAAGATAAAGTTTCCTGGGTTAGTGTTTCAGCTGGGAAACTTTTAACAACCAAGATAGCTTCTGTGCTCAGTAAATTAGAAAAGTAAGAAAAACAAACTCCCTTGATGAAAAACTCCATAAAGCCAATGAGACTGTAAATGGAAATGGAAACCCAAAATTGATGAAATGCAAAATAAATATTTAACTTATGAGACGGCAGCTATCTTTGGATTGCTAAGTAATTTGGAGGCTAATGTTCTTAAAAAAAAATCACATTTTCTAGGAAAATATTTACTATTTCTGTTTTATTGCCTTCTTCATTGCCATTAGTAAGACTTGGTTTCATTCACGAGTGTACATAAATTCCACTGGAGGTTAACATTTTTTTTCCCCCAAAACTTCCTGGTGAGGCTGTTTCTAATGGAAAGCTTTTAAAGCATGGAGATAGAACTGGTAATCAATCTGTGGGGAGAACCAGCCAATATTCAAGAATGTTCCCTGCAGACATCAGTTGGGGCAGGTGATAATATATAATATAGACTGGAATCTAAAGGGAAAAGTCAAAGCATTATTCCAGATGGGCTTCACAAACATGCCAACAGGGCCAGTGTCTCCACTGGACAATACACTCCAAAGGCTCAAGACCTACAAACACATACACACAGGCTTCAGAATACACAAAGAAAACAGCAAAATCAAAATTAATAAATGTCTAATTAAATATCCACAAAATGTAACATTTTGTTCTTGCTAATTGTTCAATTCCACGTTCTTGAATTTTTCATGAGTATTTTATTACTTCTGAGAACAATTAGTGGGAGAGAGCCTCATAAGAATGCACTAAAAGGCACAACTGCCAAGATTTCATAACCATTAGTAAAGGAGTCAAGTTACCTACAGCCAAAAGCAAACTTATCTAAAACCTGTCAGAGGTGTATGGCAATGCATTTGATTTTAACACAGAGTATAGATATATTTGGGCTTCCCTGGTGGCTCAGGAGGTAAAGAATCTTCCTGCAATGCAGGAGACCCGGGTTCAATCCCTGGGTTGGGAAGATCCCCTGGAAAAGGAAATGGCCGCCGATTCCAATATTCTTGCCTGGAGAATTCCATGGACAGAGGAGCCTGGCAGGGTTGCAAAGAGTCAGATGTGATGGAGTAACTAACACTTTCACTTTTCAGTTTTCATGGATATATTTAAGTGTTAGATGAGATGTGGAGTTCCTAAAAAGAATGCCTTAGACAAGGGGGTCAGCGTTCTTGTTTTCTTTAAAAGGCCAGGAAGTAAATGTGTTGGGTTTTGTGAGCCATATATCTCCATCATGATTACTCAGCACTACTATGGCAGCACAAAGTGGTCATGGATGGCCCTTAAATAACACATGAGCACAGCTGTGTACCAATAAAGCTTTATTTATAAAAACAGATGGTGGGGCATGGGCATAGTTTTCTGTCCTTTGCCTCAGATCCAGGAAGGTCCAATGACTTCCTACTGATGCTCACCAACCATTCAGACTCAAGAAGTATACTGTTCTAAGATAGGACTATTATCCTGAATTCCCCAGAAAATATCGTAGACTCTCCTCAGAATCATTCCAGAATTAGCACAGCTGTTCTACGCAACTGTGAGTCAGTTTTAGACTTTCCAATCCTTTGGAGATGGTTTTCTTCTTTTTCAGTTACCCAAAGCACTAGGTGACACATGAAATAACTGTGTACTAATTCTTGTGATCTCTTTTAGTATTTCCACAGGTTCTTTAGAAAGAAAAGTTTTAACTCTGCATCAGCTAAAACTTGGGGCTTCCCAGGCGGCATTAGTGATAAAGAACTTGCCAGCCAGTGCTGGAGCTCTACGAGACACAGGTTTGATCTCTGGGTCAGGAAGATCCCCTGGAAGAAGTCATGGATACCCACGCCAGTATTCTTGCCTGGGAAATCCCATGGACAGAGGAGCCTGTGGGTTACAGTAACTGTGGGTTACTGGTAACTGGTAACTGGGTGGGTTACAGTTCATAGGATCACAAAGAGTTGGACTCGAATTCAGGAGGGTGTGCACAAAAGACTATGCTCATTAATTATATAAAATTTTTAGAATTTGCCATAGGCTTTTAGATATCTAATATATACATTAAAGTGTCTTGGTATCTTTTAACATTTTTCTTAACCAGCTTCTTATCTATTACACAGCCAAGAAAACTGAGTATATATAGGCACATATCCTACTATTTACATTTTTTTTTTAGATAAAGGACACTATCACCTCCCCCACAGTTTACACTAGTGGTAAGTGGACAGTAAAAATCAATTAAAGTTTGTGGTATTGTATAAAAATAGAATTTAATCAGAATTTAGTCACTCAAAGGCTCTTAAGTTATTTTAATTACATAGTATATACAAGTTAAATTATGTCAGTTTTTTTTAATATTTACCACTCATAAAGTTTTAAGTTTTAATGACTTCTCTTATAGTAATAAATTTTATCTATTTATCTACTCAAAAAGTGCAATGGGATTAATATATTTTTAAAAATCACTAAAAATACTAATTGCAAATATTCTACAAAATATTACCCTATTGTTTTTCACTTAAACTGAAGCAGAACCATAATAAAGAAATTTAAGTAAGCATTGAAAAATCTGTTTTCCCAGTATTACCTGTTGTTCCCAAATAATTGGGGTAATCTGTAGATTATATTTCATTTATTCTCAGAGTTGGGCTGCTCATGGAAGCAAAGAATTACACAATTAAATTCAAGTTCCTCTAGAAAATATGCCTGACAAATTTTTTAAAGAGTATGACCTGCTGTTTTGTTTTGGTTCAAGGTGTCCCAGAATGTCCAACCATTTAATCCAGACTCAACTTACCCTCATTCTGTTAGAACTAGAAGGTAATTTTTTAAAAACAAAAGAAAAAAAAGCATTCTAGAATAGTGATTTCCCCTTGTGAATTATTCCAATCAACCAAAATATGCATTTTGGGGGGAACGAAAAGCTGACTCAGAATATATTTCTTCTAGTGGAGCAGCCTTTGGCCCCAAAGAGTCCAGCAAGTCAGGCGGTAGGTCATGTTCAGAGCAGGTGAGAGAACTGAGGCTGTCTGCTTGCTCACACTCGCCCTCCTCTGCGTAGATGTGAGGTGGGTAGCCAGGATTACCCTCGGGGTCGTGGGTGCCAGAGAGCTGCCGGAGGAGAACCAGGGAGAGGAAGTGAGTGCCACGGCATGTGAGCCTTGTCCCGTCACAGGCCTTTCTACAGACTCAGATAAGGCAGCCAAGCTGAAGGGAGGGACCCCATCACACTCCTGCTGGTCTCGGGGAGGGAACCCTGACAATGACGGTGGCCCTGACCTGGGTAGGATGACGGGAACACGGAAGAAAACCGCACACCCCTTCTACCCTCTTACAGGGTAGACTCCTCCCTCACCCAGGCCTGAGACCTCCCCTCCTGGCCCTACGCCTTCTGTCACCTGGAATGACCATCCCCAATATATGTTTGTGGGATGGATGGATGGATGGATGGATGGATGGATGAGGTTAAAGGGCTTTCCCCTGTTGATTCAAATACCCTAGAAGGTCGCTAATGGAAGTCTGAGCCTGTTTCATAGATCGAGGTAGGGATGGGTTTACAAGACTCTTCTAAGCCATCACTGGCTCACAGCATTTCGTGTGAGAATGAACTCATCCAGGTTGAAGACGTTCAGAGTCAGACAGCTCAGAGCCCATAGAGGCAGGAGGAAGAGGGAAGGAACCCCACCATGTCCCCAGGCTCTCAGCCAGCTGTGTCCATCTTGCTCGGCTCACGGGGACCCCTCCAGGCTCTCCATTTAGTGGGAATACCGTCTCCTGGCCCTATGTCTACTGGTGCCCAGACCTGCTGCCCACAGGTGTACCTGGGAGCCTTCATCCTTACATCACACACCTGCAGGGACTGTGGTCACAGTGTGGCCTATGGCTTGGGGCATGGGTGGGGGCGGAAAGCCAGCCGACAGGTGAATCCAGGGGCTGTGACCCGGGTGTCACCAGTCCCATCATGTCCCCTCAGTGCAGCCAAGTAGATAACCAAGGATGAGCCTGGTGAGCACACAGCAAATCGGGATCTGCAGGGGGTCTGTGCTCAAAACTCCCGAGGCCTGTGACAGCAGAAGCTTCCAGCCCTGATTCAGCAGTTTAGAAGCCCTGTGAGATCAATAATTCATCATAAACCCCAACCAAGTTAGAAGACTCACAAGGGAAAGCACTGGGCCTTCTAATCTGCTGTTTTTTCCTCCACTCACACCACCCAGCTCAGCTCCAACTTTGCACTAATGAAGGCTCCCTGCCTGCCTGGGGAACAGGAGGATGGGCCTCAGTAGGAAGCAGCCTCCTTCAGCCCAGTCAGACGGTGAACTGATCCCCCCCCCACTCCATCCACAGGGCACAGCTGTGTGAGACAGTGAGGGCAGATACACAGATGTGAATGTGGGTAAGCCAGATGACACGTGATGATAACCAGGGATGAGACTAGAAGGGTTCTCACTTCCCGTGACCCATCTTCATCCACTCTAATAGCCAGAGGAAGGGACCCCGAGGCACATCTCACAAAACAGAGCCCCAGGAGGCTCCAATGAGCACCCAGACCCTCTAATGCAGCATCTGTAGAGTTGAGGGCCTCCTACCTGACTCAGCACCTCCATCATCACTCCTGCTCTCATTTCCAGGGGTCCTCTGGGCACTGTGGTATCAAGGAAAACCTGAAAAGCGAAGCAAAGAGTCCTAATCCTCCAGAGTCAGCTCACAGCTCCCCTCAATTGATGGCCTCTGCTGGTTGGCACATGGGGGCCCCCACCAGGCGGAGGGCTGTCTCAGCTCTCCTGGAGGGGACAACAGGCCAAGGGCAGTTTAACCAGATGTCACCTCCGTGTGTGCAGGAAGAGAGGGCAGCCCTGCCGGTTTTGACTGATCACTGATGGACCCTCCGTGCCTTGGCTTCCAGGGAAGTAGGAAGCCGAGTGAGTCTGGCCAGCAGGGTTTGGGTCTGGTCCACAAACAGGAATCAGCAAGAGGCTGACTGCCCCACGTGGGGAAGCTCATCCCACCACTGGTCCCAGGTACTAATCCCCTTCCTCCCGCCTTGGCAGGTCAGCCACACCTCGTGCACACAGGGTGCTGTGCAGCCTGCTCTCGCAAGGACTGGGTCTCGGGTTCTGGCTGAAGAGTGGGGTAGAGCTGTGAGGAGGTGGGCTTAGCATGCCCCACGTGGGGGCCACCCGGGACCCCAGAGAGCCCCACCTGCATCATGGAGTCAGGCCCACGCAGGTGAGGCCAAGCAGCCCCTCACTCAGGCTCAGGCAGGTGCCAGGCCTGCACCCAAGGTGAGAGGAACATAGTGATGAGCATGTAAGGTGCAAGAGAGACCTCAGCCGCCTGCACCTGTGGCCTCTCAGGAAGAGGAGGGCCTGGGGACGGGAGCAGAGGAGGGCCCGGGGACGGGAGCAGAGGAGGGCCCACGTGGAGGGAAGGCCAGTAGAGGCCGGGGGGCTGGAGGCAGCCCAGACCTGCAGGCAGAGGACAGCGCAGGAGAGACCAGATGACCCCAGGTCTCAGGGCTGCAGACCATCCCCGGACAACGGCCAGCTGTCAGGTGGTTAAATGAGAGAGTGACGTGAGAGCATTCCCTGGTGGCTCAGAGGGTAAAGCATCTGCCTGCAATGCGAGAGACCCAGGTTCGATCCCTGGGTCGGGAAGATTCCCTGGAGAAGGAAATGGCAACCCACTCCAGTATTCTTGCCTGGAGAATCCCATGGATGGAGGAACCTGGTAGGCTACAGTCCACAGGGTCCCAAAGAGTGGGACACGACTGAGTGACTTCACTTTCACTTTCAGAAACACACTGGTGACTTTTATAGCTGCGGTGACTTCTGATCACCCCTGGATTTAGGGGTCCTTTGTATACTCCAGAAGATGTGTATAAAACACTGTGAAGTTTGGGATAATTTTACATGTCCACCTGTCTGTACCCATATCTGTCTATACACATAAACCCATCCCATCCCACCATTGCGAATTGAACTAAACACTCTAAGCCAAAGAGGTAGCAGGGATAACCCTACCAACAACCCTGGAGACCTGCTGCCTGGCGATGCTGTGTCCTCAGTCACGGCCCTCCAGCTCCCGTGGGCCTCTCGGAGAAGGATACAAGAGACACAGGCCATTCCTCCAGTGTGCTTGCTGGTCAGACCCTGTGGTCCCTTCTGGGCCGGTGGAAGGTACACCAGTCTCCAGGAAAACTCAGGGTCAATTTTGCCTTGAGTAGATTTTAGGTTCTACCACATGCCACTTTTTGCTGCTTTTGCTTCATTTTGCTGCATTTACTGCACAGGCCTCTGTCAAGGCCGAAAGCAGTTTCCCTCCCCTGGCAGCTCGGCATGGAGCTGGTTTCAGGCATGTTCCCAGGACCCACAACCCACGACTCCTCAAAGGTGCTTCAGCAAGAGTGTTTGAATTTCATTCTAATTATGTGAAAGTTATTTTAATAATAATATTTAATGTTATTTTTCTAATACAATGGAGAAGGGCTTACATCTTTTTAACTGAGTCCTCTCAACATGTTAATAAAAGCAAAAATGTTATAATTTGCTTTTATGAAACTTGAAGGAAGCTTTTTGTCTCTTGTTTGCTAAATCGAAGAGAACCTGATATGATAAACTAAGCTCCCTTAAAAATATTTGAAACTGCTATTGTCATAAATTGAAATCTTCTTGACACCTTAAGAATTGATTTCAACAATGTGAGGCAATGAATTAGGCGCTAAAGAAGAGCTCTGCAAACTTCCTCCACAATATCCAACCCTTCCTTTTTGTTGTTATTGTTTCCAGTTGAATCACTATTTTTATTTGTTGCTTTGGTAACAGATGTATGTTGTAAATGTCATTGCACTTCAAATCAGTACTAATAAAAAAAACAGCTCTTTTCTGTTTCATTTATAATGTCATTCTTTGTAAGATCTCATTTGTAAAGAAGGATTCTGCTGTTAGAAAGGTTTAGGAGAAAATGGACTAATGGCCTCTATAGTCTCCTTAGTTCAAAACTTCTGTAAATCCATGAAGAATCAAAGCAAAAGAATACTCAGGCCTTCATCAAGTTCCCAGCTTCTCAGCAGCAAAAGAAACTTGTCAGGGACTGAAAAACTCTGGTGCTTTCAGGTCTAGAGGTGAGTACTTTATTTAGTTCTCATCTGCTCCCTAGATGTCATGGTTCAGACAGTAAAGAATCCACCTGCCAATTCAGGAGACCCAGGTTCAGTCCCTGGATTGGGAAGACCCCCTGGAGAAGGGAATGGCTACCCACTCCAGTGTTCTTGCCTGGAGAATTCCTTGGACAGAGAAGCCTGGTAGGTTACAGTCCATAGGGTTGCAAAGAGTCAGACAGGACTGAGTGACTAACATTTTCACTGCTTCCCACATTCACTGCTTTCAGCTTATTTGGACATTGGTTGGATATATTTTTACCACCTTCCCCCTTCCCAGTTTCCCACTTTCAGGGCTTCCCACGGCTGCCAAGACAGTAAGGTAACTCTTTTCATGGTAACTTCTTTATCGGTACTTACAGGAGTAGAGTATTTGTTTCTCACAGTTGGCTCAAAAAACACGCCATGACCCTGAAATTATTTTAGAAAATGAAAAATTAATTAAAGTAAAAAAAATGAAGTGTTTATTGGTTCCATATAAATTACCCAAAGATGCAAACACATAACTAGAAATTCTGTAACCATAAGGCCTCCTGTTTCTGCACTAAAGGTATCTAATGATAGCAACGTAGGTATTCCTAGCAGAAATCCATGGGTGAGTTTTATAGTTGCTTTGTGTGGATGGAACACAAAAATATGAGATTTCCAAGACCATCTTGGGTCTACAAAATTCTCATCAGACTCACGGTGTGCCTTAAAGTCTGTGAATGTGGCCCATTCATTCCTAAGACCCAAGACTGGTTACATAATTGGAAGGACCCAGCATAAAAAATGTGAGCCCTTTGCCAGATATGAAGTGTTTCAAGATGGTGACAGGAGAGTATTAACCAACTACAAGGCCCTTCTGGGCACAGGGGCCTGTGGGACTGACTGAGTTCCATGCCTATGAAGCTGCCCCTTCCACGGTCAGAGGGACATACCTATCAATGCACACTCCCTTTTTAGGATTCATGGAATCAGGTCTGTGCAAAAGAGAAGAACTCTTTTATCTTGGCTCAAATGTAGCCTGAGAAAAATAATGAATTATAGAGATCTTGAATTCTTTCTTAAAAGCCTTCCGTCATGAAAACAGTGACTCTTTGGCCCTTGAGAACCCATTTTAGATCTTGTTATAAGAGTAAATATTACACTAGTTAAGTTACACTAGTTACACTAGTTAAGCTAGCTATACTAGTGAAGTCCAAATAAGGTCTGTATTTTGAGGCCTCTGTCAATGGTGTCATATCAAAGTCAGTTTTCTGGTTTCGATAACATACTATGTAGACTATTATTCTTGGGGAAAGCTGTGTGGAAGGTACACAGGAGCTCTGAACTATTTTTACAACTTTGTGTGAGCCTGAAAAGTCATGTTAAAAAGCAAAGCTCTAGTTTTAGAATATGTATATGGAGTGTATAAGGACATGGCTCAGTTTGGCAGGAGGTGTGGAGTCACTGGACTGGAAGTTGGTTAGGGCCAAGGCCAGTGCTCTTAGTCTTATAGATGATGTCTGGTGCCCAGACATGAACACAGAGAAATGTATTTATTTGTGGGTGTCATATTTGATCAGAGCTATCAAATAACAACTCAGTAACAACCAACAATCACAATAGTTAGTTAGATACATGAGAAGGTTTTCACAACTATGTGTTTATTCTACCAGATTCACAGAATCTTCTAGAAGGGAACCCACTGTCCGTCACCAGTGAAGTCCCAGCAGCAGGAGTAAAGCTATGCAACTCACTGGAGTTCCCAGGACAAGGTGTAGTTGGTCAGATGCACTCAACCGAGAAAGTGGCATTTCGTTTACATCCTAGGGGACAACGCTGGCTTACTCCAAAGGTAACGCATTTCCCTCTGGGTGAAAACAAAGAAGCTACCCCTTTTCCTGCTCAGATACTCACGTGCAAATAAAAATTAGCATTATGATGGAGGGGAGGGAAAATGGGAGTAGAAAAGGGAAGGTGAAGAGAAGCAAAGAAAAAAAGAATAAAATAAAGTGGGTATGTGTGACCCAACGTGACTTGAAGATGTAGATTATAACATTCTATGGATGATATTATAGACACCTGAGAACTGAATATGCACACAAGATCTAGAAGCTGACATAGACAGATGAAACTGTTTAGATTTAGGGATAGGATTGTGGACAATTTTTGCTTTGGGTTTCTATTTTTAATATAAGCCCTTCAATCATGAAATAAAATTGCAAAGAAAATAAAGCAGGTGCAGGTCCTCAGTAACAGTTCTAAGGAAGTCCATACCTTGTCACAGATTTTAAAATAGCAGGTCACCTGATAATCGTTAAGTGACAATCTCACTGAGGGAAGGTGTGTGAATGGCTGACTATCAAACCAGCAACAACAGGTACACCGACTATTTGCAGGACATCATAAAGGGAACCTACAGACTCACTAGAAAATAGAAGAGCAGCCTTGGAGTCCTCCCCTGCAGATGGGGGAGCAAGGTACCCTCTGGCAGGGGTTTGGTGAAGATGCAATGGGATTATACTTGCAGAGTGCAAACCCCAGGGCACAATGAGTGGACCAGAGTTCTTACTGTGCCTACCAGGACCTCTGGCCTCCAGAAGCTTATAGACCAGTCAAGGAAAAGAGGCCCCCGCCAGCCCTCTCTAAGAGTCTCTGTCCCCCTCCCTCTGGGAATATGGAGTGGTGGGAAGATGCCCTCTGGACCTGGCCCTGCTCTCCCCAGCCAGGTGCCTGCACAATAAATGACAGAAGCCCTGGGTCAACTCGCTCTTTTCCAAAGTGGAGTCTCCGTCTGCTTAGAGAAGGGCAAGTTTAGCCAGACTGGGAACAGGGTTTCAAATGACGTTGAACCGCATGGTGAGAAAAATCAGTCCCTGTCTAAGTCCTCTTCCATGCTCCTAATGACATCAAGGAGGACATGTCCGTCAGGTGCCAGCCTCTCCTGGCTCGCTCTCTCTTTCCACATTTTCTACCTAGAATTACAGGGTTCCATTTCTGTTGTGTCTGCGTTTCATTCACCTGCTCTTTACACAAGTAAAACTGTTTTTCTGCTTACAATTGAAATATAAAATTTCCTGTTTAAAGAAATGCACTTCTTTTGGACACAAGTCCATTTAAAGGAAAATAATGTTTAAAGTCGTGAAGTTAGCGCTAGACAGACTGGAGTGTGGGCCTGAGCCATCCGACACTTGAGCTGGGAGCAAAGGCATGTGAGGTTGAGCAGAATTGCAGGGGCTTTGCAGGTGGGGCTGGGGTGAAAGTAGGCGTGGGGTGGGCCTGTAGGGGGACATCCCAGGATGTAGGTCGGGGAGCAGCCATGGTGCCCCCCTTGCATTGAACAGTCATCAAAGCCACCCCTCTTGTTTCAACACAAGCAGCAAATGAGCCACACTCACCTTAGCTCCCAGCTTGGCGCCCACCTCGGCTGAGCTGATGGACGGGGCTGCCATGTGATCCCTGAGGTATGACCTTCCCTGTGGGACAGAGGGAAAGAAATATGACTGGGGCTGAAATTACAGATGGCAGCATTTAACACAGAGGACAGGGAGTAATGTCTCCCCTCTGGCACCACAGACAGCATCCTGACCCTGGAAAACAGCCTGCGCTGTGAAGCCGGAGGGCAACCCTGGCAAGCGGACGCTTTGTAATCACTGGTCAGGAAGTGAAGTTTCTTGTGGTTTAGCGGTTCACATGAAGAGATGGCAAGAACAAAAACCAAGCAACCAAAGAGAAAACCTTGTTTCAGTCAGCCTCAGCATCTCAAAATGGTCCTTGCCCTCTTCTAAGCCTCAATGATGGCTCTTGGGGTCGCCACGGTGTGCAGTGCTGTGTGGGGCCTTATCCATTTCTCACTCAACAAATATTCACTGAGGGACTCGGGTGTTGAGAAGTGCTGGATTTCTCCTCTCTTTTAAAAAGATTTATTTATTTATTATTTCGGCTGTGCTGGCTCTTCGTTGCTGCGAGGGCTTTCTCTAGTTGCCTCGGGTGGGGACTACTCTTCATCTCAGTGCTTGGGCTTCTCACTGCGGTGGCTTCTCTTGTTGCGGAGCACAGGCTCTAGGGCGCACGCTCAGCAGCTGTGGCCCACAGGCTCAGTTACTCTGCAGCACGTGGGATCTTCCCAGACCAGGGATCGAACCAGTGTCTCTCTCCTGCACTGGCAGGCAGATTCTTGACCACTGGCCTCCAGGGAAGGCCTGGATTTCTTTCCTAAGGGCTCACTGGCTTCCCCACAGAGAGGGGAGGCCCCCGTGCTGTCCGGCAGACCCTCTTGATCAGGGGGCATGTCCGGTGGCAGAAAAGCACAAGGCGGGTGGAATCGGTGATGTTGTCTGGGTGAAGGGAATCTTCTCAAGAGTGCGCAGTGTCCCCAGTGTGTGGATGCAGGCAGGCGTGTTCACATTAGGTGGAATAACTGGGACGTGTGAACACAGTGGTGCAGCCTTATTTACCAGTGGCTACAAGGACGTAACTGGTAACTGCTGTTAGTAATACTAGAGAAACTCCACCTGAAAAAAGTCATTTGGCCTAAATAAGATTTCTCAGCCTCGGCACTGATAACACTCAAGCGGGTGACCCCTCTGTCATGGGGGCTGTCCTGAGCACAGCAGGATGGCTTGCAGTGTCCCCCAGTTGGTTCTACTCACCAGATGCAATA
The DNA here is from genome assembly GCF_023699985.2 of Odocoileus virginianus. Lineage (NCBI taxonomy): Eukaryota > Metazoa > Chordata > Mammalia > Artiodactyla > Cervidae > Odocoileus > Odocoileus virginianus. The sequence continues at coordinate 52,509,717 of NC_069682.1, forward strand.
GCATCACCACCGCCCCCCACCTGCCCCACTGACTGTGCACTCCCAGTTGAGTTCTAACCACCAACACGCCTCTAGACACTGCCAGCTGTCCCCTGGGGTGGGGATGGGGGCCAGAATCACCCCCAGTTCAGAGCCAGTGCCCTAAACAAATGAGGCAAGATGATGACACGAGGGGGCCGTGAATGAGAGCAGTATGGAGAGTCTACTGCATCATCCTCAGGAGACACAGCCCAGCCGCACTACCTGGAGAGGATCGGCTCTGCTCTCCTCGTTCCACGTGATCAGGGTCTGGATCCCCTCATCCCACGGCACAAGGCGACCCTGCCTCTCGGCTCTGGACACAAGGCGGCATCGCAGCAGGAGGAGCAGAGCAGCTGTGACGGGACAAGGGGGAGAGGAGACGCCGGAGCTCTGGCCGATCAGAGGTTCCCTCCCACCGAAGCCTGCGCTGCTGGCATATAACTTGGCTGGGAGCTCATGGGGGCAAGCTGAGCCTTCATCAATCTTTGCAGCCTCAGCGCTTAGCACAGCCTGGGGCACAGTAGGTGAGAGGTAACTATTTGTCGGACTGATTAAGTAATACTACATGACCAGTAATATTCTACACTCTCCTTGAAAATTGAGCTTCCCTGTTAGCCTTTGCCAAGCCTGGGAGCTTGTGTACATTGCTGTCCTCAACTATTAAAATCATCTTTGCTCTGTTGCTCAGTCATGTCTGACCTTTTGTGACCCCATGGGCTATAACCCGCCAGGCTCCTCTGTCCATGAGATTTCTTAGGCAAGAATACTAGAGTGGGTTGCCATTTCCTTCTCCAGGAGAGGATCTTCCAGACCCAGGGATTGAACCTGCATCTCCTGCTTAGCAAGAATCCATAGACAGTGGACCACTGTCCTTAGACAATGTCCATCTCTAGGTTCATTGCTGTAAAGTGCTGCTACTGAGCAGAAGCCCCCTCTGCCAGGCAGGCAGCTTATCTGACCAGGGTGGAAACCTCCCATCCCAGCCTGGGCCTCCCATGAGCCTGGGAGTCATTCTCAAAGACAACCCGCTGACCTCGGCCATCCCCACCGCCAAGGACTCTATGCCCTTGGCTTACAGCCTGGGGAGAGGAGCTGCATTCCCAGGACAGCTCCTGTCTATGCTGACCTGCCAGAGCCATGAATGCTACACCGAGAGGGGCCAGGGCCCCCTGCAGGACCCCAGCTCTCGCGACGAGGGGCTCTGCACAGGTGAATCCATCGGGACAGGAGCAGACCCTCACATGGACAGTCTGCTTCTGGGAAAGTCCCTGTTTGTCTCCGATGAGAAGCGGCACAGAGTAGTCACCAAGTGGAAGGCTTCTCTGCATTAGAAGTTCCACTGAATAACCTGCAGAGGGAGGGGGACCTTAGTTGCGTTGATGTGTTCATTCGTTCAGCTGCTCAGGGGTTATCTCCTAATGCCTCCCTTGTGCCAGGCTTTGTAGGACGTTTGAGGTGGCCACGACCACTCTCCCGTGGACACCAGCGGCATGTGAAGTGGTTCCCAAGACCACCCTCAGGTTGATGATTCTCTAGAAGGACTCAGGACTCTCTGAGAACTGTCTACTCACAGCTATGGAAACAGCACCCCTGCTTTCCTTTAGGGGCGCCGACACTTCCTGAACTCATCCCCCGCGTGGATCAGGAGGGGCTAAGCCCAGATCCCAGCCAGGTCCAGGTGTGGGCTCAGTACCAACCATCCAGCACATCTGCCCTCCCAACCCACACCCAATGTTGAGCAGGGCAGGTGGCTCCAGCCTTGCAATGATGTACATCTTCTTGCAAGGCACCAGAAAGAGTCCCAGGGACTCCCAGCCGCCACGCTGCTATCTCCAGAGGAGAGCCTGCCTGCAGATGAAGGGAACACATAGCCAAGGTCAGGAGCCACCACCTCCAGGAAGTCCTCTGGGCACCCAGGTCTGCTGGGACACAGGCTTACCTGTCCCTTTCTTGGTGACATAAGCTAGCACATGCCTCTTGGCCTGAGTCTGTGTGAGTCAGGTCTCTGTCCTTTTCCAGCCTTTCTCTCTGGCCAGTGTGATACGCACCCCTGTTTTCCCCCAGTCTCCACATGTCTCCTGTATCTCCCCGCGTGCTGTCCAGTTTGAAGGTGAAGGGGTCGGAGTAGGGCTCCAGGTCGCTGTCCTCCGCCTCGATGAGGAGGGCCTTGTCTCCGGCAGACTGACAGACCTCCAGGTGCTGAGAGCTCGGGCGGAGCACGGGAGCGTTGTCGTTGACGTCTGACAGGAAGAGCAGCATGGTCCCCGTTCCCGTCTGCGGAGGGACACCTGGGTGGGAAGGAGGGGGTGTCCCAGCAGGGCTGCTGATTAATTCCAGAGGCTGCCCCAGCACACAGATGCCTTCGAATGAGCGCTCTCGGCCTCTGCAGGAAAGAACCATTCTGCAGAGACACTGAAGCCAATTCCCTTTCAATAAGCTTTATTGCAAGGGCTGGATCTGTTTTCCTGCTTTTTTGAAAATCTGGGTAGGATAAGTTAATAAAACACTTGTTGAATGAGGTACAATTATCGAGTAGATGATAATATCAGCCATGGAAGTTGTTAAGGCAGGAGTGCTGGGGGCAGTGAGGGATGGGTGTGATGTAGTTCTGGAGACCTCAGCTTCTATACTGGGTCCCCACCGTGATCCTGGTCTGGATCTTGCACTAGAGTTTTGCAAGGTGTCACCCCTGGAGGACACTGGGCAACAGGTTCTTGGGATTCCACTACCTTATTTCTTTTTTTTTTTTTCCACTACCTTATTTCTAAAAACTGCATGTGAGTCTACAATGACCTCAAAATAAAAATCTATTTTTTTTAAACTATTCCACTGAAAAAACAGTGCCATTCATTAAAACATCCATAACAGAGTTATGGAACCCTCACCTAAAACCAATTAGGAACACAGATGTAATAGCTCCCTAAGCAACATTAATTATACAACTGTTAATTATGCAAATAGGATATACAACCATGTATGCTTGGGAATCTGAGTTCATAAGACAACTCTTATTACAACTCTAATTTACAGATTTTCTTAAATATAGTCATTAAAATTACTTGAAATATTTTCTTTTTCTAGCTTTCTGCTTTGGTAGGTTAAGAAATATAGCCTTGAGAGAGATTGTAGAGAAAAGTGTTAAAACATACTGATAAAAATCACCGATCCTGGTTGATGACAAATTTGTCCTGCACAGTCACATTTTCCTGAGCTTATAAAGTGGTCCAAGTGGAGGGAAACTGCCCATGTTTATCATATGCAATTGGCTTTGACAAAGAGCTAGAGAGTTGTCTTATGAACAGATGAAAAAGATGCTGTGGTGGGGCTGTGTCCTTATCAGGCTCATCGTCTCTGAATGAACATTGCCCCTCTTTCTATGGCATAGCCTCCTAGTTTGCCATTTCAAGAATTATCAAAAATAATCATCAATATGGATGCACAATGATAAAAAGTTTATATCTTTCCCAGTTGGACTGAAAGACACTCCCCTGTGTCATTTCCCCTTACGAGCAAGAAAACATAGTCCCCTCTGACAATTCTGGATCAGTGCTTACCATCATCAACAGCATGAGCGATGATAACATAAATGCTGTCATTGACATGAGGAGATTCGCGGTCAACCGGCTTCACAGTGATGACCACCCCAGAGCGCTCGTCTATGCTGACCCAGTTTGCGGGATCATAAGCCAATTTGTATCTTGCAGAAGAAAACACATGTAATTTTTAAAATTAAAAAGTTACATTAAGAGACAAGTCAAATAAACCACAGCAGACACAATTCCCATTGTGAATCTGGGAAATTGTAAGAACCTCTGTTAGGAGTGTTCCTGGCTCTGATGAAGGCCCAGAGACCTGAGACCCAACCAGAGTGTCAGATCAGTATTCACTGAACACCAGGTGTCCTGTCCTTGTCGGGCTGCACATAACTCTGTCCACCTCAGGGAAAACATTTCATCCTGGAAAAGAGCCAATCTTCAGTTGCCTGCAGGAGCTGGTGGCTTCATGTTAAGCCAAGCCCGCCCTTGCAACAGAAGCACAAGACTATATTAGCCCTGGAGCCTAGAGGATTCACACGTGGGTAATACAGCCAGGCAACATGGCTGTCTACATCCTGCTTCACTTGTGTGCACCTGGTAACCATTTTAATGGATGAGCACACCTGGCCTTCCAGAATTCCCCAAGATTTGTCAGAGTCAGAGGGCAGGCATCAGAACCAAGCAGAACCATCGGAACCCAACCTACCTGCTGAGAGACCCAGAGAAGGAAAGGCCTGGACCCAAACAGAAAAGACGTCACTCCCCAAAACAGCGGAGGACAGGGGGTTTCATGTGCTTTCTCCTCCTCATCACTTAAAGGCCCTGGAAAAGGTCAGTAACTCTCCCTGTCTGATATTTGTCAAGTCAGGGTTTACAAAGGGACCAACATACTCTAGAGACAGGAATACAGCCCTGAATCAGATTTGGGGTCTCTGTGGGTATCCCCCAGAAGAGGTCCAGGCAGGCACTAGGAGCATCGGCATCATCTTGGAACTTGTTAGAAATGCAAATCTCGGTCCCAATCCCAGACCTCAAAATCAGAGACCCCAAGGGTTAGACCCAGCAAAGGGCATTTAACAGGCCTTCCAAGTGACCCTGATTCATACTGCAGTTGGGCCTCTTTAACTCAGCACTTGCCTGCATAGACCTGTGGTGGTCTGGAACTCCAGGGTAGCTGCCCCCAAGGATATAAGAGAGAAAACTGAGAAGCAAGCATCAGGAAATTTTTATAGTCAGTGGCATTACTGTGACCACCAAGCACATGATCATGTTTTTGTAATTTATCTTTTAATATTTTATCAAATTATTATTCCACAGTGAACTGGAAATTTTAAAAAGCAACAGCTGGTCCTTCTCAATGGTTAAGTCAAGAAGCATTGCTCTAAGGAAGAATCTCAAACTCTAGTGCCCACAGGGGTGTCCCGAGCAGGTGCAAGAAATGAGCAAAGCTGGTCGGATAAGGATTGGTGTCAGTTGATGAGCAAGAGGTCAAAGGGACCTCCCCCCGTGCCCCTGATGATCATGACCCTGTTGGACACAGACCCAGTAATGCCAAATCTTCCTCTTTTTCAAGAATATTTAGATAATTCAGGTTGTTAGCATACTCTTGATTTTTAAATGCTTGCAGCTTTATTATCTCTGTCTTTTTATTGCAGTAAAATGCACATAACATACAATTTACCACCTTCACCATTTCAAATTGCATTCAGTGGGATTAAATATTAATACATCACACTGCTATGCAACCATCACCACCATCCATCTCCACAGCTCTTTTCATTCTTGTAAAATTGAACTCTATGCCTACTAAACAATAACTCTCCATTTCCCCTCCTGCCTGACTCTAGAAATCACCATTATATTTTATTTCTTTATGAGATTTGACTACTCTAAGTACCTCCGATAAGTGGAATTGTACAGAATTTGTTTTTTTGTGACTAGTGCATTTCACTTAGCATAATGTCCTTAGGGTGCACCCATGTTGGAGCCATGTTGGAGCATATTGCAGAATTCCCTCCATTTTTAAGGCTGAATAATATTCCATTGCATGTATGGACCACATTTTGTTTGCCCATTCATTATCAATGGCTCCCTGGCTTGCTTCCACATTTTAGCTACTGTGATTAATGCTGCTATCAACATGGGTGTACAAACATCTCTTTGAGGCCCTGTTTTCAGCTCTCTTGGGCATGTACCCAGAAGTGGAATTGCTGGATCATATGGTAATTCTATTTTTAATATTTTGAGGAACTCCCCTACTGTTTTTCTCGGAGGCTGTATCATCTTATATTCCCACCAGCAGTGCCCAAGGATACCAATTTCTCCACATTCTCCCCACCACTTGTTTTCCATTTATGGGTTGTTTTTTTTTTTAATTGGAGGATAATTGCTTTACAATGTTGTGTTGTTTTCTGCTGTGCAACAGTTTGAATCAGCAATTGAACTGAGGTGGTTCAAATCTGATGAACCTAGAGCCTGTTTTCTGTTCTTTTTTGATGGGTGTGAAGTGATATCTCACTGCAGTTTTGATTTGCATTCCCCTCATGATTAGTGATGTTGAGCATCTTTCGTGTGCTTGTTTGCCACTTGTATCTTCTTTAGAGAAATGTCAAGTTTTTTGTCCGTTTTTGGATCAGGGTGCTGTTGTTGAGTTTTCAAAGTTCTCTATATTTTCTGGATATTAATCCCTTATCAGATGTATGACTTGCCAGTGTTTTCTCCCATTTTGCCTTTGTATTCTGCGGATAGTGTCTTCTGATGCAAAAAAAAAAAAAAAGTTTCGGTTTTCATGAAGTCCAATTCGGCTATCTTTTCTTTTGTTATCTGTGCCGTTGGTGTCATTTCTAAGAAATGATTGCCACATCCAGTGTTGTGAGGTTTTGTCCTAGGATTTCTTCTATAGTTGTATTAATAATAGTTGTATTACTTTAGGTCTTAACACTTACTTACTTGATCCATTGTGAGTTAATTTTTAAAATAACTTTATTTATTTGCTTTTGGCTGTGCTGGGTCTTCATTGCTGCTCAGGCTTTTCTGTTAATTGCACTGAGCAGGGCCTACTTTCTAGCTGCGGTGCAGACTTCTCATTGCAGTGGCTTCTTTTGTCGCTGAGCACAAGCTCTAGTGCACGGGGGCTTCGACAATGGCATCCACCCCTAGAACACAGGTTCAATAGTTGTGATGCATGGACTTAGTAGCTCCACTGCATGTGGAATTGTCCCGGATCGGCAATCAAACCCGAGTCTCCTGCATTGGCAGGCAGATTCTTTACCGTTGAACCAGCAGGGAAACCCTTGAGTTAATTTCTGTATATGGTGTTAGGTTTTCTGTTTGTGTCTTTGGATATCAAGAAAGCCTCTTGAAGATAACACAGAGTCAGATCATGTGTTTTTTATCCATTCTGCCAAGCTCTGTCTTTTAACTGGAGAGTTTAATCTTTACATGTATAAATTAATTACTGATGAGAAGGGAATCAATGTCTTAATTTTTTGCCCACCCCGGCTCCCACAGGCTGTGTATCCAGTTCCAGGGACAGAGGCACAGCTGCCTTGCATGGGGCTGGATGTGAGGGAGGCACTGTGCTAAGAGCCAAGATGAACCACAGTGAACCACGGTTTGCACTATCTTCCCTGGAAGTTGCAAGCCTTCCACAGATTCCTGAGTTCCAAATTCAGTCCATCAGACAAATTCTGCCAGCACCGTCATTGTCCAGATGGGGAAACATTCCTGGCACTCTTCACTCTGCCACCTTCCTGGGGATTGTGGCAACTTCATTTTTAAAAAAACAAAACACTAATCAATCCAAGTATCCATCAACAGATGAATGGACAAAAAAAAACGTGGTATATACACATAGTGGAATATTATTCAGCTTTAAAAGGACAGAAATTCCGGCACATGCTAGAGCGTGAATGAAACTTGAAGACACTATGCTAAGTGAAATATGCCAGTCACAAAAGGAAAGTCTGTGTGATCCCATTTATGTGAAGTACTTAGAGCAGTCACATACATAGAGACAGAAAGGAAAAAGGTTGTGCAGGGTCCTAGAGGTGGGGGAGCATGGGGGGGGGTTATTGTTTACTGGGTGCAGAGTTTTAATTTGGGGGAATGAAGAGATGGAGGAGAGATTTTGCAGATGGGTGGTGGGGAAGGTGCAATGTGACATACAGTATAAATGTACTCAATGTCCCTGAACCACACACTTGAAAACAGTGATAGTGGTAAACTCTATGCACATTTTGCCACAAATGAAAACACTTCTGCTGGCCAGAAGCCACAAGGCTGCCAGTTTACAACATTTGGTAAAGAGGGACTGGAAATACATAACAAATTATTTTAATACAGGAAAAAGACTGTAAAATAATTTTGTGCTCTATGCAAAGGAAATGAACAAGTTGAATTCCTCCCATGAGGGTCAGAGGACACTACAGAAGGAAAACTGCATTGAACCTGGGCTAGGGGAGTTCTGGGGAGGGTGACTTATGGCATTTTCACAACTAGGACGGAGTCGCCCTCAGGAGCACATAGAAGGAGCCAGTTTCAAACAGGAACCCTCTCTGGCACGTGGCTAATTCTGCATGAACTCCCACCCTTCCCAGTCCAGTCTCCCCACCTTATCTGGCCAGCGGTTCTATCTGGATCTGTGGCATTGAACATTCCCAGCCGAGTCCCCGGCCCTGCGCCATCGACCTCACTGACGATGAAGGTCCCCGGGTGGAAGGTGGGCGGGTCGTTGGCATTGGTCACCCGTACACTCACGATGGCGCTGGCTGAGGCCTGCGGGGGTCTCTGCAGCTGCCCCCCTTCACAGGAGAAGAGCGGCTCTTCGTTCTCCACGGCCACGACCAGGCTCCACGCTGGCTGAGTCTCATGGTCCAAAGGCTGCCACCCCAGAGAGAAGGTTTCATTAGCCCCCGTGGCTCTGCGGGCCGGAGGGAGCCTCTCAGCGTGAGTTGTCACTGCTAACCCAGCGCCTGTGGCTTCTGTGCCTCATTTATTATTTACATTGTCTTTGATAATGATCAAAAGACAGTTGTCAGCCCATTTTCAAATCATTTATAGAGTTCTTTTTTTTTTTCCCCTCCTTCCTCCTGGTTGAAAAGAGCCACCATCAGTCAGAGGGTAATGAAAAATGCAACAAAAACCATAACCTAATGAAACATTAATGTGACAACTCTCCTGCAAAAACCCTGTGGCGCTTAGGGAAATATGGATATTAATGATCATAGCTATTCAGGGGACAAAGTGGTCAGTGACTTAAAAGGGTTGAAAGACTAGGAATATTTGGGAAATCCAGCCCCAGGCCTTTGGCATGGAAAACCCACAGAGCCCTGCTATTCACAGCATGGTATGGCCCCTCAGCATCATCTGGGAGCTTGTTACACTGACAAGCAGAATCGGCCCCACTCCAGATATACTCATTCAGGTCTGCCTTTGCAGCTGAACCCCAGACTGACTCACTTCCACTTCACCAGAGGCACTGGTCATTCTAGGGTCTACCAAGAGTAATTAAGACTAAAGGCGCTGCAGTCAGACCGCTCCAGTCAGAACCCCTACTCCAGTCATGTGACTTCGTGAAAACAACCCAGCCTCTCTGGGCTTCAGTTTCCTCATCATTAAATGAAATAATAATACTTTATTGCAGGGCCAACTCTCTACTATGCACAGCAGGCATAGTGCCAGGAGCCCACAGTATTTTTATGTGTCCATGCAAATGTTCTAATTTCTTTCAAACCAAAAAGAAAAATGAACTCATGGGGTTCGAGAAAATGTTGTAAATGATTTTATCACATCGGGAGAAAGAAACACGTTAGGGACTACATAAATCTGCTAAATTTTGTCTAAAACAGACCCAAAGAATTTAATGTTGAAGTAACTGGTCATATCAAAAATAATCTTGAATACTGATACGATTTTGATGGGAGGAGCCATGAAGGCAAAGAGCTGAGGATCCACGCAGCCCTGCGCTCCTCACTGGCCATGATGACTTGGGACCCAGCAGGCCATGTGCTCAGAGCACGTGGATCATCTGTTGGCACCTACTTCATTGTCAGGAGTCCTACAGAGAGGGCCTCGGTATCTACAGCCACCTGCTCGGATACATTTACCTTGATAACACTTAAAATCCCTTCATTGGTCTCAGGATCCGTCGAAATGTCAAAATGTCCCTCTTCATTGCCATTCGTTATGTCAAACTTCACTCTCCACGCTGCTGTAGATGGTGAATCAAAATCTTGAACCCCGAGACGTAACACACCCTGGCTGGCCCGGCCTTCCGCAATCTGAATGTTATACTGAGAGAGATGATCATCATTGTCGTGGAGAAAAAGAAACACAGTCGGAAAAGAAAGCAGAGAAGAAGAAAGAAAACGTAGACAGATGACAACTTGGATGCTTCTCCTATGATTGAACTTGACCACTAAGGATCTGGAAGCCTGTCTGTTACAGCAGAAAACGTGTCAACAACAAATATCTCGTCCCTGTGACTGGATGCCCAAATAACTGAAGAGCTACATAACTTTAAAAGTGCCCTTCTCTCCAATGCAAGGCACCACTTTTTCAAATAATAGTACACACCTTAGTTTATGCTGCCTACAAAAATCTAATTCTACTAAAATAAAGCTCTTATGTATTTTAATTAAGGTGATAATCTTTCTAATACATATTAGATCTTTAAAATAGCTCCTTATTTAATACTTCTGGTGACAAGATAATTTCTCCAGCACATCAAAATAACAATGTGTATTTTTTCCAGCCCTACTTTCGCGAGTATAGCTTTTTACTAAGTTGGAGAAGGATTTTGAAACAAGACTCAGATATAATAAATATGTTTCAGTTATTACATACTGTTAAGTGAGATGCTTTCATTGGAAATATATAAACTTCGGTTTATACAATTAATGTTTTTAAATGACACAAAAAATAAGTGTTTGTAGCATTTGTTTATTCAACAAAGACTGTTGTGTACCAGATTCTGGTTTAGATAATGTGAACAAAACAGCAAAAATCCCATCCCCAAGGAGCTGAGAACTGAGTGTGAGTATGTTGGGGGGTCAGGTTGGGATTTTAACCAGGTCATCAGGAAAGACCTCCCTGAGAGGGGTCAGAAGAAAGACAGAAATACAATGGATGTTTTCCTCTTAAAAATTCATATGGAAGAGTGAAAAATTAAGAAGCTAAAAGCAGATCATGATGGGTTTTTATTTCCTCTCTTAGCAATCTTCTGCATTTTAAGTGGTTTCGTATTCCCAAACTGATTGGGACAGTGAGTGCCAGCACCTTCTTCAAGCCTGAGGACCTAGCAGCCTGCGAAATCTTGTGTGGAGCCCAATATATAAACCAGGTGATGTGGGGAAGGCCTGGCCCGAGTCTGCCTGCCCATCTTCTTATTTCAGAGCTCTGAACATTGTGGGTCAGGTTAGGGACAATTGGGCATGGTGGCAGACATTTCTGGTTGTCATAACTTGGGATGCTACCGTCCTCCAGCGGGCAGAGGTCAAGGATGCTATTGTTCAACATGCTTACAGGTCACTGGGCAGCCCCTCCCCACCCTCCCTATGCCTTCCTCCATCTCCAAAACATCAGCAGTGTGGAAAGTGAGAGGCCCTGAAGTGGACGGAGCCTGGATCCTCCGTCCTCCCCGAGCCTCAGCCTTCTCACCTGCAGAATGGAAAATGCGGCAGCTCCAACCAATGAAAACCTAGGGATTCCTGTCAATACTCTGAACACTGTTCTGGCACAAAATAGTAACAAATGTAGGCTCACATGATTGCTGTTAACTGGTTCCCTATCAATGCAGTTGACTTCTTGATTCTAGCTAAAGTTATTCTGCAGATTGCCTGTATCTTGGGTGATGGAGGAATTCCCTCAGCAAACAGAGCCTGGGGCATGGAGACTGTTCATGCGGGGACTTACGTGGTCCTGGGTGAACCTGGGCATGTGGTTGTTGCTGTCTTGCACATGCACATGAACTGTGGCTGTGGACGACAGCGGCGGGTTGCCACAATCCCTCGCTCCAATGACTAATGTAAACCGAGGCGCCGTCTACATGAGGAGGAAAAGGTAGGTGAAACCCTTCACACATGGGAAAAGGAAATCTAATACAGAAATGTTCCATTTTAGCAATTTCAGTAGCCAATCTAGCCACAGAGGGTTTCTCACTGCAAATGCAAACCCTAAGTCTGGGAGAAGGGAGAAGCCATTTTATTTTTCCAAAACAATAAAGTGCACATAACCTCATAATCTAAGCATCCTGACAGTCGTATTTCTCCACTAACACGGTCAATCCGGAAACCACTCTCTCTCAGTACCGGTGTTTGAGAAACAAGGAAGTAAAGCACTTGAGAGTTTGGAGTATTTTCTTGATCCAGATCCAGCGCTAACATCTGAAAAACAGGTTGACCTGGAAAGAATTTTTTTAATTGTTACTATTGGCCAACAGCAGCCTATCCAACCAGTAGGAGAATGATTCTTTGCTGAATGGCACTGGGGCTTACACCAGAATGGATTGAGTATGTAAATATAAAGGTCAAGCTATAGACACACTAGACAAAATGAAGAGGGATATTTAAATCGTCATAAGGTCAAGAAGGACTTTCTAATCATGATGCAAATACAGAGGCTTAAAGGACAAAATCGACAGATCAATTTTTAAGTGTGTGGCAAAAAAACTATAAATAAAAGGAAGGACATGATAGACCAGGAAAATATATTTGGAATACATGTTGGCAGACAGAAACATAGACATTCTTAATGTCAAAAGAGGAGGTTGAAGTCAAGAAGAAAAAAGGACAATGACGCTAACAGAAGTGGACAAAGAAAAGAAACAAGCAACTGAAAAGGGAACTAGAAATGGCCAGGAAAGTTATCACATGTTCAAGCACTTGGTAATCAGAGATGAACAATACACTAAGCCCTGTCATATGCCGCTGGGCTATGGATAAATTGCAACACTGAAGTTGTGTGTGTGGTCTGGAGCAGCAATTCTACCTGTCTGAATTTGTGCTAAGTAGGCAATGCTTGAATGGCACACGCTTTTAGCTCAGATATGTTCACTGAAGCATGCTTTGTAAAAATAACAAAATGTGACAATGAGATGTAAATGTGCAACAAAAGAAGATTGGTTAAAAATCTTAAAGCACATCTATAAAATAAAATATGGCACACAAGATGCTCTAGGAGAATACTATTAGGTTATAAACAGTAAAATTGCATTTTTAAAGAGAAAATTCTTAAATATGCACACATAAAAAAGCATGCTCATATATTTGTGTGTGTGTGTCAGTCACTCAGTTGTGTTCGACTCTTTGTGACCCCATGAACCATAGTCCACCAGGCTTCTGTCCATGGGATTCCCCAGGCAAGAATCCTGGAATAGATGGCCATGTCCTTCTTCAGGTCATATATTTATACATATGTAATATAAACACATATACATTTTGTACTATGATAAAGATGAAAAAATATGTAGATATACAAATATACATTTGTAACTGTATGTATAAATCTGTGAATATATACACACATATAAATGTAACATACCATGTGTGTATGCTGCTGCTAAGTCACTTCAGTCGTGTCCGATTCTGTGCGACCCCATCCCTGGGATTCTCCAGGCAAGAACACTGGAGTGGGTTGCCATTTCCTTCTCCAATGCATGAAAGTGAAAAGTGAAAGCGAAGTATACACACACACACATATGTAAAGTGCAAAGAAAAATATTGAAAGAATATAAACTAAAACTTTTAGCGGTACTTATCTCTAACTGGTAGCATTAAAGATGCTTCCTATTTTAGTCTTTTTGTTTCTTGGAATTTTCCAAATTTCCTAGAGACTGTTTTGCAAAATAAATAATTCTTTTTGTTATTCAAATAGATGCACATTTTAATGAGGATGGTTCGGATTTCAAGACTAGAAGAATCCTAGCTCAGGAATTTTAGATGCTATCTTGTTGCCATTTTACAGATGTTTACAGATGAGAACTTTGCAGCAATATGCAGGATTCCACCACCCACCTCTGCTTCTTCTTCTTCCTCCATTCATTTATTTTAGGTTGATATTTACAGGTTAGCCCTTCCAACTGACAATTTCCACATCATTTTGCTCTGCTGATACAAAATAAAGCGTGGAGACCTCACGGCATTTTGCTCTCATCCTGGGCCTGTGACCTTTGGGATGTGAACAGCGAGAGTCCCTGAAGACAACTAGGACTGAGGCACCCTGTCACTACAGAAGCTGGAAAACCGTCATGGCACAGAGAAGACAGGGACCCCCTGGACCCCACCACGCACACCTGCGGCGTGGTCCTCCTTCACACTGATGTTAAATTCCTTCTCAGGGAACTCAGGAGCGTGATCATTCACATCATTGATCCTGATGTTGATAATCAAGGATCTATCCACGATGTGTCCTGTTAAGCGATGGGCAACATCACAATAAACCTAAGAAGCAGAGAAACCATATTACTATTTCAGAACCATTGATTTGATGGCACGAATCCCATCCCAGTCAGTAATACTGTGTGCCCTACATCAGTATCCTCCAAAGAATGAAAGTTCCTGAGGGCAGAGGTCATAGGCTCTCCTTCACCTTGCGACCCCAGGACTGAGCGCAGACTGGGCACTCAACAAGTGTTTGTAAGACAGATCAATGAGCCGACTTGAAAAAATACTTCATTATTATTATTAATAGTAGGCTCAGATCTCAATTTCTCCACTTGTATCAACATAGGCAAGTTGTTATGAGCCTCAGTTCCTACATACTATATGTCTTGTGATTAGAAGTAAGCACACAATTGAATATTAGTGAAACGTTGCAGAGAAGACACTTAAACTTTGGGGAGAGGGAACATTTAAAAGCAACTAGGACTAGGAATTCCCTGCAGCTCTAGTGCTGAGGACTTAGTGCTTTCACTGCCATGGACTCAAGTTTAATCTTTGGTCAGGGAACTAAGATCCCCACAAACCCCACAACCAATAAATAAATAAGACTAGGACAGCTATGGGCTTCCTTGATGGCTCAGCGGGTAAAGAATCTGCCTACAATGCAGGAGACGCAGGAAACGAGGCTTCAATCCCTGGGTTGGGAAGATCCCCTGGAGGAGGACGTGGCAGCCCACTCCAGTATTTTTTTTTTCCACTCCAGTATTTTTGCCTGAAAGATCCCATGGACAGAGGAGCCTGGTGGGCTCCCATACAAAGGGTCACAAAGAGTCCAACACGACTGAGCAACTAAGCGTGCGTGCTCGCACACACACACACACACACACACACACACACACACACACACAGAGTATAATAAGCTAGAAATCATTAAGAAAGATAATTTACAACCCCAAGTGTTTGGAAGTTAAGCAAAGCATTTCTAAATAATGTACAGATCAAAGAAGAAATCACAATGGAAATCAGAAAATGTTTTAAACTGAATGGTAATTAAAACACAACAAATCAAAATGCATTCTCCTCTCATCACTCAAATATCAAACTCAGACTTTCTCTGCGTGCTTTGATTCTGTAGAAGCTAGCAGTTCACTAAAAGCTTGCAAAACAATTATTTACAGACACCCAACCATTTTTGTGTTTGGCAATAGGGATTTTTGAGATGTTCCTGTGCTGTAACTTCTAGGTCTCAAATTCCCTGTTGAAAGCATGTTACCAAAACACTTTTGCCTGAATTATATTCTGCTTACACAAAATGTTTAGTGAAATAAACATGTGGTTCTTTTATTCTTCACATCAAAGGCTTGGGTGTGAAGAAGTAACCGGAAGTCTTTCTGACAGTGTGGTGGTGTAAAAGTTTCTGCTTTGGTAGCATTCCTGGAGACTTCGGAGTCTCGCAAAACTCAACTCACAGTGAATCAGATTGGAGAAGTATTTATGGAATGAAAAGGTAGAAAGGAAATAAGCCAGACATTTGCCACTGACAAAGGAACAAACATGGCCATTGATCCGAGGGGTCGTGATCTCACAAGGTCTTGTGTATGTCCCTGATTTGTGCCCCATAACAGAATCACTGTCAAAAGCAGAAAGATCATGGGCCATGTCCATCATTCTGCCTCAGCCAAATCACATCTGTAAGAGATTCAAGAACTACATCATCACCCACTTACACAAAAGAGCTGTTACATGTGGAAACCAATAAAAAGGCTGCCTGAACCACAAGAGCCTTGATTCCGTTTTTTGAAAAGAACAGTACCCATCCCAGCACTGACTAATGATTGCTTGCTGGAAACGGCACTCTCTGGAACTGCTGAAGATGTAAGTGAATGGAAGCATCTTGAGAGGACAAGTATTCTTACACACCCCCGCTGCAGAGATCCTCCCATCGTTCTGCTCTGAGCAGATGCTAAAATCGGTGTGTGTGCATGCATGCATGCATGCGTGTGTGCAATGAAAGCTGAGGTGCCAGCGGGAATCCTTGGGTCCTTCTGTCTCCTTGAAAGCCAATTACACCCTGTTGTTACCATATTTTTTGCAAATGATTATGTGAAGTTGTGCGTGCATGCATACTAAATCCTTCAGTCAAGTCTGACTCTCTGCAACCCTATGGGCTGAAGCCCACCAGGCTCCTCTGTCCATGGGATTTTCCAGGCAAGAAGACTGAAGTAGGTTGCCATTTCCTACTCTAGGGGATCTTCCTGAACCAGAGATCAAACCCACATCTCTTGCATCTCCTGCACTGGCAAGCAGGTTCATTACCACTGGCCCCACCTGGGAAGCCCCATGTGAAGCTGTAAGGGCACACAAAATGTTAAATACAAAAACATATAAGCAAAAGCAACATTCTTAAGTCCACTCCTGAGGACATTCAGAGAGCATCTTTCTCTAATGGTTCATTCAGGAGGGTGGTCAATGAGACTGCCTCAGCACCAACAGGGCAATTGGTGCCAACTTTGAAGGCAAAGTTTTAAGGGACGAGGCACCACTGTCTTAGTCATTTATCTTTAGGGCAGAAGAAACAAAAAGTGACTCAACGACCACATCAGAGGGATCCAGCAATGACCCTGCTCCCTGAAGAGTGAGCAGTTCTCCAATATCACAAATGCACCTGTCGTGTCAGGGCAATTTAGAGACTGTTCATGCAGAAAAATCACTGTTCTTGCATGAGGTCAAAATGTTTAAAGAGAATCCTTAATTGTCTTTTTTTTTTTTTTGAGAATCCTTAATTTTCATAAAATTTAACAAATATTTAGCCTATGTATATTGACAATAGACACTACAAATGCTTGCAAGGACATAGGTGCAAGGTGGTCACCTCTGTGGAATCAGATCAGAGAAGAAATTTGGCAGTGAGAGAGGTTTTTAATGACTATACCATTAACATAAATAAGTAAATAAATTCTTATGGAGTTTTAAATTCCATAAGAAGCCTTTATTAGCTTTACACCTAAAAAGTAAGATAAGCGATAGGAAAGTCTCATTCACTGCTTGTGGGAATGCAAATGGTGTAGCTACTTTGGAAGACAGTTTGGCAATTTCTTACAAAACTAAACATATTCTTACCACACAATCCAACAATCATGTTACATCCTGAACATGGATGTTCAGTTTTATTCATAATCATCAAAATTTGGAAGCAACCAAGATGGCCTTCAGCAGGTGAGCAGATAAACAAAGAGTGGTACATCCACAGTATTCCACAATGGAATATTTTTCAGCAATGAAAAGACATGGAGGGAGCTTCTGGACATATTGCCAAGAGAAAGAAGACAATCTTGAACAGGTGACAGACTGTACCATTCCAACTCTATGATATTCTGGAAAAGGCAAAACTATGCAGACAGTAACAGGATCAGCAGTTGCCAAGGGCTTTGAGGAGAGGAAGGAATGAATAGATGGAGCACAGGGGAACTTTAGGACAGTGAAATCAGGATGCCAGAGGGTGGGTACATGTCACTATACATTGCCAAAACCCAGAGAATGTACAGCACAAAGAGCGAATCCACGTGTAAATTATGGGCTTCAGTTAATGATTAAGTATGACATTGGGTCATCGATTGTAACAAACGTCCTATAGTAATGCAAAATATTAATAACAGAGGAAACTATGGGATGAGTGGGAAAGTGAGGAGGTGTATAGGAACTCTGCATGCAGGCGTGCTCTGTCCCTTCAGTCGTGTCTGACTCTTTGCAACCCCATGGACTATAGCCCACCAGGGTCCCTTGTCCATGGCATTCTCCAGGCAAGAATACTGGAGTGGGTTGCCATACCCTGCTCCAGGGGATCTTCCTAACCTAGGGGTCAAACTCGCATCGCCGGGAGGTGGATTCTTTATCACTGATTCACTGGGGAAGCCCGTAGGAATTCTGTACTTTCTACTTTTCTGTAACCCTAAAGTGGTTCTAAGAACTAGAGTCTATTAATTTTAAAAAAGGGCCCCTGCTTGCAAAATAAGGCATAGGCAATCATATATGTATTTTTTTCATATATGTATTTTAAATAGGTCTACTCTGACTTGCTACTGAATCTCTCATTGCTTTAGGGAAAATAGTGATTTTATTTGTTGAAGACTGGAAAGATTTAGGGGAGTCTGCAGAGTCAGAAGTAGCACCAAGGAGCTCTCAAGCAGACGGCCCTTTATGGTGATGATGCTGGTTTCTCCTCTCGAGGGGCCTCTGATGACCACAGGCAGAGCCCTGCTCAGAGACAATGAGTATGTATGGGGTTTATTGCCAGGAAGAAGCTCCATAGCTCCAGTGAGGCCCAGGGAGGGTGGACTCGCTCGGGACCTGGCTGAGCCCTTACGTAAATCAGCTCCTTTCTTCTTTCATAAGTCCTAGAGGGAGGCTCCCTCGTATTCCTCCTCTGCCACATTTAAAAAATATATTTATTTATTTGGCTGCAGTGAGTCTTAGTTGCAGCACACAAAGTCTTGGATCTTCTTGTGGCAGGGGAGATCTTTAGTTATGGCATATGAACTCTTAGTTGCAGCATGTGGGCTCTAGTTCCCTGACCCGGGATTGAGCCCAGGCCCTCTGCCCTGGGAGCACTGAGTCTTAGCCCCTGGACCACCAGGGAAGTCCACCTGCTCTGAATTATTTGAGAGGGTCCATGGCTGTCAGACTCAGAGCCTGGAGGCAGAGCAGCCCAGATTCAAGTGCAGTTAGGTGTGGGGTCGACTTGACGGTGTCACCAGCTGGTACTTCGTCTCTTCCCTCTATGGTCCCAGAGTCCAGAGCAGGTTGCTTCACCAGACAGCCGCCTTAGGACCCTGCGAGCTTCAGGCAGCCATCTATCTGCCCCACCCTCCACTTTTCCTCGTAGCCCACGTGGCCTGCTGTACTGCGCTGTCTGTACCTCCTCAGGCCTTTTTCCCAGCAGACTTGCTGCTCCCTGATCAGCAGCCACCTTGGTGGTCCCGCTCAGCATCTTAAGATGCTGTCCCGGGCCCCATGTCTACTCTCGTTCAGCTCTCTCCTCTCCCCCTATGAGACAAAGGATGCTGCGAGGCTGCTAGTCCTGAACTTGTCTGCTTTGGGGACTCCAACATACATTTTAAAATTTCTGTGCAAGCTAACTGGCTTTCTCCAGCACTGTTTCCACATGCTCCTCCATAATTTATGACGGTGCTGGCAAAGCTCTGCTCCTTAATCACCCCGACTTCTGGCTCTAAGTCTGTGCCAACTATAATCCTCCCACTTAAAAACAAGAGCCACATGTTTGTTTTATGTTTATTATTTTATGTTCCATTTATTATCCTAAAGCTACGTCTGAGACCTTTAGTTCTGAAAGATGCCTGAGAGGCATAAGTGCTATTTGTTTTTGGCAAGATGCTAAGAATTTCCAGGGGCTCAGAATCACAATGGGGAAAGGAAATGTTATGGATATTCTCTGCACTTTTAAAGGGTTTTCAGACCTTTGTTACAGTCTTCAGATTTATATCTTTGGATAAACACACCACAGGGCATTGATGTGATAGCTATATGAAATTACATGTACAAGATCCTTTATCCTAGACACAAGCATATAGAAAGAAATATCTTAAATGCCAAACATACAATACAAACTCACATCTATGCATAGGTTAGAAGGAGGTGAAGATAACTATGTTGGGATAAACAGCCCCAAATAATTATTATGAGGAATGTTAAAAGGTGACTTTCTTGAGTGTACTTGTACCCTATGAATTGAGCATATTTTGATAGAAATAGAAAAGATCTCTACACACAAAAAAGACTTTTTCCCTCTCTCGGTCTTAAATCTTCCAGCAATTCTCAGTTGGTGCTGCTGCTTTCTTTTTTAGAATTTTTTATTTACTTATTTATTTTTGGTTGTTCTTTTAGTCCAGGTTCAGTGAGTGGGGGCTACTCTCTGGTTTCGGTGCACGCTGGCCTCTCATTGCAGTGGCTTCTGTGTTGCAGAGCTTTAGGGCGCAAACTCAGTATTTGAGGTACACCGGCTTTGTTGCTCTAGGGCATGTGGAGTCTTCCCAGACCAGGGATCAAACCCTGGTCTCCTGCATTGGCAGGCAGATTCTTTACCACTGAGCCACCAGGGAAGCCCCTGCTACTGCTTTCTTGTAGGTTTTTTATGGGATTAACCAGAAATTAGCTCCTTCCATCACCCCATTACCTTCGGAACACAAGTTTTAGCCGGCTTTAGTGACTCCTTTGCTATCTGCAAGAGTAACAGTGCTGCTAGAGCTGTCTTCTTGCCAATACATTAGGCTTACTGAATTTTTAATAACATCCTGTCCTTAAGGACAGTCAAAACGCAGTAGTAAGCATTCTTAGAGAAGCCGGTGATTAAACTAGAGCACTCAGTCTGCGTAGTTGCGCCTATGACACTGCTTGTCCCACCTTCAGGTCTGATACTCCTCAGCAGCCTGTCTCACGTCTTGCTAACCAGTAGCTAACCCCCCTGGGTTAGTCCCCTATGACTTTTGCATCAAGCTGGGTGCCTACGACAAAAAATGTATTCTCCTGCAGTTCTGGAGGCCAGCACCAAAATCAGGGTGTCTACAGGGAAGGTTCCTTCCTGGGGCTCTGTAGACTGTCCCACTCCAGGCCTCTCTTCTTACTTCCCATGGTGTCAGGGATTCTTGGTGTTTCCTAGCCTGTAGACCCATCACTCCAGTTTCCGTCTCCAGCTTCCGATGGCCTTCTCTTCCTTGTCTTTCTCTCTGTATCCAAATCTCCCTCCCCTTACGAGGATGCTGGTTTCTAGACTAAGATCTAACCCAATTCAGCATGGTGCTCAGATGCTCAGTCATATCCAACTCTTAGCGACCCCATGGACTGTAACCTGCCAGGCTCCTCTCTGCATGGGATTTCCCAAGCAAGAATACTAGAGTGGGTTGCCATTCCCTCCTCCTTGACCCAGGGATTAACCCCGTATTCTTTACCACTGAGCCACCTGGGAATTCCGAATGCCAACCTTAGTACGTTATTAAAGATGATAAAAGCATTCAAGCAACAATAACCAAAATAAAACCGCTCCAAGCACTACATGTTTTGTTCCATCCTTGCACAGCTTGTGCCTGTTAACTGTTGTATCCTAGCTCCTCCACAGTCAAACTTCAGAGGCCTGGGGACCAGCAGCAGCATCTTCTAGGAGTTTGTGAGAGATGCAGGAGCTCAGGCCTGCTCCACCTACTGAAATAGAACCTGCATTTTAGCCAGATTCCTAGCTGACCTGTTTGCTCAGTAAAGATAGAGAAGTGCTGTCCCAGGGTCCCCCTAATGACTTTATATTCCGTTTTATTTTAATTATTTATCTATCTATTTATTTTATTTTTGGCTGAGCGGGGTCTTCACTGCTGCATACAGGCTTTCTCTAGTTGTGGTATGTGGGTTCCTCATTGTGGAGGCTTCCCTTATTGCAGAGCACAGGTTCTAGGCTCAAAGGCTTCAGTAGTTCCAGCTCCCATACTCTAGAGCAGGGGCTCTGTGGTTGGGGTACATGGGCTAGTTGCCCTGTGGCATGTGGGATCTTCCTGGACCAGGGATTGAACCTGGGCTTCCTGCATTGGTAGGTGAATTCTAAACCACCAGACCATCAGGGAAGTCTCTATATTCCTTCTTTTATTCAAAAACTGTACATTTAAAAAAAACTGCACATTTTATGGATGGGTTTGAAGAATTATATGGAGAGTGAAGACCTAGACAGTCATCTTTGCATGTCCTTTTGAAGTTTCAGAGAATTTCTGCCTGTTTAAAAATTATAGAGCCCAAGACCATTAATGTGTTAAGGGTATATAGCTTATCATGTGTATAAATTTTCTAAGTCAGTGGAGAAAAGCTTCACAAATTACTTCTTGCCAATATTAAAAACATCTCCCCCCTTGAAGGAGGAAATGCTTGGGCAAGTAGGCCTGAGAACAGAGCCCAGGTTCCGGCAGAATTCAAACCAGAACACAGGCTACAGACTTCTAAGAAGCCCTATAAGCTTTGGCTGGTAGCACAAGATACTACCACGTGGTTGGGGGCATTTTTATTTCAAGTTTCCTTTGCAGTTTTGAACTTGAATTTCAGCCTCATGGCAGACCATGGTATGTGTGCTCAGTCACATCCGACTCTTTGTGACCCCACAGACAGCCTGCCAGGCTACTCTGTCCATGGGATTGCCCAGGCAAGAATACTGGAGTGGGTTGCCATTTACTCCTCCAGGGGATCTTCCCAATTTAGGGATCAAACCCACGTCTCCTGAGGCCTCTGCATTCGCAAGCAGATCCTTTACCAACTGGGAAGCCCAGACCATATTCCTGGGGTGATAAATCATAAAGAACACCTAGCCTCATAGGAACAGACCATCACCAGGGCTGTAATTCCTCCTTCATCAGGTTACTACACAATCCATGGAGTCCATTTACAGCCTCTCTCCGTAGATTTCATCTGTGACTCACCAAAAACTAAATCAGACCATTTTATAAACATTCTATAGCTCTAGAGCCAAACACTTTCAAATATCCTGATCATATCAGCATAGCAGTTGTTAGAACAGGAACCTGCAGCAATTCACAGATTACAGAAATGATGAAAAAGCCAAAATCCAGAACTCGAAGAGATTACAAATTAATCTCTAGGTCTCAGGCACATTTCTAAAGCATGCCACAGTTTATAAGATGTCAAGCTCCCAGAACCTGGCACACAGCCAGCTTACAGAATGCTTGCCATATACAATGATCCTGCACAATCTTTGCAGTAAATCCTAGTTTACATGCTTAGTCACTCAGTCATGTTCGACTCCTTGTGACCCTATGGACTATAGCCCACCAGGCTCCTCTGTTCACGGGATTCTCCAGGCAAAAATACTGGAGTGGGTTGCCATTTCCTTCTCCAGAGGATCTTCCTGACCCAGGGATCAAACCAGGATCTCTTGCATTGCAGGCAAATTCTTTCCCATCTAAGCCACCAGAGAAGCCCAAGTTTAGAATACGTCGCATTTTAGTTACCTTAAAAGATGGTGTTTTCTCTCGATCAACAGAGCGGTGAACATATATTTTCCCATTCACATTATCCTCTATAGAAAACAAACCAATCTCTGGATATTCATCCACACCAGGTCCTCTGATTAAATATATTATTTCCATGTTAGCGGACATATTATTGAACAGCTGGAAGGGAAAAAAAAGGAGGGGGAAAATAAACAGGATGAGAGTAAACTATTATATCTATCAAATATCTAGGCTAATATTTAAAGGCAGTTTTAAATTATAGTTTAGAGAATTTATCCTAAAGAAATAAACAGGTAGGGAAAGGTGCAGGAACAAGGAATACAGCAGCAGTTTGGTTCGTAATAGTGAAGAATTGGAAAGAGCATAAGTGTCCATCCCTATTGAAAGAATCTTATAGGGGTCCTCTCCTCATATGACACCCATGCCTCCTACCACTTCTCTGCCTGGCGTCTTAGCCTCCTGCCAACAAGGATGTGCTGAATTGAAGAGGGTGATGGGCCTTTCCTGACAGCAGCAGCCTTACCTCACCCACAAATTTGGGGAAGGGTCCCGGGTCTTCCTCCTCCAGCTCCAAGGTGGTAATAACCCAACTTCTCTTGGGTCTCTGTAGAAGCCGGCTGTCTCCCTAGGAAACACAGAGACTGCGATGAGGGGGAGGATGTTGGTGAGGGGCTGGGGGGGCACAGTGATTGACATACCTTCCCTTTCTCATCCTCACAACAGCCTCCAATAACTAAAAATCCCAAGTGCCCATTCTCTTTACAACTACGGAGTTGGTACTAAACTGTGGGCCACGTGACGCCCCGGGGATTTCACATTCATATGTGGCTCCTATGATGTTTCAGGGGCTATGGAGAAAATGCTAATAAAGATCATTGTCTAGTGTGTGCTGACACCTAAAGTCGACATGCACAGAGTTGTGGGATCAATAAGAAAATTACCCCCTCTCTATTCCTCTCTCTGGGTTTCCCTTGTGGCTCAGACAGTAAAGAATCTGCAATCCAGGAGACCTGGCTTCGATCCCTGGGTGGAGAAGATCCCCTGGAGAAGGGAATGGCAACCCACTCCAGTATTCTTGCCTGGAGAATCCCATGGACAGAAGAGCGCGGCAGGCAACAGGTCATGGGGTCTCAAGAGGCGGACATGATTGAGTGACCAACACACATTCCTCTCCATGTTTTTGAAACCCTTGGTTGAGAAAGCCTCCATTCAGTGCTGTGGGGTCTTCAATGCCTCTCTGTCTACACATCTCCCTCAGGACAGAGACTGAGACTTAGACTCAAACATGAGGGTCAGAGATTTATTGGGCAAAGGAATATAGATAGAATTGAACAATGGGGTTTTATGTGTTTTACATTTATTTTACTGTTCTTCAGTTGCTGAGTTGTGTCCGATGCCTTGTGACCCCATGGACTGCGGCACACCAGGCTTCTCTGTCCCCCACCATCTCTCAGAACCTGCCCAAACTCGTGTCCATTGAGTCAGCAATACCATCCAACCACCTCATCCTCTGTTGTCCCCTTCTCCTCCTGCCTTCCATCTTTCCCAGCATCAGGGTCTTTTCCAATGAGTCAGCTCTTTGCATCAGGTGCAAATATCCTTCTAATGAATATTCAGGATTGATTTCCTTTAGGATTGACTGGTTTGATCTCCTTGCAGTCCAAGGGACTCTCAAGAGTCTTCTCCAGCACCAGAGTTCAAAAGCATTAATTCCTCAATGTGCAGCCTTCTTTATGGTACAGCTTTCACATCCATAACATGACTACTGGCAAAACCATAGTTTTGACTATACAGACCTTTGTCAGCAAAGTAATATCTCTGCTTTTTAATAAGCTGTCTAGGTTTGTCATAGATTTTCTTCTAAAGAGCAAGCGTTTTTTAATTTCATGGTTGCAGTCACTGTCTGCAGTGATTTTGGAACGCAAGAAAATAAAGTCTGTCACTGTTTCTATTGTTTCCCCATCTATTTGCCATGAAGTGATGGGACCGGATGCCATGATCTTCATTTTTTGAATGTTGAGTTTTAAGCCAGCTTTTTCATTCTCTCTTTCACTCTCATCAAAAGGCTCTTTAGTTCCTCTTCACTTTCTGCCGTAAGGGTAGTGTCATCTGCATATCTTAGATTATTGATATTTCTCCCAGCAATCTTGATTTCAGCTTGTGCTTCATCCAGCCTGGCATTTTGCATGATGTACTCTGCATATAAGTTAAATAAGCAGAGTGACAATATACAGCCTTGATGTACTCCTTTCCCAATTTGGAACCAATCTGTTGTTCCATGTCCAGTTCTAACTGTTGCTTCTTGACCTCCATACAGGTTTTTCAGGAGGCAGGTCAGGTGGTCTGGTATTCCCATCTCTTTCAGAATTTTCCAGTTTGTTGTGATCCACACAGTCAAAGGCTTTCATGTAATCAATGAAGCAGAATTAGATGTCTTTCTGTAATTCTCTTGCTTTTTGTATGATCCAACAGATGTTGACAATTTGATCTCTGGTTCCTCTGCCTTTTCTAAATCCAGCTTGAACATCTGGAAAGTCTCAGTTCACGTACTGTTGAAGTCTGGCTTGGAGGATTTTGAGCATTACTTTGCCAGCATGTGAAATGAGTGCAATTGTGCAGTAGTTTGAACACTCTTTGGCATTGCCCTTCTTTAGGATTGGAATGAAAACTGACTTTTTCCAGTTTTACTGTTAGGGTATAGTTATTATTTTGGTTGGCCAAAAAGTTCGCTCAGGCCCATAAGATATTAATGGAAAAACCTGAACGAACTTTTTGACCAACCCAATATAAGTATAGGTGGTATCTAGCCGCATTCATTTTCATTCGGAAGCTGCGCTCCTGAAAAATTACTGAATTAGACAGTGAGTTTATCACAGGAACTACAGGTAGGAAATCATCACAAGGTGGATGAGGATGTGGCGAAACCTCGAAGCGGTGGTGGCCTGCACCCACACCCCGGAAGACAGCGTCTGCTCCCTCTAGCTCCCTAAAGTGGAAAAGAGTGTGGGCAAACCTCTGGGCCAGGACCGAATACTCAACTTCTGACTTCCACAGATTGCTCCTTTTTTAATTAGACATAAAAGCATCCTCTGCAAGTCTCCACAGTCCTTCAAGATTCTAAAAGGCCACATCTAGTTACTAATTTATTTTGTGGCAACAGAATATTGACAGGACACTAAAAAACTCAAAATTACAAGGCAGCCTCTAAGTAAAGTGTAATCTCACTTGGTTTATCGAACAACCAAATTCCAAACCCCACCTTTGTTTGATTAGTAAGATCATCGTTTTCTTGTCGGGTGCTGTTGACAGTGCTGACCTTAAAAATAAAAATGACATTAATTAGTAGGGAGTGTACATAGCAGAACCAGGTAGACCCTGCCCGAAGTCACACAAATCTTCTAGAATTAGAGCAGAGGAAAAAAAGGAACTGCATTCGGTTTTGATAACTAATTTCTTGCTCTTGACATCTCAATTCAAAATTGCCATTTCCCTTCTGTGACTGTAAGAGAAGTAAGCAGAAAATTCTGATCTAGTGTTACCAATGGTAGGGACATTTAAAGCCCTACCTGCTACGTTTATGTGAGCATAACATAATAAGTGGGAAGTCAAACTGTTCAGGGCGAGCCAGGTGTATTTATACGTGCACATGTAAAATAGCACCAAATGTTAATTGGTGGTGGATTCAAGTGGACTTTTTTTTAGGTTTTTTATTTTTCCCTTATTTGTAGACTTATCTCCTTACTTTTAGACTTTATCATAAAATAATAAAACTAAGGAATTTGGTACTTTACAGTTACATAATGATTTGCATCAATAATTATGATATGCTATGCTAAGTTGCATCAGTTGTGTCCAACTCTTTGTGACCCTATAGAATGTAGTCCACCAGGTTCATCTGTCCATGGGATTCTCTGGGCAAGAATACTGGAGAGAGTTGCCATGCCCTCCTCTAGGGGATCTTCCCAACCCAGGCATCAACCCCTGTCTCTTATGTCTCCTATGTTGGCAGGCAGTTTCCTTCCCATCTGGGAAGGCTTGATAATTATTTATCATTTTTTCAACAACATTCCCCCTCAGGAAAAATCTCCACCCATGAACAGTAGGATTGTTGAATTTGAAAGAGACAAGCTATGCAATGCATGTCAAACCAACATAAAACACGTATGCCTGTATGTGTATATGTGTGCGTGTGCACTGACACTCATATTTCTACCTCATTCATTTTCACTCTCATATAACTTTTAACTGTATGAATAGAGGACAGTTTGTCATTCTCCTAGTGATGGCCATTTAGGTTACTTCCAGTTGTTTGTTATCACACACACACGGTGATGCTGTGGTTATAGAATATACAAATAGAAAATTTTTCTGGAGCACATTTTTCAGTTTGTTTCACCGGGGTCCCTGACTTTATCAGAGACTCCACAAGGCCAAACATGTTTATAATAATAATCTAAGACAATACTTGTCTATTACTCTGTGTGACATTTGCACTGATGGTAGCAAATATTGGTGATAAAAATGCTGGTGCCTTAGGACCACTGGAGACCATGACACAAACTCCTCTGATAGTCTTGCAGGCTTCATCACCATGAACAGGCAGGGAAGAGGAAAACAGGGAGGAAGAAAGGAAGGTGGGAGGGAGGGAGGGAGGAAGGGAAGGAGAGAAGGAGAAATGGAGGAATGAAGGAAGAGAAAAAAACGGTCAGTCTCATTTGAGAATGATATAACTGATAAATTCACCTCGTTGTTGAAATGAGAATGGATGAGGCAGGAAATATTATTAATTATACCCCATGCCACCCCTACCTGTGTATCTTTTAGACACTCTGTGTGTCTAGATGGAGGTATGAACCCCAGTGCTGCCCATCAGTGTAGAAGGTTTGTCTCAGAGAAAAGCACGTGTGTGATTGTCAGAGTTGACAGCTAAACAGACTACATTTTTTTTTTTCTTATGAAGCAGCATTTTCCCCAAAAGAATGACTGACCGACCATGGCTATTCAGGAATGGTTACTTGATCGACAGGTCTTTGATAATGAACAGTCAGCCCATCACTTCGAGAAAAACAATGGACAGTGTCATGTTGTCAATGATAAATTTTAAGCTTTCAAGCAAAAAATTAGAACTTTGGAAAACTTGAGAGCTTGACAGCTTCCCAACACATAAAGATTTTTCTGCTGATATTGGTGGACAGATTAATGAATGTGACTTTTTGATTTTTTAGAATGAAATATGTCAACATGTAGAAGAACTGTATAGCTCAGCGAGCCAAGAGTTTCCTCCTGATTAAGATACCGCAGTCCAAAATCACACACAGGTGAGAGTTATTCAAAATTCAAGTGACTCCAATGGTTTTACTCGAACAGAGTAACGAAAGTTATTAATATGCTTTCAGGCTCCACATGGCAAGTGACTGTTAAAAATGGACTACTTGTCAAATTCTGGCGTGACATCAAAAAAAGTACTCCCAGTTCCAGGCTATAAAAATATTCCTCCCTTTCCATATACATACCTATGTGAGGCAAGAATTGCTTCATATACTTGAAGCAAACAACATTTACAATAGACTGAGTTCAGAATCAGAGAAAAGAGTCCAGGTGTCTGCTTTTAAGCCAGACGGCCAAGAGATTTGCAAAAATAGGAAATTGTGCCATTCTTCACACTGAATGGAAATGTGGAAAATACATTAATTTTTCATAGATGTTTGGTTTATATTAGTTTGTAATGGATTTATCATTATCTCTTTACAAATTTGTGTTTCTGCTGTACAAAGTGATTCAGTTATATATGTATCTACATATTCTTTTTAATATTCTTTTCCATTATGGTTTGTTAGGATGTTGAATATAGTTCCCTGTGCTAGACAGTAAGTCCTTGTTTACCTGTTAATTTTTTTTTAAACATTTATTTAGTTGGCTGTGCCAGGTCTCAGTTTCAGCATGAGGGAGCCTCAGTTGTGGCATGCGGGATCTAGTTCCCTGGCCAGGGATGGAACCTGGGCCCCCTGCACTGGGAGCGCGGAGTCCTAGCCACCAGACCAGCAGGGAAGTCCCATATCTGTTAATATTTTATATATAGTAGCTTCTATCTGCTAGTTCCAAACTCCTTTTTAAAAATTTATTTTTATTTAAAAATTTTTTGAAATATAATTGATTTACAATGCATCAGTTTCAGGTGTGCAGTAAAATGATTTAGTCACACATAGACATACATACATATACATATTCTTTTTTACATTCTCTTCCACTATAGATTATTGTAAGATATTGAATATTTTCCCTGTGCTATGCAGTAGGTCCTTGTTAGTTGTCTATTTTAATCAGTATCTTTAATGAATTGAGAAGTACGTTTAAAATTTCCCAGTCTTGGAAATTCCCTGGTGGTCCAGCGATTAGGACTCTGTGCTTCTACTGCAGGAGGCCTGGGTTTGATCCCTGGTCAGGGAACTAGAATCCCACAAGCTGTATAGTGTGGCCAAAAAAAAAAATGTCAGTCTTAATTTCTAATATGAGAAGCATCAGTAAATATAACCACATAAACAACTCCTCTTTGGGTTCTGCATAAAGTTTACAAGTGGAAAGGCATCCTGAGAGTAAGAGGCTTGATAACTGCTACTCTAGGATTTATGAGGCTTCCCAGGTTGTAAAGGACCTGCCTGCCAATGCAGGAGACATAAAAGATGCAGGTTCGATCCCTGGATCAGGAAGATCCCCTGGGGGAGGACATGGCAACCCACTCCAGTATTCTTGCCTGGAGAGTCCCACGGACAGAGGAGCCTGGCAGGCTACAGCCCGTAGGGTCAAAAGGAGTCGGACACAACTGAAGTGACTTAGCACAGCACAGCACAGTAGCACTCTAGGATTATACCTAAAATCTCCTGGGGACAGGGTGAGCCATCACCAGCCCACCTAGATCCTGCCAAACATCCTTCATTGTGGTTGTGCCCCTGCCCCCACCTGTAAAGATTTATCCTTAGCCAAGGGCTTGTCACAGCATAGAGGACTGTGTATTAGATAACAGCATAGGGCTTCTCTTGTAGCTCAGTCAGTAAAGAATCTGCCTGCAGTGCAGGAGACCTGGGTTCAATCCCTGGGTTGAGAAGATCCTCTGGAGAAGGAAATGGCAACCCACTCCAGTATTCTTGCCTGGAAAATCTCATGGACAGAGGAGCCTGGTGGGCCGCAGTCCATGGCATCACAAAGAGTCGGGCACGACTGGACGAGTAACACTTACTATAGAGCATGAAGAGATATCCTTCAGATCTTCACTTCTTGTGGTTGGCCACCATCCTGGTGGCTGGGGGATGTTACGTTATTTGGTTTTGTTAATGTCAAATGTAACCGTAATATTTGTTTCCTGCCACAGACACTATTTCTGTCTTTTTTCCTAAAGGCAAAGGTTTTTTTTAACTCCTTCCATTCCAAAATATCTAATATTGATTTATTCAGACATCTGCTTCTTGATTAACGTTGCTAATTTTAAATACAGGGCCTAACCAGGTGTGTGAGGCTTCCCTGGTGTCTCAGATGGTAAATAATCTGTCTACAGTGCAGGAGACCTGGGCTCAATCCCTGTGTCGGGAAGATCCCCTGGAGAAGGGAATGGCTACCCATTCCAGTATTCTTGCCGCTGTCTGTGGACAGAGGAGCCTGGCGGGCTACAATCCATGGGATTGCAAAGAAGTCAGACATGACTGAGCAACTAACACAACCTGGTGTGTAGTTTTAACATGGAGAAAATTGCAGTCTTGGGGCAGCATGAAAAAATTCATCCCATTTCTAAAACAGGTCTATTTCCAGGTGACCCAGGTCATGAACCAAGAATACCTTAAGGTTTTGTCTCCTCTCTGGCCTCAGTTTCCCCTTCTGTGAGCAAGGGTGTGAGGCAAGGTACCTTTAAGGCCCTTTCAACCAGAAAGCTCTAGGTTCATTTTCCTAGGATGACACATAAAGGCACAGCTGACAGTCACGTAGGAGTGGCTGGGGAGTGGGAAAAGAGGCCTGAGATAGTGCATTTCTTCACCCAGTGAAAGTGAAAGTGAAGTTGCTCAGTTGTGTCTGTCTCTTTGCGACCCCATGGAGTGTAGCCTACCAGGCTCCTCCCTCCATGGGATTCTTCAGGCAAGAATACTGGAGTGGGTTGCCATTTCCTTCTCCAGGGGATCTTCCCGACTCAAGGATCGAACCCGGGTCTCCTGCACTGCAGGCAGACACTTTAACCTCCGAGCCTGAAATTTCACATCCTATATGTACACATGTATTACTTCTCCTCTGGTGCACAGCTTAGAATTAACTTGCACCATCTTGTCTGGGTGAGGCAGAAAGACTGGAAAATGGTTACATTTGCCAGAATGATCTTGTAAGTATGCTTATTATATTTCCCATCCTTGACAATTTTAGGCTGTTTGTCCAAAGAGGATGCCATTCAACTGATTTACATAATGCTTCCTATAATTCAGTGGGGGAGAAAAATGTTCTCAAAGCGGTTCTCCGACTGCAGTGTCCACCTGACTATTTCATGGGAGTGTGGCAGGCAGGCAGTCACTGCAAGATCCAACCTGCCTATCACTTGAAAGGTGCTGCTGGACTTAAGGGAATGTCACTGGCATTGTGCTGGCCTGGCTGAGTAGCCATAGCCACCTCAGGGAAGAAGTTATCTGAGTAAATAAAGGCTTTGTGTTTATAGAAAGTCCTAAAGAACTAAGAAGCCAATACAGAAACAATTGTTTCCTCCAAATATTTCACTTTTGATAGCAAATTTGAATTCAAGAACAACCTTTTTACTAAGGTATAATTGACGTACACCGTTATATTCCTTTCATGAGAACAGTACAATGATTCAATCAAAATTTGTATGTATTTTGAAATGATCACCACATTGAAAAGTAGTGAAAGCATTAGTCATCTCTGACTCTTTGAGACCCCATGGACTGTATCCTGCCAGGCTCCTCTGTCTGTGGGATTCTCCAGGCAAGAATACTGGAATGGGTGGCCATTCCTTTCTCCAGGGGATCTTCCCCACCCAGGGATCAAACCCAGGTCTCCTGCGTTGCAGGCAGATTCTTTACCATCTGTGGCACATCACAATAAGTTGACTTAATATCTGTCACCATTTATAGTAACATATTTTTTCTTGTGATGAGAACTTTTACCATCTACTCTGTTAATGAATTTCATATATGCATGTGGTCTTATTAACTGGAGCTGCCATGCTGTACATTTCAGTTACTTTAAGCCACGAGCTTCCTTTGTAATGGAGACGAGTATGCAGTCCAAACACAGTCTCTGCCTACAGAAGATTGGCTGATCCTTTACAAGTGCAGATTCAGCACGGGGCAGCAGAAAACAGGGTTCCCAGGATTCTTAGGATAGAGCCTGGCCACTCAGTCTCTGCTAAGGGCTCAGCATCACCTCTGACCACACGATTCTTCATGTCCTACGGACTCTTGTTCTTGAATGAGGGGTTTGAGTGAATTAATCGGGCAGAGCATACATGCTAACATATTTTTTAACGATAACTTGACTCGGAATTTCCCAGATTAAAAAGTAACAACAACCCACCAACCATAACAGACTTTGTTCACTAACTTCATTCTCAAACCCTCCCTCCTCTCAGGTCCTAGAAGTTGCCCCAGCCCAAAGCTGAGGATGTACAAGCTCTCAGGTCTGGAAATGGCAAAGAGGGGGATAGGACCCCGCTTCTGCGGCTTGTCGTGGGATTTGGAACAAAGACCCACAGCAGAGTTGCTACTTAGTTCTTTGCTTCATATCAGGATGATAACCTGAGGGTGGAGATTTAGGGAGAACACTTGTAGATATTGCAGCTCTTCAGCAGAATTGGTTTTAAATCTGGAGGTCAGGGGAGGGGGAGTGGGTGCCTTATTTGCATAACAGCAATGGTTAGAAGTCAGTGTGGGTGGGGGAAAGTAGGGGCCGAAAGGAATAGATTAATTATAGCCAGTTCAGCAAAAAAATTGGGCACCTCCTGGACACAAAGGTGTTCTCCAGTTGAGGGTCCAGAGTGCAGATTGCTCAAAACCATGGAACACTGGTGTATCCCATTATCTCCCTCAACCTTGATCCCTGGAAGCTAAATATAATTTTGTCCATGAAACACAGTCCAGTCCTGCTGCCCACTTCCCACCCCACCCACCACACCCTCAGTCAGGAATGAACCTGCCTGGGCTCTGTGCTAACATGCAGAAAGAAGAAAAAACTCTGTTTTCTAATGAGTCCAGTTAGGGGTTAGAGCAGGAGTAAGAAAAAGATGGGACCAAGGTTTGATTTGTGACGTATTCAAATCCAGGCTAATGTGGGCTACTGAAACAGAACTCTACTAGGAGTGAAGTCAGAAGGAGAAAAACAAGTGTCGTACATCATGCATCTATGTGGAATCTAGAAAAATGGTACAGATGAACCTATTTGCAAAGCAGAGATAGAGACAGAGACATCGAGAATAAATGCATGGACACCATGGTGAGAAGTGTGAGGGGGGACGAATTGGGAGACTGGGGTTGACATATGTACATTACTATGTATAAAATAGATAGCTAATGAGAACCTACTATGTAGCACAGAGGACTCCACTTGGTGCTCAGTGGTGACCTGAACAGGAATGAAATGCCCCCAAAATATATACATTTAGCTGTTTTTCTTTGTCTTACCGCAGAAAGTAACAACATAGTAAAGCAACCATACTCCAATTAAAACTTCTTTTTAAGTAGCCAAGAACATTTTCTGAACATTAAGCAAAGGGTGGCGAACAAGGCATCGGATTTCAGAAGCAGAATTGGCTAGACGACCAGGGACTTTTGTTTCCTCTTCTGTTTACTGTAATACCCAGCGCTTGTGAAAGCGCCCGGGGCGAGTGTCCCAGCAACAGTAGCAGCCCAGACGCTGAGTGAAGAGAATAACCGTCCCGCCAGGGCGTGGAAGACAGCAGGAAAAGACCCTCTGCATTTCCTCAGCGACTCCCACAACCACCAGGTCAGGTGAGTGCCTGCAGGAGCTCCATTTTCAGGCGGAGGCAACATGGCTTAACAAGATGAAGGTAGAGCCTTGAAAACCCGGATGCCCAGGCCGCATCCCCAGATCAGCTCTGCTGAATCCAGGGGCGAGTGGCCTCTGGGCACCGGGACTCTCGCAGCATCTGGGAAGAGTCCAGCTTGAACCGAGGTGAGGACCGAGGCCAAGCGACAACCACGGTGCCCAGGTGGGTTACAGTGCAGGGTAGACCCACCGTCTGGACCCCCATCCACTGCAGGGCCTCCTGCTTCTGCCCTGGCTGGGTTTATAAGGGAGAACCCAGGAGCAGTGCCAGAACCCCATGGCTCTCCCTGTCTGAGGAAAGCGGGCTAAGCGGCTGCGCCCCACAGGCAGATGCGGCCTAAGCTCTTTCCACGGTAAGTACAAGCAACAGGCCCAGATGTGGCCATCTTGAGTCTACTGTTTGTTTCCGGGTTCAGCCATGGCAACTGGTGGGGGGCAGGGGGTGGGGAGGCAGGAGGATTTAGCCATCCCACCCCCATGGGTTTGCTCAAACCCTCTTCCACATACACAGTTGAGATTTTTTCAGTCTTACGTAAAGTGAAAAGAAATGTCCTTAGGAAACGCGTTGATACAAATCCAAACATATATAAACCTATATAAACCTATAAACCTATATAAACCAGTCTTAGCCTGTTCCCACTACTCTGCCAAACCCCTCCTTGGTGTCAGTTCTGGAACCCCTCTTCCTTCCCTGTACTAAAGCTTCCACCCCTAGCCCCCAGCTGCAGGCCGTCACACTCAGCCCCTGTCCCCTATCCTCGAACGGGCAGAGCCGGCTGGAGCTGTGCGGTCAGCTCCCGGCCCCTGGCAGGTAAATGCCACGTTCTGGGTACCAGTCCCTGCTCACCGGCATCAGCAGCGCGAGAAGCAGCGGCAGCGCGGGGTGAACCCTGGAGCACATGCCGCCTGCGCGCCCACAGCCTGCGGGCGGTGGCGAGTCCTCCCCGCCGTGGGCTCAGCCGCAGCCCGTCCTTCCCAGCAGGCTCTCTTCTCCAATCACCCTCTGGGCACCTCACAGACACTGTCTCAACTCTTCCCTCCCTGCTCGCCAGCGTTCTTGTATTTATCAGGGGTGTGGGTGGGGGGCGGGCGGGGCTGAGCCTTAGCCTTTGGCCTCATTAACCGCAGGCAGAATTCTCAGGAAGGGAGTGGGGAGAAATAAAACTGCCCCAGCGATACGCACAGCAGATTTCTGGCTGGGAATCTGACCCCAGGAGATCAGAGCTCAGTCAGAAGAGGGTGAAGCCAGTGTCTATGGGGAAGTAGGGATTTGGTTTCTTTGTTTTTGTTTCCAAGGTAAGTGGAAGGCCTACTGACCTCTTCCTTGTAGCAGAGTATTTTAATGCTCATTTCCTTATAGGCTCTATTGCTTGAAATCAAATAACTGGAAAAGGAATTCGAAAAAGGATAACTTTATTAAGGGAGGAAGAAAAAGGAAACAGTATAATTTTACTTTCCAAAGCGTTAACCATCTTTATCCCAATCATGTCCTGAGGCTCTCGGGTTTATAGACTTCACCAAAATCTCCTTTACACTTAGATGAACCTGCCTTTTTGATTCTGAGATGAAAGAAAGAGTGAGGAGGGATGGGAAAGAGGTTCCCCGTGGGAGGGTCTCTGTACCAACCTGGGGTCTTTACATTAGGATTCTGAAAAAAAGACAAGTTGAGGTTCTAACATACCAATACTTCAGGCTGCAATGACCAAGTGGAAAACAAGATCTGACACTCATTAGTCCTCATTACTTAATGTATTACCTGTGATCACATCACCTTGTTGAAAATACTAAATAGTTCTTCAAGAGGTGAAATAAAAGATAATCTTTATCTTGACTTAATGTACTTTCATGGCTCTGTGACAGGTTGCTGCCCTTTTTAATTTGAATTGTTTATAATCTGAATCCAAGTTGTTTGTTACTAAAAAGAATAACTAATGTAATTTTAAAACCTTTCTATATTTCCTGTACATAGGGTGGGGAGGAGGTTGGGAGGAGTGTTCAGGACAAGTGTATACCTATGGCCGATTCATATTGATGTATAGCAAAACCCATCACAATATTGTAATTATCCATCCTCCAATTAAAATAAAGAAATAATTTTTTAAAAAAAGCAGAATAATAATTATCAAATTTACAACTTTGAATAAATAAACCTTGCATTTATTTTCAACATGGATATTTTTATTCCATGTAACTCTATTGGCCATCTGATGTGAAGGGCTGACTCATTTGAAAATACCCTGATGCTGGGAAAGATTGAGGGCAGGAGGAGAAGGGGACGACAGAGGATGACATGGTTGGATGGCATCACCGACTCAATGGACATGAGTTTGGGTAAACTCCAGGAGTTGGTGATGGACAAGGAGGCCTCGTGTGCTGCGATTCATGGGGTCTCAAAGAGTTGTACACGACTGAGCAACTGAACTGAACTGAAATCTATTGAAAAACTTGTTAGAGTCGTGAATTCAGAACTTATATGTCAGGTAAATAAGCTAAGGCGTGTAGAATGTTTGTGAGAGATGCATGTTGTACATCCCTAATACTGGGGCTGATAATGTTGATCAAGAAAGACAGTGTGTAAAGCAATTTCCCTCCAATTAAAAAAAGTTTAAAAAGGCAGACACCAACACAACCTTGTAAAGCAATTTTCCTCCAATTAAAAGATAAATAAAAATTAAAAAGAAAAAATAAACAGTGTGTTGGCCTGCAGAGATCCAGAGAGGGGCCAGGGAATGTGAGCAAAGGGTTCCACTTTTATATTTGCTTTAAGTTGTGGTATTTTAATATATTAAAATAACCAAATTTTCAACACTCTCAAACATTTAAAACTGAACAAGAAGCCAGTTTCCACAAGACAGTCCTTCTCAGGCTGTGTAGCTCAGTTGGCTGGTGACTCTGGGATTAACCTGCCACACGTCTTAGGTGAGTCAGAGCTCCAAGATATCGCTTCTCTGTCTGTTCTGTGTAGGCACGATTCCAAAGATGTGTGTGCCTGTGTTCTTAGAAGTGCAGTAATGCCTTATGGCCACAAGGTGGCAGCTCCCAGCTCAATGAAAGCCTAAATGAAGAAGGTGATGGTGAGATCAAAGTCACCTGATTAAAAGGAAGGTCAGAATGAGAATTAATTTCCTACAGTCTACATTCTACTCTTGATGAAAGTGAAAGAGGAGAGTGAAAAAGTTGGCTTAAAGCTCAACATTCAGAAAACTAAGATCACGGTGTCTGGTCCCACTTCATGGGAAATAGATGGGGAGACGGTGGAAACAGTGACAGACTTTATTTTGGGGGCTTCAAAATCACTGCAGATGGTGATTGCAGCCATGAAATTAAAAGACGCTTACTCCTTGGAAGGAAAGTTATGACCAACCTACACAGCATATTAAAAAGCAGAGACATTACTTTGCCAACAAAGGTCCGTCTAGTCAAGGCTATGGTTTTTCCAGTGGTCATGTATGGATGTGAGAGTTGGACTGTGAAGAAAGCTGAGCACCAAAAAGTTGATGCTTTTAAACTGTGGTGTTGGAGAAGACTCTTGAGAGTCCCTTGGACTGCAAGGAGATCCAATCAGTCCATCCTAAAGGAGATCAGTCCTGGGTGTTCAATGGAAGGACTGATGCTGAAGCTGAAACTCCAATACTTTGGCCACCTCATGTGAAGAGTTGACTCATTGGAAAAGACCCTGATGCTGAGAGGAATTGGGGGCAGGAGGAGAAGGGGATGACAGAAGATGAGATGGCTGGATGACATCACCGAGTCGATGGGCATGAGTTTGAGTAAACTCCGGGAGTTGGTGATGGACAGGGAGGCCTGGCGTGCTGCCATTCATGGGGTCGCAAAGAGTCAGACACGACTAAGCAACTAAACTGAACTGACATTCTATTCTACATTCTCACCTTGGGCATCAAGGGGAGCCCAACCCACTCCAAGTTCTCAGTATTTTTTATAATATAAATGCATCATGACTGCTTTTAAGCAAGGATTAATTTGGCTTGAATTATCTTTGTCCTTCAGATTCCTGAAAATGCCAGATACAGGTATGCAGTGAGTTGCATTTTCAGAGTTGTCAGTCAAGACAACCGAATCGGATTCCTTTTCCATCTTTTCAGGAAAAGCCTGTGGTCCGGGAGGTTTCTACTTGCCCAGAAAGTGGTGAGTAGAGCCCTTCACTGAGAGAAAAGAAGCAGTCAGTTCATGACATTCCAAAGAGACAGCAAGAGTCAGGACCAGACCCCTCTGTGGCGTCCTCTGAATGGCAGAACCGACCCCGCCACCCCCAGGTCCAGCCCCGCCCACCGGTCAGGAGTCAGCTGGCCTCCTTGGGCCTCAATTGCACTGAGGGCCGATCCCACCCTCCCTGCTGCAGACACATGAGATGCTTTCTTTCTACCTTGGAAAGTGGACGGGGGCGTGAGAAGGGGTGGGGGTCTGGGGTAGAGGAGGGTAAAGGGATGCAGTGGGGTGGATTTCTCCAGTGAATGTGACGGGAGCTTCCTGAGAATCACTGGTCCCACAGGTGGGTCCCCACCCACCCCAGCTCCGACTTCTGCTTGGTCAGTGGGCCTGTGCCCAGCTGAAATGAGGGCCTTGTGGTATATAGCAGGACTCAGAGAAGGATAACACTAAAGTGCCCATCCCTTCCTCCTTTTGGCATGGCGAAGAGACAGTTTATCCTGTGGGTCAAGTCAACGTGGAAGACAGGAGATGATCCAGTACCAGCCTTCCTCCTGCCTCCCCAGAGGGATGCTGCTGTGGGCAGGTGGAGGACACCCCCCAGGCATGGAGACATTTAGATGCCCTCTCTACAGAAGGGAGCCAACCTCAGTGACCACCTGGAAAGAGAAGAGGGAGGGAAGGGAGGTGTCCGAGCGGGACCACCCCAGCCACGTCCTCCTGTGTTGGTGGGAGCTGCAGAGAAGAGGGGATAAGTCCATTTCTTCACAGTGATGCAAAAAGCTTAACTTCTGAGAACAGTCTCCAAGCAACAAAACGACCCAAGGAAGGACTGTGCTTAGAGAAATGAGGTGGTTCCTACAAGCCCAGCCCTGCCTTGAGGAATGATCCCCTTTCAACAACATGTAAAATAACAGCTACATGGAGGCTCTGGAGAGAGACCAAAGACACAGAAACTGCAGGTAGCCAAGCTCCTAGAAGAGGACAGACGGACAGAGGATGAACAGACAGGAGCTGGGATCTGGGTACTAAGTTTGTGGGTGTTCCCTGCATGGTTCTTTCAACTTTTCCGTATGCTCAAGATTTTTTATAATACAGTGTTGGGAGGAAAATCATTAAGTGATTTTGACTCCAGCAGTAACAAATCCAAGTTATTATTGTGTCATTTTACCCCAACATCAATATTGTACATGCACTTGTAGCCCAGTGTCTAACATGAGTATGAGCCAACACATCTAATGTTTGTTAGATTTCACATCGGAATGAAATAATCCATCATTTGTATTTCTGGATCTATTTTCAGTGACTCAAATCACTCAGGTTGATCAGAAGTGGTTCCTTACGTTTCAGTATTCCAAGTCCTCCCCCAAGAACTGGTTGGAAAATCTCCTTTGAGAGGTTTTAATTTCTTATCCCTATTTGTTAAACTGATCATTGTAGATGAGCAATAGGGGAGGGAAATGCTTCCAAATACAACAGATTGGAGTGTTTTTCACTTTTTGCAAGTGTAGTTTAATACTAATAATATTGATAGTGGAGTTACCAAGCTCTTTCTTGAGTTGTTTATGTATGTGGATGTTTCTGTGCTTTTGGGGGGAAGAAGAGGGAGATAGATTTGATAAAAGTGAGAAAGATTTGAGGCTGTTTACTTTATCTTCCCACATCAAAATCATCCTCTTGAGGCAAAAATATATGCTTCTTTTTAAATTAGAATATATTTCAATTAAATTTAGTGGATCATTCATTTAATTATTGTGTGTGTGTGTGTGTGTGTTAGTCACTTAGTTGTGTCCGACTCTTTGTGACTCCATGAACTGCAGCCCACCAGGCTCCTCTGTCCATGGGATTCTCCACAGGCAAGAATACTGGAGTGTTGCCATTCCTTTCTCCAGGGGATCTTCCCCACCCAGGGATCAAACCCAGGTCTCCTGCATTGCAGGCAGATTCTTTACCATCTGAGCCAGCAGGGAAGCCCTCATTTCTTTATTGTAGAAGACCTATTAGCAAAAAGCATTTCATTGCAGTATTGAGAAAATTGGAACAACACAGGAAAAAAGCCAAGTCTTCCTTTCTTTCCCTTTACTTTATTAAGGTGAACGTCTCTTGAGAGATTAGAGGAAAAACTTGGTTACCCTTCCAAAGGCAGTGATGACCCTTCCAGATCTGGCTGGAGTATTGAATGAAGTGTGTGGGGAAAAAAAAATCAGCTGAGGGCAGGGTAAATTCCCCACAACTGAAGTTTTAAAACAGAAGAGTGTGGATGTAAGAAAAACATACTCAAGGGAGACATGTTCTGGAAAACCTCCACTCCTTCATAATCACCTGTGGCCTAGGTAATCAGAGCCATAAAGCATTCAGATTTGTGCCCTACTGTATTTTTTATTGAAGTATAATTGATGTGCAATACTGATAAGTTACAGATGATTCACAGTTTCTAAAGAGTTTATTCCATTTCCAGTTATTGTAAAATACTGGTTGTATTCCCTAAATGCTTTCCCAGATAACACTAGTGGTGAAGTATCCTGTCAATGCAAGAGACATAAGAGACTTGGGCTCCATCCCTGGGTCGGGAAGATAGCCTGGAGAAGGTAATGGCACCCCACTCCAGTATTCTTGCCTGGAAAATTCCATGTGCAGAAGATCCTGGCGGGCTACAGTCCGTATGCTGTACATATATCCTTGTAGCTTATTTGATACATAAGAGTTTGTACCTCTTAATCCTCCAGCCCTATACTGCCCCTTTCCTCACTGGTAAGCACTAGATTCTCTCTGTATCTGTGGGTCTGCTTCTTTTTTTGTTATAGTCACTAGTTGGTTATAGTAGATTCCACATATAACTGAAATCATACAGTATTTCTCTTTCTCTGTCTGACTTATTTCACTTAGCACAATGCCCTTCAGGTCCATCCATGTGGTTGCAAAGAGCAAAATTTCCTTCTTTTTTAATGACTGATGAGTGACCTATTCTTGAGGTAAAGAGCCAGCTAGCTGCCTTTAAACCCTCGAGAAAGCAGAGTGAAGCAAGCAGAAGACTTTGTGGCCAGAGCACAAGAGGGGACTGGTCCAGCAGGTGGAATGATGTGAGAGCAACCAGTTCAACCTCATAGACTTAAAGTGCTATAAAGGCGAACTTCTCAGACTTTAGCCTCCAGAGATCTTAAAATGTAGCCTCTGCTTCTGGAGGTCAGTGTTTACCTTTACCCTCATGGGGAAGGAGAGATCATGTTTCCCCTGCCCTTCTAGCGTATTGGCTGAGATGCCCTGTAATAAAAGACAGATTAACAAGAGAAAAAAAACAACAAAAGTTTAGTAACCTGTGTGTCCCCTGTATATGTGGGAGAGACCCAGGAAAAGTGAGGGACTCCCTCCCAGAAAAGACCGAACTGCCAGAAATAACATCTCCAGCCAAAGAGGAAAAAGGACGTGTGGGTTTGGGGGAGCAACTGACAGGAGGTTGTCAGGAAAAGCACAGAAAATGAGTATAGTTGTTAGGCAGATTTAACTCCTGCCTTAATATGATCAGAGTTGATAAGATGAATAAGAATTTCTGAAATTTCTAGATTTAGTTCGTCCTGCTCTTCCAGGTACAGACAGGAAGATATCCTTACAAAAGGAGATTTCCCTTACAAGTCCAAATGTCTTTTACTAAAAGGTAACTTCTCAGTTCTCAGAGCCTCTCCAGTATCTGCTGTTTGTTACAAATAACCAGCCTAGAAAACAATCCTCACGCCAATGAGGCATATTTTGGGATGGCAGATTCTTCCCTCCTTCACCCTTTTACAGCTTTTTTTTTTTTTTATAGTTTTTTTTTTTTTTTAACTGGGCCTGACAGCTACACTGACAAGAGATAGGTCAGCAGAAGAAAAACACACAAATTTAGTTAATATTAATACACACT
Organism: Odocoileus virginianus; assembly: GCF_023699985.2. Lineage (NCBI taxonomy): Eukaryota > Metazoa > Chordata > Mammalia > Artiodactyla > Cervidae > Odocoileus > Odocoileus virginianus. The sequence goes on from NC_069682.1 coordinate 52,551,781, forward strand.
AGACATCATAAAGAATGAAGACCCAGAGAAACGGCAACGCTTCCTTGCTCTCATATTAGGTTGAACAGAGTGGAAAAGTGATGAAACTCCGGGGAGATGAGATGATGAGTGTCAGGATACATTTAACAGGAGGCTTCCTGTGTGGTGTTTTGGATCTGTCATGAATCCTCTGTTCCTTGTTAATTCCTGAATATTCAGGAATTAAGAGGAGAGGCAAGCCTCTCCCCGGACTGAGGAATGCATGCATTTCCTTTGTTGGTTTTTCCTTACGGTGAAAAGTAACTATTTCCGACCCCCTTTTGATACGGATCTGCCTTTTGGCCTTTTGGTCTCTATTGCTCCTTGCTTCCTTGGTAAACTTGTAAAGTCTGGTCTCTTGATCTTTATCTGAAGAAGCTACCTTGTATTACGGTGTATATACTCTTACAGAATTCAATAAAGCACCCTTATTCCATCATTGCTTGGGTCCCCGTGTCTTTCTTTCTTTTCTCTCTCTCTCTCTCTCTCTATTTCTGGCTGATTCCCTGGAACACGAAAGCCGGCTGCATAACCCAGGGAATATTAGCCTCTCTCCTTCTTTCACTTTCTCATTGTTGACTCCGGACCACTAGGTTACGGTCCATTAAAGGACCCCAACAGATGAGTATCGTTTGAACAAATAAAGTTTCTGTAGAATTCTGTTGGCCTCAACTTCTCATCCCTGGTGATAATATGTTGCTTTCCTCCTGGTATGGGGAACATGTCTTACAGGAATTTCATCTCCCTCCTTTAAAGAAAAGAAGGAAGATAAGAGTGTTTTTCTTATATTTGCTGTCTTTCAAATGCCTTTAACTCAAAATCATCCCTATGCCAGAATGATTTTGGCATACATGGTGTGTTCTGAACTCCTTCAGATTCAGTGGGTCTGAAGTGAGCCTCAGAATATGAGTAACAGGCATAGAATAGTGCTAGCTGAATGGAATCAAAAGTTAAATATGCATCATTAATTTTCTCTAAAAATCCAACAAGCTAGGACAATGATATATATGACTATCCTGTTTTTAAAATTTCAAGTATATTTTCCAGAGTTATCTCAGTTAATCTCTTAAACATCAAACTGCTGAGGACAGAGATGTATGAATTGGATCTTTTGAGTCTCTATGAAGATTTTTATAAAACGCATGATTTATGTTCCTTCATTGAGCATTGTTCTATAAACAGTGTTTTATGATATCAAAGTAATGATGCAAGGAGGCTTTTGGACTGAGGTGATTTTTACCCTTTCCTTGCCTACCAAATGGAACCAAACCCTTAGTGGAGTATTTCTTGTAAATGCCTCAAGAGTAAGAAAAACAACCCAACACAAACAGCCAATCAGGGTTTCCCAAATGGTGCAACCACTTAACCACAGCCAATCAAACGGTTCCCTTGTTTTGCATCTTCTCCTTGACTTCAGGTCCTGTCTGGGAAGTGCTCCTAACCTCTAAACCTTTGGTACTGCCCAATACAAATTGATTTTTGCTCAAATGAGTTCTCAAATCTTTCAGAGAAAAAAAGCTTAAAATTTTCTTGTTTTTGAAATCAAACACTCCTCCTCCCTCCCCATGTCTTCTGGATCACAGTAAAAATCTTTCATTTGATCAGAAAGCATCACAGAATCAATTCAATGCTGCCTGAAAAGGATTAGTCGCCGCCTTGTGGATAAGAAAATTGCCACATCCAAAAATAATCTACCATTTTATGTACAAACTAATGATGTGGAACCTCCAGCATGGTTCATTTTCAAAATATCATACAGTTACTTGTAAACCCCTGTTAAAAATGAGACCGCAAGCCCCAGATGAGTCGCTTATGCTAAGCTCTACTTCACCCAACTGAGACTGACCGTTTCGGCTCTCCGGAAAAGGAACCGTAATCAGGAATAGCCTAGTCAGGTAAGTCATCTGCCTGGTTGCCCCTTGCCACCCTGGCCGCTGAAGGAAGGTGACCTTGCCACAGCCAATCTGCTCTTTGCTGGTATCACTTTCTTGTCCAGTCCCTTCTGTTTGTAAAGCTTCCGTTTTGTACAGCCCCTCCCTCACAGCTCCTTTCTGTCTGCTAGGTTGGATGCTGTCAATTCATTAATCACAGGATAAAGTCAACAAGATTTAAATTTACTCAGTGAACTTGTTTTTTAACACCCCCAAAATTATTCTTTTTAAACTGCCACTGTTTGGCAGACCCTAAACAGGACACCTCATTGTCAGAGTGAATTTAGAAAGAGGAACAAAAGGTTTTCAGAATGTTTACAGCAGTAGCTGCTCACAATTTCTATTTCCTAATCTGGGGACTCCCTCAAAAGACACAGGGCTCGACATTAAAATGCAGTTTATTTCTAATGTATTCATTTTATTGAATTTCCATCTGTGTCCCTAACCAACCTTGTGTATGATAAGAGGAAGAGGGACTCAGCAAAGGTGCAGCCAGGAATCTTCCTCAGATGCGTCTAGTCCTGTTGTCATGTCTGCAGCTCAGAATTACGAAAGTAATTGGGACAGAATTTCCCCCTCAGCAGTTTTTTGAACTAATCAGGGAGAACGAAGACAAATTCTGAAACAGAACTGTATAAAAAGCAAATCAAAACAATACCAGAAAAATCCACATAGTGTTTTCCCAATATTCAATTGATCTCAAGGAAGGAAAAAGCCCAGATTCACAAAAACCTGTGTATTGTTTTATTATATATAAAACCAAGCATACAATAATTACATAGCAAATAACAAACATGCTGAATTTTGAATGGTGCTCCGTACATGTTCATGAATAAATAATAAATTCTGCTTATTACTTTGAAATACAGTACCACCAAGAGGTCTATATTTTTGTTTTACTACTTGTGTAAATGAGCACAAAGGAAAGAGAAAATATGTGATATTTAAACATGAATGGTAGAAATTCTTCTCTCTGGAAACTAACCAAATAGGCCCAAGAACCACTACAAACCAGTGATACCCTCTCCCCCCATCTTTTTTGTCATAGGTTGCCAACCCCATGCTATCCCAGTTAAGTTACAAACTTTTAGTCAGTTTATAGTCATTAAATAGTCACAACCTAAACAATTGTAGCTAATATTGATATATTTTTGTAGTTCACTTCTGTAGTTTTTACAACTTTTCCCCCTGATTCCAAGCCTGAAACAGTTCTTAGCACTTTTTCTAAACTTTGGGGTTGTTTCTTTTTTTGCTACCATTTTATTGGCTACTTTAACTGATTTAAATGCAACATGTATGTAAACAACTGCACAGAAATGACAGGCACTTCTTAGGAATACAGTGACTCATGTCACAAGATTCCATGACTTCGATCTGATGGACTGAATTAGTTCACGACTCAACTCTAATGCGGTCTGCTCTAGTGGCAAGATTTTTATCTGCAGCATTTAGTGCATTAAGATGTGCGCATCAGAAATCATAGAAGTGTGCTTCTGCTCTGTAATGAACCTATATTCATTAGGAGCTCTGATCCAATCACAATAATGTCTCTTAAAATTACCAACCAGAGGCAAAAAACTAAACAAGCAAAGCCACTTTTTCAGGCTTTTCAAACTGTCCTAACATGTGACATTATAACTATGCTTCCGAATTAAGCAACCAAGTCAAAGAGCAAGGAACAAACGTAACATCCGAGGTATTACCTCAACATTTCTTAATCAGCTCAGACATACAGGAGGCCAGGAAAGATAAACCATGTCACCGTCCAGATCTCCTGCACAGGTGTATTACTGCAAGAGGCAGCAGCTCAGCATAAACCCTGGGTTTTTAATCAGGATTAATATCAGGATCATATATGTGTATATAACATGCTTACAGAGATTTATTGGCCCTGCAACTTCATACAGAGCTGCATGAACATCTAGCAGAAAAAGAAATCATGAGTGGGGTGTAGACAGGACTTGCCTATCAGTGATCACAGAAGCAGGCCCGTCAAAAGACATGTGGGGGAATGCTCAGGAACCACAGGAAGGAACAGTTATGAATAACAATATGTTTTAAAAATATACTTATACTGAGTACAAATGTTACAGTATAATTGTGAACCATGGAAGTGATGCTGGGCAGATATACATCTTTTGTTCATTTATAAAAAGGCCTAAGATCTTACCATAACCAGTGCTTTCTCCAGTAGGGCAGTGTGAGGAAGAAAGACTATAAGAGGGAATCTGGAAATAAAGTCTGAAAAGAAAAGGACTACCATAAACATCTTTGTTGTTTAATATGATTAAGATCAGATTTTCATATGGCATCTTAATATTCAATTTTGACCTATTATTTTTAACTATGTATAAATGCATCTTGTCTTTATGTTAACTTAAACAGTGACTTGGATGACACTGAATTGCTGGGTAAAAAGTCTGCCAGTTGGTAAATATTTTCAAATGAAATGTGCCAAGTTTTTCATTTGCCCCAAAGATGAAAAAACAGAGACATATATGTAAAGAAAAATAGAAGAATTGTTTGAAGGAATAATATCAGCTATAGTCATTAAAACATACTGTACATCAAGAATTTTCAACCAAAGGTTTTAAAGATTTTTACAATAATATCAAAAGCAATCACTTCACACCACCATAGGAACAAGTAGATGTGACTTCAGTTCAGTTCAGTTGCTCAGTCGTGTCCGACTCTTTGCAACCTCATGGACTGCAGCATGCCAGGCTTCCCTGTCCATCACCAACTCCCGGAGCTTGCTCAAACTCATGTCCATTAAGTCAATGATGCCATCCAACCATCTCATTCTCTGTTGTCCCCTTCTCCTCCTGCCGCCTTTTTTTAAAAAATTTTTTTCATTTATTTTTATTAGTTGGAGGCTAATTACTTTACAATATTGTAGTGGTTTTTGTCATACATTGACATGACATGAATCAGCCATGGATCTTTGTGACTTAACAGCAGTAACATAAGAAGCATTTAGGAGAGTCAGGAAGCCACAGGGCCATGTAAGGATGTGAAGACATTCATTCAGTAACTTTAGTCATGCTCCCCGCACCCCCAGCAAGATTATAAAGTCCTGCTCTTGCAAATGAAAACAGATCATCATTTTAATGACAGAAGAGGGCCCAGGTCCCAAATCAGGAATGTAATAAGGGTTCCACTCAAAGTGGTTCCGTGTATATCTGTCTGATTATAGGCCCTGCATTTGCAAATTCTAAAAAGCAGTTTATCTGTGGCACCTCTTCAGAGACACCAGCCGCCGGGAATTCCAGGTGTCAACATTTCATTCTTCCTCCCACCACATGCCAACATGGTGGCATGCTTAGACCATGCTTAGACCCACCAACCTCCACTGGGATGAAGTCTGCATACTGACAGGATACAAAAAATTGACTTCACACCACCTCTAAAAGGCCTTCTTAAAAAACAACAACAACAACAAACCCATGTTAGGGAAAGCGCATGAAAGCCCTAGATTCCACTGTCTCCCAAGAGCAGGAAACTTAGTGATAAATGACTTTGCCCAAAATAGATGCTGTTGAGGAAGGGCCCAAGCTTCCCCTGGGGTGAAACAGCCAGAACTTCTGTTTGAATCCTTTAAGGCCAGGGTGCAGAGAGCCCTGTCTCAGACACTCAGGATTCTCTACTGTTTGAAGCCGTACCCACTAGCTCACATGTGCTGTATCTAGCCTGGCTGAGATTTCAGAAGTGGAATTCACTCAAGTCCCGCTAGAGAGCAGTGGTTTTATTTCTTTCTGTGGCACAGACTTTGGCTGATGTTTACCTCAAGTTTGCCTAAGACTGTCAACACAAAGTATGATTACCTAAAGATTTCTTTCTTTGAAAACAACCCTGTGTGGCCGGGGTGGAGGTGAGGGTGGGTGGACTAAAGAACTGTCCACCCCTTCAAGCTCAGTAAACCCAAAGTCTCTTACAATTCACTGGAGGGGAACTTTTGGAAGAGCTTTAATACTGAGTCATCTGCAGGTCCTTGCAACTCATCATCTCAGTTATTTCTTGAATTTGTACGTGTTTTGCTTTCCTCCATTAGCTTTGAGCTTTTTCTCGCTGGATATTGTGGCATGAGCACAGTTACTCACATTTCCCTTCTTCTTAAGACCTGTGTGTGCTGGTGCTCGGGCAGCCCTGCAGCCGTCTGAGGGATCCAGGATCACGGCTGGTGGCTGGGATGCACGGAGGTTCCCATTGCTCTCGATCTTGGGGCCACCGTCCCCGCAAGATAAGTCCCAGGGCTGCAGCCTGGAGTTGTTGTTAAATTTCTTTTTCTTCTTCTCTGTCTGCACCTCCAGGGTATGCTTCTGAGAACATAATCGGCTACTGCTCAGCACATCAAGGGGCCTGGGGGAAGCCTCACCAGTGTAACAGAATGGATGGACTTCCTCGCAGAGCGTGTCTTTCTTTCGTGAAGGGCCTGACTTCGGAGGCCCTTCCTGCTGAGGCCTAGACAGAGCGCTAGGCATCAGCTTGCTTCTCCCAGGGCTCTTCAGGGCCCCCGAGGTCCCAGGGGCAGTGGGAGGCCTCCCTTTGGCCACCTTGCCTTTCTCGCACTGGACGGTCTGGATCTGCAGCCACTCGAGCTGGACGAGCCTGTCGACGTACTTGCCCAGGAGCCCCCCAGCTTTGGGCACAGTCTCTGTCCTGCGCTCGGAGTGCAGGAGCATGGCCATGTCCCGCAGGTCCCAGGAGTTGCACGGGGGCGGGAGGAAGTCGGGGTAACAGTATTCAGGCCGGGTGGGGCCCTGACCCGGGTGCAGATCAAAGTAAACCGGGTCAATCTCTTCTGCTCGAAGGTGAAGATCAGGAGGTGTGAGGGGGGATGGGGAGATGGCAATCCTTTCTGAATCAGAGAGGTCGCTGGCACTGTCCTCCTCTTCGGCATCTCCTTTGATGATTTTCATGGACTGAAAGTCCAGAAACAGCTTGTTCCCTGAGGGCCCCCGATACCTGGGGCTGAGGGGACTCTTTTTGAGGTTTCCTTCTGGGGAAATGCTTTCCTTCAGCTTATCGTCAGCTGGCTGGGGGACACATCCTCTGAGACTGCTTTTCAGCTGGGAAGAAATGTGGGGGACTTGGGGTTTACTCTGTCTTTTTCTGGAATTCTTGGGATGTTGTACTTTATTCCAAGATGGGCCTGCATTCATATTGCTGCGAGAAATAAAATTGCAATTCTTAGTCCATGTGACACAAACTGGCCTTCTAATGAATTAAGAAAGTAATCAAAAGAAGCCTCTAGTTGTACATTTCAGCCATGGCAGTGGGTTAGAAAATGTGAGGCCTCTAAACTCTCAAGTTACAGGACAGTTTTCCACTTGATAACTCTATTTAGGAAATAATATAAAGCAGGTACCAGAACCCAAAATGCATGGGTTCATTTTGCAGCAAATATCAGCTTTTAAGAAAAACACTAACATTTCATAAAGTACTTATATTATCATCTTAAACCCATTGTGTGTACTTTGAAAAATATCTCTTGTAGAACGCTCAGTCTGTTGTTAATGATGAGCACTGTTTAATAACACAAACAAATAAAATCCACACCTTTCTTTTATATACCTATTTTAAATTAAACATAGACAGGATGTAAAATACACATTTTACAGAACTTAACCGCTGGTTGGTGGTAACTCTGAGCCAGCAAATATCCTAAGGAAAACTGTAGCATATACAACCTACACCTTGAGCCAAAAGCTTATCAAAGCATCAGAGTATCTTCAAATAGAAAACACACTAGGGAAAACAGTGTTTAGAGGGATAGGAATAAAATCACACAATGCCTGATAACACAATATGAATTTTTTAAAAGGCTTAAATGCTACTTTTTTTAAATTTTATCATTTTTAAAAATTGAAGTATAGTTTATTTTCAATGTGTTAGTTTTTGGTGCACAACAAGGTGATTCAGTTTTATATATATATATATATATACGTTGTTTTTTTTAAATATTCTTTTCCACTATGGTTTATCTTGGGATATTTTTGAACACAGCTCCCCATGCTCTGCAGTAGGGCCTTGTTAATACTGCCCTTTGAACAGTGGGGAGGCAGATCTCATGAATACATGTACACATTACTAGCATGGCAACTGATTCTTCCTCTAATTTATTTCTGAGGCAGCATCTCATATCAGAGGTGAAAATATTTTCTTTTCAACTTATTTACCAAGAACAATGCACTTTACCAAGATGAATAGCACTTCTCAGCAACATCAGTCTGGTGTGGTTAAAAAAAAAAAGGATGGTAAACATGCTTTGTGGAAACCTCAGAGGTTCACTCGCTGGAGGTCTCCACCACAATAAGTGATTACTTGAAAATGTGCCACCTCTTAATAAACATGGAGGAGGTTAAATCATTGCCAGCAGCATAACATGTGCTCAATAAATGTTGGAAAAAATGAAGAAATGGATAAAGTAATTGCCATGATTTAGAACTCATAACCAACATTGTTAAAACTTTCCTTTACCTCTAGCTGTCTATGTGCATCCATAAAAGTTATTACTAGTATACTTTTTAAGAAAAGGAAAACAAACATAGAAAGATGATTACCCAAAATTGTGGATTCTGCTAACAGTGCAAGAATTATGACCTCCTAGAATTTTTACCAACTAGTGATGTTCAAAACCATTTGTCAGACAAAAAATATAGTGTATATACTTCTGTCTACAGACATATTTTTCTCCCAACCACACATATCAATCTGGAGAACTGAGATACTGAGCCTTTTGCAAGATAAAGTAATTACATGAAAAACTATTTACCTGCTTTTCTGATAAGATTCATTCACCCTATTCCCTTTCTTGAAAAAGTCACATGGCTGATCATCATTTAGAGTTGGACGGATTGTCTAAAAAGAAAGACATAAAAAAAAAAGAAAGAAAGACATATAGTTAATAAATACCCTAAACATATGAATACACACAAGAAAGAAACATGAAAAACTAGAACAAATCTAAATGAGATTTTACTTAAGTTAACATCACCTTTTCTGTAGTGCTCAAAATATTCTTGCTAAATCTGTTGGAAGATGCTGACAGCAGGGGAAGTGACTTCTTTCCTCCTCTAATATTTGGGAAGGATGCCTTACCACCGGAACTAGAAGCAATGGAACAGTGTTGGTAAGTACCAATTGCAAACACCCTATCATCCTTAATCGTGTTGCTTTTCACTTTTTTGTTCTTAAATATTCACAAATTGTATAAAAAGTTTTAATGGGGGGATACTGCCTTCTATTTATGGCTTAGTCTATTTTGCTTGTTTTTCACAGCGGGTATTAGATACAAGATCACGCTACTATAAATGGATTTCATCTCTCTCCCCATACACACGCATGCACACACCCACAAAATCTCCTTGGAAATAATTTGTCGAGGAAATCTGTGGGACTAATTAAGTTTGGCTGTTACTCCAAAGTTCCCATGTCCATTCATCCATTCCTTCCTTCCACAAAGAGAGTGCCTAGAAAACAGCAGGGTTAGATACCTATCCTGCTCTCATGGAGCTTGAATTCTATTGGAAAGGGCCCCTTTCAGGCCTCCAGCCTTCACTATCACATCAGTCCATGAAAAATTTATCAGTATAATACATATCACACAGTGTTCTCTCTCTGTGACATTTTGTTGATTGGTACCACCCAAAGCTGCTTCCCCCCTCTTGAGTGGCCTACTAAAAGCGCCCCATTTGAATGTGAATCTTCCTTCTTCCATAAAATCCCCTGCCTCTGAAAAAATGGAAGAGTTGGGATTATACATTCTTATTTCCTTCCTAAAACTGTTATTTTTCAAAATAAGCCATGTATGCCATTTTGATCTGTGTACATATGATGAGAAGGACAATCACATGCGGGCCCTTACAATGAATGAATGAGACCATAATCAACTGCTTAATTCTTTTCAGATGTAGAAAACGTTCTTCGCCAAACCAATTCATTAGTCTGGTTTTCCTGCTGCCTTGTCCCTCTGGATGGTACAGGAACACTCTAGAACTCTCTAGAAAGTGCACTCCCATCTTCTCCACTTCATTTCACCTGGCAAGCTTTACACCCCAGGCTGTTCTGTTTTCTGGACAAAGTTACTGAGAGAGAAGAGGTGACAGCCTGCAGGGTCCCTAAGGCTGCAGAAAGCAAGCTCTGGTTTCCCTGAAGGTTCGGGAACAAAGCTAAAAGTCTGGATTCTGCCTACAAAAATGCGTCCCAAACGCCAGAGGCTGCTTAAAGGCAGCCTTATCATTTGTCACAGGGTCTTAACCCTCGTTCTCATATCTTCCTCTCCGGTTTGGAGCCTCTGTAAGAGACAGCAGTAGCAGCAGTGCCGCCCCCTCCCCACCCCGCAGGGACAGGGACAGCGGTCCCCGCGGCAAAGCATTGTGGGTGACGCGGGGACACGACGCTTCTCGTCTACGCAGCCAGGCTCCCACGGTCTGGCCTAGGGTCCTTGTTGCAGCGCAAACGTCCAGAGAGCTGGCTACCCTCGAGGCTTAAAATGAGCTGGGGACCTGCTCCTGGGCAGGCCGAGTGGTGCGCCCCTCCCCCGCCCACATTAGCTCAGAAATCCCGGGACCGCAGCGTGCACGCTCCGGGTCCTCCGCGCGAGCAGACACCGATCTGGTACCGATTGGCGTGCCGGCCGGCCGGCCAGGCGGACGCAGACAGACACTGACCAGACCTGTTTCGCGGCCGCGGAGGACACGTGACGCGGGGCCGAGCGGGAGGCAGACGGCTGCGCTAGGCTGCGCTGGGCGGCGGGAGTCCGCGCCTGCCGCGTCACGAGGGGCGGGGCGGAGGCTCGCCGGGAAGTTCCTCCAAGTCGCGGCGGTGAGTAACGCGCGGCCGGGGAGGGGCCGCTGGGCGGACACCTCCTTCCTCGCACCCGGAGGAAGCCCAAGCCGCCGCCACCCCGCGCTCCGCTGCGGCCCCGAGGAGCGTCTGCGCGAGCAAGCGTTCGTCCTGGAAACCAGCTGGTTTGTTTTTTTTTTTTTCCTGCCCAAAGCGGAAAACCCGGGGGAGGACTCGAGGGACCAGGTGGCGGACTGGGGGAGCGCGCAGCCGGCCCACTGCGTCCTCTGCCTGCGGCATTTCCAGCGGACCCTCCCCAGGGTCGCCGAGCACGTCCCGGGACACCGAAGGAGCGGACGCAGAATCGGGAGGGAGGCCGCCCTTCGGTTCCGCCTCCCCATCGCTCGACGGTCGGCCGGGCCATGTCTAGAGGCCCGGGCTCGGCGGTCCTCCCCGCCACCGTCGGGTTCCGGAAGCCGGCCCCGCGGAGTCTCAGCTGCCTCTCGGACCTGGACGGCGGCGCGGCCCGGGAGCCGCGGCCCTGCCGGCCCCCGGGGAGCCCGGGCAGCGCGCCGCCGCCGCCGCCCGCACCGTCCGGCTGCGACCCCCGCCTGCGGCCCATCATCCTGCGGCGGGCGCGCTCGCTGCCCAGTTCGCCGGAGCGCCGCCAAAAGGGCGCGGGCGCTCCGGGCTCTGCGTGCCGACCCGGCTGCAGCCGGCAGCACCGCGTGCGCTTCGCCGACGCGCTGGGCTTGGAGCTGGCACAGGTCAAGGTGTTCAGTGCGGGCGAAGACCCGTCCGTGCCGCTGCACGTGCTGTCGCGGCTCGCCATCAATTCGGACCTGTGCTGCAGCAGCCAGGACCTGGAGTTCACTCTGCAGTGCCTGGTGCCCGACTTCCCGCCGCCCGTCGAGGCTCCGGACTTCGGCGAGCGCCTGGGCCGCCAGCTCGTGTGCCTGGAGCGCGTCACCTGCTCGGACCTGGGCATCAGCGGCACGGTGCGCGTGCGTAACGTGGCCTTCGAGAAGCAGGTGGCGGTGCGCTACACCTTCTCGGACTGGCGCAGCGCGCACGAAGTGGTGGCACGGTGGCGCGGGCCTGCAGGCTCCGGGGGCTCCGAGGACGTCTTCGCCTTCGGCTTCCCGGTGCCGCCCTTCCTGCTGGAGCTCGGCTCCCGCGTGCACTTCGCGCTGCGCTACCGTGTGGCCGGAACCGAGCACTGGGACAACAACGACGGCCGCGACTACAGTTTCACGTGCCGCAACCACGCACTGCACATGCCGCGCGGGGAGTGCGAGGAGAGCTGGATCCACTTTATCTGAGCTTCTGGGAGGTGGCCCTGCCTCACACCGCACCCCCAAGCCGGGGCCATCGGACCTGGCTTCCCGCAGCTGCAAAGTGTGCTCGCTGTGGCCCGCCTATGCTGTCTTTTACTTGAAACGGCTGGGTCACTTGGTCTAAACCGTGGCCTCCGATGCCAGAGGCCCGGCTGTGTCATGTGCTGGGTGGGGTGCTGGGTGAGTAGATGCACGAGTGAGTTGGCCCTATGAAGAAGGCCCAGGCAGGTGGTTTTGAAAAGGCCTGCACCCTGCGCCGGGAAAGCCTGTGGCTTTTGCATGTGTCCTGATCGCGTCTCTGTGAATATAGCTCTTCTTTATCATCACTGCGATGTTGAGACTTTTTACCCTTAGCCCATGCCTTCTTGGGAGCATTCTGAATTCAATAAGCTAAAAAAAAGAAAAGTCATTCTCGTGTGTTTGTGCGCACTGTAAACAGAATGTATATGCTGTGACCCCCCCATCATAGTCCCTTGAGGCATTCCTGCCCTGGGACAAGGAAAACCTGAAGTCACATTTGCATGCCAATGTCTGTAGGCTTCTAACAGCCGGGAAACTATTAATAGGCAAGAAATTGATGCCTCTTCAGTCATCATACAATCATTCCTGGGAGTTCAGGCTGCTCCATTAGGCTGTGTGTCTCCTCCATCAGCAACTGCCAAGAAGGAAAACACTTAAAACTTTTAGTTAGCAAAACAGCCCCTTCTGCGTGTTTCTTTGCACTTTATGTATTTTATTGTACGTTTGATAATTGTTTATCTGCACTTTATTAGTCATTCTGTTTAGGTTTGAGCTACCTAAGTATTTAAAGAAATTCTGCCTTACGTTATTTCAGTTTTCAGGCAACTCTGTGGAATTTGGGCAACAATGCCCTTTGCAGTTACCTTTTTGACGATTATGATGACTCTCTTGATGTCTTAAGTGTCCAGGGTTCCAGCAGTCCTCATTTGGAAGTCACATTACCAAGTGGAACTAGCAGGTATTTTCAGCAACAACCAGACTGGAGGAAAAACAATACACAAATATTTATACATTTTAATTGTTTTAAGCTGTATTTGTATATGCCTGGTTTTATCAACTACCTGCCAACTTTATTCTTTGTGCCTTTAGATAAACTTTGTAACCTTGTCTGGACTTGTTTCCCAATTTTAAAATGTTAAATGGTTGGTTTTGTTTTTTTTAACTCTCCAACCAAGAAGTCAAGGCCATTGTCTCCTGCAGAGTGCCACAACAACTTAAAACTCAGCGAGGGGCTATTTCTCTTGGTGCTGAGTGGTGGTCCGATAGCAGGTGCTAGCACAGAGGTGTGAAAACCCAGCTAAGGTGGACGTGGTCTCCAACTTGGGAAGCTGGTTTTCAAGAGCTGAAGCCAGTGTGATAAATCTTGTGAAAGCTGTCACCAGTGAATTAACTCTAAATATTTGAATGCTTGTTACCGTTTGTCAAATAAGTATGCAAAGGATGAATTTTGCCTTTTAACCAATTTCTTTTTTTATAATGGCAACTTCAGTGTTTTAAAAATTCCAGCAACAAGGATGGCTTTCTTTGGTACCTTCTGGCCTAAGAATATGAAATTCTGATTTAAAACATTGTGACTGAACTGAACAATCGCTGGCTGTTAGCACTGTGAACTCCATTGACATGGAAGAGGTAGAGAAGCCTGGTCGCATTTCCTGCTGTTTGACAAACTGTCCAGTTAGGTCTGTAAGCCCGTGAGGGCCTCAGCCACTATGCCCTGGATCCTAGCCCAGTGTGCAAAGCAGTTATCCACGGCATTCACGTATGAGCAAGAGCTGGCAAATATATTGCCATGTAAAGGCATGTGGAGAATCTTATAATCTGTGTAAAGGTCATTTGCCATAAAAGGTCTGGTCAAGGAATATGTAGTAAATGTTATATCTTCAATATTAAGAAAACCTCCATGTGCCTTTGAAAAAAGATCAACATTTAAAAACTTTAAAGCTTAAATATACCTGCCTAGTTAATAAAATAGCTTTGGGACAGCTTAAGGAGATTTGCAGGCCTGAAAACACAGTGACATAGCCTAGAAATTCAAGTTTTGTTGTGACCTGTGCAGTTGTTGGGTTGTCTCTTCAAACATATTTTAATACCTGCCATTTAAGATGACTTCACCTAAGCCTCACTATTAAACTATATGTGCACAAGTCGTTGGTTGAAGTGTGTTTTTCTTGTGGCCTGAATAGTGTGAAAAAAAGGCTTTAGAAATGTGTTAAGACGTTTCACATATGTCTTATCCTTCCTAGAATGCTGTCATGTTTAGTATCTTGCCAATATAAATAAATGCATTTTATGATGGCACCTGAGCTTCAGCAGCACAGTCGTGTGTGTCTTTGAGACACTGAGATGCATCCTTTTATGCCAGGTCAGTATTACATAGGAAGAAAGCTCTAGGAAAACACGGGGGATGGAATAGTTACTGTACTTCATCTTAGTGCTTATTGAAGCCCATGTAGGAATAACTACTGTGTATCTGCCGCCCCCCCCCACCCCCATGGTGACTGTCACTCAATTACAGAGCTTTGAACACAGGAAAAGGAAATCAACATGTCCTCTCTTATTTGCTGGCTTACAATGCTAGGTGCTGTAAGTATTTGATGTCATTTAATTCTGAAAAAAATTAAATACACTAATTCAAATAATTCAATTAAATAAAATTAATTCTGCACTACCTAGTAGATAATAGCCCCATTTCTCAGCTGAACAGAATGAAGCTCAGAGAGATTTAAGTAATTCACCTAAAGTTCCACCGTTGGCAAGTAGCAAGGTTAGCATTCAAACCCACTGCAAAGCCCACCTTCTTTCTGCCATGTGAGAAGACGCTCCCAGTAACAGTTTGTTAAATTTAATTGAACGTCCAAACGGATTATGACTGATAAGGTTTTCCATCTAACATAATCTAAAGACCTATTCAAAAACAAATGAAATTAAATAAAATCAATGATATTTTCTTCCATGTGGTGACGTTTACGACATAATCCACGACATAATCCTTGGACTTTCTGAACAATAAGAAGGGTTCTAAACGTTTTTCCTCTACTAAAAAGTGGCAAGGTGAGGAGTCACTATTTTTAATTTTTGACCTGTCTGCTGTAATTTGTGAATTCCCTGCCTAATTTACACAGTCATCTATTGCTTTTATCATTTAAACTGATACTTTAAATTGAAACATTCTAAAATTCCTGGGGAAACGCTTGATTCGCTCAGTGCCAAGCCTAGACGGCCTCAGTGCTCTGTCCCCTGGGGGTCTGGGATTCAAGCCAGTGACAGCACTCACAGCACCTGCTGCGCAGGGCCAGGGCGGGGGCCGGGGCGCGCTGGGCGTGGCCGGGAGGGCGGGGCGGAGCGCGGCGGCGGTCAGTGGAGGCTGATCAGGAGTGGTTCTGCTGCCCTCTGTTGGCCCGCAACGTGGGCCTCTTTCAGGGAACTCTGACCACGCGTCCCGGCAGGTTCGTCTAGGGTCCTCGTGTCTCTGCGGTCCCGTCCAGCCTACTCGGGTGGCTGTGGGGAGCCCGGGGTCTCCTTGGGCCGCCAGCGCTTCTGGCCCTTCAGGTTCACGTCCTGCGGGCAGCGCAGGCCCGGTCGACCCCTCCAGCGCGTCCACACCGCTGGAGGGAAGAGAGGGCAGAGGAAGGATGCTGGCGCCGCCTCTCGCGGCGCGGCCGTGGGCGAGCGGGGTCAGGGGTCGGGGTCGGGGTCTGGCTTGTGCGCGGCCGCCCACTCACCTGAAGCCCCGAGCCGCGCCCACCTCGGCCCTCCCTTTCCGGCCTTGGGAGGTGCCTGCGCTGGTGCGAGGGGCGGGGCCTGTCGGGCGGCGGCGCTGATTGGATGTGATGCCGAACCGCACGCGACGCCGATTGGACAGGCGCTTCCCGCCCTCCCTTGGCCGCCTGAGGCGCAGAGGTGATAACCGAGGCTTGGAGACTTGACGCCAGGCTGCAGCGAATCTAGGAGACCCATGAGGAGGCCTCTTTGAGCCGACAGGTTGAGCTGGGTGCCCAGAAGGGCTTCCTTGACGGTGGGGCGCGTTAGGGAAGAGTTGCGGCGTCCGCCGGGCCTCCGGGGGCAGTGGAACTAGCGAGCGGCCTCCTAACTGTTGAGGCGGAGCCGTTGAGGAAATGGCCGTGGTGGCGCAGCCAGGGTTGGGAGTGGAGGGAGGGGGGGAGGCCTACGCGGGGCGTCGAGTGGGCGGTGCGGGCCTCGCACCAACGAGTCTTGGGGCGTGTGGTCGTGAGGGGCCGGCGGCGGCCTGGACCGCGCTGGTCTTTCTTGGGCACTGGTGTCCTGGACGGGGATGGGGGTCAGGGCCCGGGTGCCGCGCGGGCCCGCGGGTCCGGGGATGACCGCGGACGCGAGCACTGGCCAGAATCAGAATATTGATGGTGACGAGAGTGGAGACGCGGGTCGGAGTTTCAGAACGGGCGCGGAAGCCGAGACTCTGGCCCCCTCCAGTCCTTCCGTCCCCACTGCTTTGTAACTGCGCTCGGGGGGTGGGGTGAGGGTAGGGTGGGGTGGGGGGGTGTGATGGAGGTGTGTGTGTGTGTGTGTGTTTTTGTAGAGGTTCGCCTCTGGCCTCGCGGCAGCAGTGCACGCCAACTGTTTCCCTTCCCCTCGCACCGCACCCATTCTTCGCGAGTGTGTTCTCCGTGGCCCCCCCTTTCCGGGGTGGAGTCGTGATGTCCACGCTACCAGCAGAAGGGTGATGAGATGGGTCCCTGTGTCACAGTCTGGGGGTCACGGGCGATGCCATTTTGCAGCTGTTGGTGAAATAACTTGTGTTAACACTTGAGTCGTGTTGGGGAAGAGTCCGGATTCACGTTCGAAACTGTTGTAGTTTGCTCTGGTGGCTGAGCGGACTGTTCCATTGAGTCAGCTTTGGGGAGGAAATGTGTGCCTCTGACAAGTTATTGGGTGTTTTTTTAAACCTTAACCCTTTTATCGGCCTGCATATACACATTCATCCTGTAAGGCTTGCCTGTAACGCCAAACCTGCTTAGTTGACCGCTCCCCCGCCCCCATATATACACACACGCAGACTCGAAAAATTATTATTCCGTGCTAGGTCTCCCTAGACCATTCTATTGCTCCTTGTTCTAGTGAATAGAACTTCAAAGCAGTTTAAAGATATTTTAAATTGTTTACTCGTTATGGTAGAAAGAAGTGTATCGCTTTACCCTCTAGACTCAGCCTTTCCTCTCAGCTGCAAATGTTTGTCTTGTTTAATGCCTAGTACTCAATTTGGGGCTCTGTTAAAGTCAGTTTGCATTCAACCTTGGAAGGGAGGGAGTAGTTAACTGGATTGTTGAGTTCAGTTTCTTACTTGAAAAATCTTCCTGTGTAGATACTAATTAATTTTCCTTCCCCTTGAGTGGTTTCTTGAACAAAAGTAGACTAGGAACTAAACCATCTTTTTAAAGCTTTGTATGCCTCTTGGCCATAAGTAAGTCTTTTGTGTTATATTTCCTGTGTTAGAGTACTTTGTAAATTACATGTAAATTCGAATTCACATTGTTGTGGTTGTGATGCTGGAAAGTGTAAAGTATAGGCAGGTCTGACCCAACAACTGCTGACAGTAGGAGAAAAGTACAAATAGAGCCCCTAAAATATTTTAAGTATTTAAACTTTTTAATTACATTTTCAAATTGTGAAATAAAATGTTCTAGCCTTTAGTTTCAGACAGATACCTTCATTGCAACAAAACAGAAAAATGTATATGAAGCTCTTGAATGTTGGCAAAAATATCAAAGATACTTGAATGCATTTATTATGGATGTTTGATGGACTGCATTTTTGTAGAAGTATAATGACCTGTATAATTCATGAATTAGTATATATTTCACAAACTTTCATTTTAGTAAAATCAGTAAATCAAGAATTTTACTGTTGTATTGACAGTATGATTGAAGGATTAAAACACAGGTAATTTTGTTCAAAATGTACTAATTTGAGTATATTTTCACCAAAAACATGATGTAAGTGTAAAAAATAGTACTTTTCCTTTAATATTTTCTACAATATTAAAATTTTCTTAAAACTAAGGTAAATACAAATTATTAGTGAACATTCATCAAAATAATTTCTTCTAATTACACTGAAATTTTTAATAAATCTTATTAAATATTTTTATAAGAAGTCACTATTCTTGTGTTTGCCCTCTAACTGTGCATAGTCCATATCATGTTCGTGTGGTTTCCTAGGTTTATGTAGAAACAAACAATAATGGGTTGCTTAGAAATACAAAATGTTTCTCTGGCACCATGTGCAACTGTTGTGAACACTGTGCACTTAGTTTCTAGTACTTCCAGAGCCACAAGTTAGACTACAAAGAGAAGCAAGAAAATGGACATTTGGCGCTATAAGGAAGCAACTTTTCCTTATGCAAGAATCAATTAGTTTTGTTCTACCAGAGAAAGAATTTGACAGTTAACTAATGTCTTTTTCTCTTACCTGAGCACTTAGGCTGCTCAAGTTTTATCTCCTTTCTGAAGCAGGGACTAAAATATCAGTATCAGCACAACCTACAATCTTCTCTGCATTGTTTCAGCTTCTCCCTCACCCCCACCCCAAGTCCCTTAAACTTATTATTGTTATGTAAGATTTTTAACATACAGAATAAACGGACTAGTGTAATTAACTGCAGTCCCTTCCTTTAATTTTTATTTTTATGATGCTTATTTATTTTTGTCTGCGCTGGGTCCTCTTTTTGTGTGGACTTTCTGCAGTTGCCGTGCTCAGGCTTCTCGCTGCAGTGGCTTCTCTTGTTGCAGAGCACTGGCTCGAGGGTGCACGAGGACTCAGTGGTTGTGGCTCACAAGCTTAGTTGTCCTGCAGCATGTGGACTCTACCCAGACCAGGGGTCGAACCCATATCCCCTGCACTGGCAGGCAGATTCATAAGCCCTGAACCACCAGGGAAGTCCTATCCCCTTCTTTTAAAGATATAGGCAGGGAGAGTGTTTCTTGGGGGCTTAAAGGCCATGAGTTGTGAGAGTGAATGTGTTCATGGTTATAGGACTTGCTGGGTCAGTACTGAGTACTGGATTCTGAGTAAATAAGAATCCTTAATCCTCTCTTAAATAGAGTCCTTAATGAAATTATGTCTGTGGGTGTGAGAAAGAGACAGTGATATACAAAAAGTTTATATCTATTACTTTTTATGCTTTGTGCTTTTTGTTTCAAATTTTTTCACCATTCAAAGTCACAGACATCCTCCTGAGTTTCCTTCTAATGGTTTTAAAACATTTTCATTTTAGTAAATTCATCGTTTATTTTGTGAATGGTGAATGGGGGAAGCAGGGGCCTAATGTTATTTTTTATATTTTGAGTTAGTTCCCAGTGTCATTTTGGGCATTTGGGGGTGTTTATTGACTAATTTACATTTATTATTAGCAAAACCTTCTTACTCATATATGAAGTTCAAATATATGCTTGGATATACATTTGGATTCTCTTGGTTATTGATCCATTTGTTTATTTCCTATTTTTAGTATTTTTTTTGTAATTGTGACTTTGTAATCTATTTTGATAGCAAAGAGGATGATTCTTCCATTTATTTTTAAATAGTACTTTTGTTAATAGAATTCTAGCTTGCTGTTTTTCTTTCAGAACTTTTTAGTTTCTTTCCTTTTAGTGTTCTTGTCTGGCTTTGGTATCAGAATAAGCCTGGCTAATGAAATAAGTTTAGAAGTGTTCCTTTCTCTTCTGTTTTTTTGTAAGAGTTTGATGAGTTTGATGGTAGAATTCACCAGTGAAGCCGTCTTGTCCTGGACCTTTCTTTTCTTTTTCTTTTTTTTTTTGGCTGTGCCGGGTCTTCATTACTATGAGGGCTTTTCTCTAGTTGCAGTGAGTGGGGGCTACTCTCTAGTTGCGGTGCACAGGCTTCTCATTGTCGTGACGTCTCGTATTGCTGAGCATGGGCTCTAGGGCACACAGGTTCAGTAGTTGCAGTGTGAGGACTCAATAATTGTGGTTCCTAGGCTCTAGAGTTCAGACTTGATGGTTGTGACACATGGGCTTTGTTGCTCTGTGGCATGTGGGATCTTCCCAGGCTAGGGATCGAGCCCTGCTCTCCTGCCTTGACAAATGGATTCTTTACCACTGAGTCACCAGGGAAGCCCCTGGACCTCTCTTATTGGGAGGTTTTCAATTACTAATTCAATTTCTTTACTAATAATTGGTCTGTTCAGATTTTGTTTTTTCATAACTCAGCCTTGACAGGTTGTATATATTTCTTATTGGTTCCATTTTTTTCTAGGTTGTTCAGTTTGTGGTCCAAAAAGATGCTTGATATGATTTCAGTCTTCTTAAATTTATTAAGATTTGCTTTATGGCTTAATATATGATCTGTCCTGGAGAGTATTCTATGTGTGCTTGAGGTGAATATGTGTCCTATTGCTGTTCTATAGGAATTCCATATAGGTCTGTTAGATCCATCTATCTAATGTGTAGTTAAAGTCCAATCTTAGAGCACTTTAAAGAAGTTATTATTCTAATTCTTTTGGCTTTCATAGTTTCTATTGGTCTTATTGATGCTGCTTAAAAGCAGTTTGTTTTTTTATTTTGAACTTTGATTTTCAGCAGTTTTCTGTGTTACCCCAGGTTTGGTTTTACTTTTCCTTTGCTGGGATCCATAAGGTTTTTTGAATCTATTGTTCGATGCATTTTGTTGGTTTGGGGAATGTGTCAGTCATCATATCTTAGGTATTGGTTCTGTCACAGTCACTATCTCCTTTCCTGGATTTATAGTTATACATACATGGGGCTTAATAATTTATCCTGTGTTCTTGATCTGACTTCTGATACTTACCCCCGACCCCTGCCATATTTTTGTCTCTGCTTCATTCTGGATATATTCTTCTGGTACCACTTCATTTCTCAAATTTTTACTTCATCTGTGTCTCATCTGCTATTAAAACCATCCATTTATTTCTTAATAATCTTGTTATTGATTATTTTTGTTTCTAGAATTATTTGGTCTTTTGTTCAAATTTCCTTGACCTTCCTTATCTCCCACCCCAGTTTCCAGTTCTCTGCCACCATTCTCAGTCTTACAATCATTATTTATACAGTACTCAGTTATTTTGAAGTATTTTTCTGATAACTACCATCTGGAGGTCCTGTGGGTCTCTCTTTTTGACTAGTTCTTTCACCTTTTAATTAGTTCATCCAAGTCTATGAATTGCACTTTAAGTATTGATTTGGTTACATCCTATAAATCTTTTTATCCTTTAGGTTTTTGTATGTTGATGTTTTCTTAGTCACTTAAACATTTTGTCACTTCTGTCTTTTAATATCCCACAGACTATTCAAATATATGCATTTAAGTTTCTGAATAGATGGAAGTTTGAAGCTGCCTTTGCAGCTGATTTCTAAATTTATTGAATTGTGAAAACAGATAATCTGTTATGTTTATTCTTTTGCATGCATTGTGTTTTGTTTTTGCTGTGGTGACTTAATATTTTCTCTTTTTTTCTTATTCAGAAATGTCCTTACAATGTGTCTAGATGTAATTTTTCTTATTTATCTTGAATTCCATGGAATTTTTCAATTTGTGGATGTTTGCGTTTGTTTTGGGAATGTTCTTAGCTATTATTCAACTGTTGCCATCCTACTGTTCTTTTTTGTTTTAAAATTTTTCTAAGTTTCTTAAAGAATAGATACTGGAATGTATGCATTTCTTCTTCTTATCTCAACTTTAATTCTATACTTCCTTTGTGATATTCTGTGGTACCTTCGACTTTGTCTTTTTATTCCAAGGAATGTTCCCTCCTGACGCTTTCAGGCCTGTGGTGATAGTGGCAGCGGTGAATGCTCAGGGTTCTCTAGCCTATGCTGTTCCTCTTATGTTCCTTATTAATCTCCTTGTTGGTTGCTGACCTCCAATACTTATTTATTACCTCCGTAATTGCATTACTACAGGCTAAATTTTCATCCTCTGTGATGACCTGGGGAGAATGAGAAAGAGAGTGAAGCCAGGTAGAAAATAGGGACACCCCTACTTGGGAGGTGGGAAAGCAGACTATGGGTCCCTGCATTTCCAGTATTTTTCAGGCAAAATGGTAAAACAGCTGCCCACTATTTAGAGATCTTGGAATCATTGCTGGTATTCTGGAATTCCCAGAAAGCCACAGACCTAGAATCACCCATTTAGTATTTAAGCTAGAATAGAGAAAACCAGATGGGGCAAGACCACAGTAGGCCCTGGATAGACTTGTTTGGAGCAGCTGGACACTAGGTACTTATTTGCAAAGACTGGTATTTTCTTGGTATTTTCACTTTGCTCACAATAACCCAAACCTACCTTTCACTGATCCCTAGCTTTGGACCCTACCTACCTACATTTTAGTGTGAATTTACTTTTAAAAGGTTAAATAAGTATAAATTGCAAGTAAAACTGAAGTTTCCCTTCGACAAATAGCTGATCACAGTTTTGTGCAACTCTCTATTCTTTTTCCTCAATAAGCTGAGGAATAGTCAAACTATCCAAATGGTATAAGTGAATGTCTCTCTCTCTATACACACAGGTGGATGCACACAATTGTGTGTATACTTAAATTGTACCTAGAGATAATTGTAAATAACATAGAGTTTCTTTTTTTATGTAAGTGGAATTATGCTGTATTTATCATTGGGCAGCATGTTTTTTAATCACTAAAACTATTTGGCTGCAGATATCTAAAATTCAGGTTTATTGTGTTCACAAAATTGATTATCATATGCCACATTATATTTATTCATTCCTTGCCCCCTCTCCCATTCCCAGCATCGATCTAGGTGCTTTTGAGTTTTCCCACTCAGAACAATGCCAAAGAATGTTCAAACTATCACACAATTGCACTCATCTCACATGCTAGGAAAGTAATGCTCAAAATTCTCCACACCAGGCTTCAACAGTACATGAACCGTGAACTTCCAGATGTTCAAGCTGGATTTAGAAAAGACAGAGGAACCAGAGATCAAATTGCCAACATCCGCTAACTCATCGAAAAAGTAAGAGAGTTCCAGAAAACATCTACTTCTGCTTTATCGACTATGCCAAAGCCTTTGACTGTGTGAATCACAACAAACTGTGGAAAATTCTTAAAGAGATGGGAATACCAGGCCACCTGTACCTGCCTCCTGAGAAGTCTGTATGCAGGTCAAGAGGCAACAGTTAGAACCTGGATCGACAGACTTGTTCCAAATCAGGAAAGGAGTACATCAAGACTGTATATTGTCACCCTGCTTATTTAACTTATATGCAAAGTACATCATGCAAAATGCCGGGATGGATGAAGCATAAGCTGGAATCAAGATTTCCGGGAGAAATAGCAATAACCTCAGATAGGCAGATGATACCACCCTTATGCAGAAAGCGAAGAGGAACTAAAGAGCCTTTTGATTAAAGTGAAAGAGGAGAGTGAAAAAGTTGGCTTAAAACTAAATATTCAGAGAACTAAGATCATGGCATCCAGTCCCATCACTTCATGGCAAATATATGGGGAAACAATGGAAAGAGTGAGAGACTTTTATTTTTGGGGGGCTCCAAAATCACTGCAGCCATGAAATTAAAAGATGCTTGCGCCTTGGAAGAAAATCAATGACAAACCTGGACAGCGTATTAAAACGTAGAGACATTACTTTGCCAACAAGGATCTGTCTGGTCAAAGCTATAGTTTTTCCAGTAGTCATGTATGGATGTGAGAGTTGGACTATAAAGAAAGCTGAGCACCAGAGAATTGATGTTTTTGAACTGTGGTGTTAAAGAAGACTCTTGAGAGTCCCTTGGACTGCAAGGAGATTAAACCAGTCAATCCTTTAGGAAATCAGTCCTGAATATTCCTTGAACGGACTGATGCTGAAGCTTCAACTCCAATACTTTGGCCACCTGATTTGAAGAACAGACTCATTGGAAAAGACCCTGGTGCTGGGAAACATTGAAGGCAGGAGGAGAAGGAGATGACAGAGGATGAGATGGTTGGGTGTCATCACCGACTCAATGAACATGAGTTTGAGTAAGCCCCGGGAGTTGGTGATGGACAGGGAAGCCTGGCGTGCTGCAGTCCATGGAGTCGCAAAGTGTCAGACACAACTGAGCGACTGAACTGAACTGAGAACAATGCGGCAAAAACGTGTTTAAACTTGACTCCTTATGCATGTGGAATAAATGTTTCTCTGGGGATCAGACTTTTTTTTTTCCCCTCTAGAGTTAATCTTTGGAAATGCAGGAGATTTTTTTCTTTCTTTTTTGCTCATCCCTTTTTGTATGCCTATTATGTATGTTCTCATTGGCACTTAAATTTCTTTCCTGGCATGTCTGCTAGAAAGTAGGCTGACTAGTGTCTTGTGGTTTAAAGATAGACAGTCCTGTATTCCTCTTGGTTTAATTAATGAACTGCCCTCTACGTTGGATTTCCTGTGATTCTATTAAAAACCTCTTCATGGTACTGATTATTTTAAAGTTGTTCTATTCATGATGTCTAGAAAAGATTGTTTTTATTTCTTTTCCTTTATAGGACTAACCTCCAGACCTCCAAGTTGCATTTGGAAATGTCAGATGCTTTGGTTAAGATGGTGCTTAATATAAGCATGTTGCTTCCTATAAGTGTGTTGCTTACTGTTTGCATTTTCCTTAGAAGGGAAAATGTGTTTAGATTATCTTTTCCTTCTTTCATTGGAGTTTTGTATATTCTTGTATATTCTGTTCTTTGGCAATATACTTGCATATATTTCCCTTCTTAAATACTGTAGTACTCGCTTAAATTTCATTTAGACATTAATTCAAGATTATTTTTCTTCCTGTTCCCGAAGTTGGAATCTTTGAGGGAGGTCCACGTTTATATGCTTTCACTGACTAGTTTTGTGACCTTTTGGCAGGACTTTGACATTTGTTTAAGTTATCTATCAAAAGAGAAGGCTTGGAATAAATGGTCTTGAGGCTTCTTCCAGATACTTCTTTGACAGAGTCAAATGAGTAATTTCATAAACAGTGAGGAACTTAAAGAGACAATATTTATTGCCTTTGGTGTAAGCAGCAGTGCTTATTTATGTGTTTTAAGATTTTTAAACTGTAAACATATAGATTGCAAGATACAGAAAGTATATGTGTTCTTTTATAGGTGTTTTGTTCAAGTTTTAAAGTTAAGTCAAAATGCCAATAAGACCAGAGCTTCAGGTAGGTAGTCCTAGGCCAAGAGGAAGTATTTTAATCCCCAAAATCACTTTTTGTTTATTTATAGATATTAAGTGCTATAGTTTTAGGAAAGACAAAACTTACTTGTTTTTGTGAAATGGTCAAGAGTTAAATAATTTAAATAAAAATGTTATCCTTTTATTTTTCAGTAGATTTGTTTCCAAAAGCTTTAAGAATATAAAGTATTAAAGATTATTTAGATATACCTTTTACATAGAAATGAATTATACATTGATTTATATATAATTTATGCCTGGATACTTTAATGTCAAGGTTTAAAATTGTAAGATACTTACATTTAGGTCAATCATATTATTGTATGAAAATTCCTTGTTAATGGGGGTGTCCTTTAATAGCAGGAAAGGCAGACTTTGTAAAGCTTATAAATATAGAATATAATAATAAATTATGTGTGCATGTAATGCTTAAGTTATTTTGGTTGGTATAGCTCCTAAAAAAGTGCTTTTACCTTCTTTTTGCATTTTTCTTTTTTTTACTATTTAAACCTCATGAAGAAATAGATAGATATTTTAGGGTTTTATCCATGGTATTAAGTATTAGTTACTATAAAGCTGATTTATATTTCTTTCAATAACAGGTTTTTGTTTTTAACTTAATGATGACTTTCCAATGAGAGATATGAAGTGGAAATTATTAAAATACATTTTTCCTATATAGATATTGTTATCAAAGAAACTTAATCTCTAATTTTGTTACTCCAAATTTAATAGTGGACAGTTAAGTTGTTTTATAAGCTCTTGAGAATTTTCAAATGTGAAAGCAATTCTTAAATTACTTGATTCCATAAGGTGACCAGTGTTCGTTTTGATTCAGTATATATGCTATTTTCTATATTTTTTTAGCAGTTGGAAAAATGCATTGATGATGCTTTAAGGAAAAATGATTTTAAACCTTTGAAAACACTTCTACAAATTGATATTTGTGAAGATGTGAAGATTAAATGCAGCAAACAGTTTTTCCACAAGTTAGATGACCTTATGTGCAGGGTAAATACTCATTTTCATTGAATGATTGTTACAGTTGTTAGATAGCACTCTGCTTTTTAGGGAGGAAATTCTCCATTGGAAGAAATGAATAAAAAGACTTCGGCAGGCTCACTTGTATAAATAAATGCTTGTTTCACCACCTGCTTTTTGTGTGTGTGTGTGTGTGTTTGATGAGTCCCAAATAACATGTTGGACTGTTGTTTTGTAAGCAGTATATACAAAAATCATGTTTACGTAGTGTTACTGTGATTAACCTTATTTAAACCAGAGGAGAATAGGGTACTTACTTGAGGTTTAAACAATGTGATCTACTTTTTGAATACCTATTAGCATATTATTCATGTTGTGTGGACAGTGCTTGTTGCTTGCAAAAATAAAACAAGTAAAAACAAAAATCATCTAAAATCTTGGACTTGATTTGTCATATATAAAGTATTTTTATACTTTTATGCAAGTGATTATTGACAGTCTCCACCAGAATTTGATAATTGTTACAAATCTAAGATTAAAGTTTCTTGTATCCCTTAGTTAAATACATAGAGCTTTTTAGAATGGATGGTAACTGATTCATTATCTCATAAGTATAAAGTTTCTTGAATTATATAATTCTGCATTTTTGTGCTGAGTTTGTTGTTCACTGGCTGAGGGGCTGTAAGGAAGTCGCCTTTTAAAGCCACACTTCTGCCCTTTGCAATATGGAGGTTATGATAATGACTAACACTCAGGATTTGTTAGGATTATATTAATAACATTGCTAGCATAATGCCAGTTCCATTTTATTTTGTATTTGCAGACGTTTAAATCTATGATTTGCATTTTAGGAGCTTAATAACAAAGATATCCAAACTGTTTCAACCATTTTGGTTTCTTTTGGACGATGTGGCAAAAATATCAGTATATTGGGGCAAGCTGGACTTCTAACTATGATAAAACAAGGACTAGTCCAAAAGATAAGTATAGAATATGTAACTTTTCATGTGAGGGAAATATGTTTAAAGTTGTGTTTTCTAATTAAGTGGTTCATAGTCTTGAAAAATAAATTTGGGAAATGTATATAAAACTTTGAGATAAAATATTTTTATAACCTGTGGTATATGTTAGAAAATTAAAGATCACAAGGAAACTGTATACAGGGTCCTTGATGATCATGTGAATGTAAGGCCCAACACTCCAAAAAGCCTTAACTTGCTTTATTTTCTCTAGCTCATCTTACTCATAGTCTAACTTTTACTTTTCTTTTTATATTGTTTATTATGTTTCCCATTTTAACATGTATTGACTTTTGTCTTTTTCATTCTTTGTTATATTCCCAGCAACAAGAACAGTCCCTAAGGCATAGCATGTACTCAAAATCTGAGTTCAATAATAAAAAATAAAGTAATACCAAAACTTTTCAAATAGTAGCAATGACAAAATGATCTAATGTATAATGATAGTTTACTTTTTATCTATTGTATGAATGTCCATGAACTAAGAGTTTGAAGAGAGTAATAAAGATTTTCTACTTGGAATTGGAACTTCATTCCCATCTAAAAAATGGGGAACATATAGTGAGTTACCAAAAAGCAAAAACAGTGAAGATGTTTAAGAGCATAAACTTATTTTGATACAGTACTGGAATTTTTATTTGTAATGTTTATTTTTAGGTTTACTGTTTCTATAAATACATTCTTAAAATTATTAAGTGAATTCAAAGTGACTAATGTATACATTTCCTTTTTTTACATGGTTGCCTGGTTTGAAAAATCCAAGGAGATTATTCTTAGTTGGGGAAATTCAAAAGATGAAGCTGTTATAAATATGATAGAAGACTTATTTGATCTTTTGATGGTAACAACCATATTGATTCACTGATGTTATAAAGCATGTATGTGTTCATTTAAAAACATTTGTGTTCTATAAGGCCTGAAATCAAGTCATTAACAGATTGGTTAGTGCATTTATCTGATTAATTAATTGGTTAATACATAAAAGTTAAATAATTTTATGGTGAATTCAGAAGTAACCTATTTTAGTACTATTTTTAATGGTTTTTATTATAAGTAAGTTTTAAATATTATTCATTTTCTTCTCAGGTCATACATGACATCAATGATGAAGGTATAATAAACATTTTATTTCTATTGGAACAATAATTTGCTATTAAAGTTCTGGTATAATTTTCCAACTCTTTTTGTGTTATCCTAACATTAGTAATTCATTACCTAATTCAGGGATCTACAAATATTTTCTGTAAAGGATTAGAGAGAAAATATTTTAGGCCTTGTGGGCCAAGAAAGAAATTGAGACTGTTACACAGGTACTTATTTAACAAGAAAGAAAACACATTTCCACAAATGTTTTATTGATGCAACTCAAAGTATAATGATAATTGAGTACAATGTTTTTATAATACTAATAAGGAGAATAGCATTCTTTTTTGAGAAGATAACAGTGTCTCTTAATTAAGGTTCAGAGTTAGTGTTTGCTGTTGCAAAAACTGATTGCAAGTCTTATTTGTTCATGCTCATCTATAATGAGATTTTGTATATATTACATTAGAACATGTCTATTCAGACTCATGCAGATAATTCCAAATACTGATATCAGTTCATGAATATGTATTTTAATTGAGCATAGTCATCATTTGGCAACATTTATAGAATTAGGTTTTTTTCTTAATATTTGCCATATATATATATATATATACATAAATATATATATGGAAAAAGTCTAATATTCTATAAATACTTTCCAAGGGATGACTATGCTTAATTAAAAGTCATGCTCAAGGTGGTTCAGATATCTGATAAAGAATCTGCCCGCAATATGAGAGACTCGGGTTCAAGCCCTAGGTCGGGAAGATCTCCCCTGGAGAAGGAAATGGCAACCCATTCCAGTTTCTTGCCTAGAGAATTCCATGGACAGAGGAATCTGGTGGGCTACAGTTCATGGGGTCACAAAGAGTCAGACACAACTGAGCACCTAAGACTTTTTTCTTAATGTTTACTTTTTGGAATGACATTGCATTGCAGATTAATCACTTTTAGTTGAAGGTTAGGTGGAAACTCCTCAGTTGCACAGTTAAAATCAGTTTTGAAATATGAAAGTTTCCTTTGCACTTATGTCAGCATCCCAAAACGCTGCTGGGTCTGTAGTTGGAGCTTGTAAAAAGTGTATCATCTATGTTTCTATTGGAAATAAGAGATGTCATTTCTTGTCTTAGTTTTTGAAAGCCTGTTGTGATTCAGATGACCTTTGTTTCATTGAAATGACTTTACTGAAATATAAGTATCTCATATAAGCACTATTTTTCCTTGGATTTGGGGGCTGAATTCATTAAGAAATCTTATCAACTCTGCAGCCCAAGCTAATTACCAAAGCCATTCATTCACAGGTGTCTAATGATTGCTGAATTCCTAAGAATGAATGAAATTCACCTGAGACTACTATTTCAGTAAAACATCATAGATTCACATATTTCCACAGAGTACCTGCTGATGAATACAGCCATACAAAAAGGGACAGTGAGTTGGATTTGGTTTGTGGGACATAGTTTGTCCTTGATCTAGTGAAATTTTTAGTAGTACAGGGAGAATATAGAACATGTTACAATTCATCATCTCAGCTTGTGTTTGGTAGTGCCTTGTACCTAACAATAAACTCAAGTTATTTTATCTCTGTGTCGGTTGGGGAAAAATTACCTAGGATTGGTAATTGAGGCTGGTGAATCCTTTATATTAATAAATGAAGGGGCAGCTGTTTGCTGCTTCAAAGCCAGAATGTTTTAAAATATTGATTGCTCTTTATTTCAGTAGTAGTTAATGCTACCTTTTCATTTGTTTTTTGCAGTTAACATAACAATCTAGTCTAAATTCTTCATTTTTTAGGGGAGAAAACAGTCCTAAAGCACCAGTGATTATGAAGTGATCTAACTAGTTTTTTTAAGGAAATCATTTTATCTTTTCAGATAATTCAGTGATTAATTTTTCTTCTTTTAATGTAGTCACTGTGAAATTGTGCATTTTCTGTTCCTATGTTGCCATTATTTAAAATTATTTCTTAAAAATTATGTCGTGAATTAGCATGGGGCAAATTCCTCTTAATTGGTGCTAATAAAGCCTTGTCTTTTGAGAGACTTGGGTCAAATTTAGAAATAGGTAATGTTATATAGATCTTCATGAGGAGGTATTAATGACCATTATGAAATTTTGGAGGCATGACTATAAATTATTGAGGCCAATTTTTATAAAAACCTCAAAATAGAAGTTTCCAGTTTTGAACTATATTTATCCAAAACACTATACTGCTTTAAATGCCTAAAAAGGAGAAACTGGATCTGGGGTTATTTCAGATCAGTCACATCTGTTGAATGATGTTTTTTCTTTTTTTTTTTTAATTCATTTTAATTGGAGGCTAATTACAGTATTGTAGTGGTTTTTGCCATACATTTACATGAATCAGCCATGGGTGTACATGTGTGTTTTTTCAAAGTTACACAACTGATTAGTGGCATGCTTCCTGGTGGCCAGGGAGGCTGCGGGCCGCCTTCTGAACTGAACTAGTATTTTCTAGTATATTTACTAGTATATATATACTACTAGTATATATATATATACTAGTATATTTATTTACTAGTATATATTTACTAGCATAATTACTAGTAAAACTAGTCATTTCTAATATAGTCCTTTCCATTCACTCATATAAGAATAGGTTCTCCTTTAAAATACACATTTATCAATAATTGACTTTTATTCAGGTAAAAGACAAATAGTGGAAAGTTTCGTGCCTCGAATTTGTGCCCTGGTTATTGACTCAAGAGTGGATATTTGTATTCAGCAGGAGGTAAGCCAATTATTTAGTTTTTCTTTTAAAAATTAAAGTAGAGACAATTTGGTAGCAATTTATCAAATTGAATAACTATTTTATCTTGGCACTGAATTACCATGTAGTGTATTTTTGTGGTCTTAATTCATTGCCTTGGAGAAGGAAATGGCAACCGCTCTGTAAAATCCCATAGACAGAGAATTCTTAACAGGCTGTAGTCCATGGGGCACAAGAATTGGATGCAACTTATGGTTTCAGGAGGAGAAATTCATTGCCTGACATGATGAATATATTATGTAAATATATATTGAACATTTATAGCCATGTGAATTTATGTGTATGAATATAGCTCATATGAAAATAAACTGTACCATTTAGATATTAATTCCTCAGTATTTACATGCTAAAAATAATTTATATTAGTATATACTGATAATGCATGTGTTCATGTGTATAGTCATAAGAATAAATATTAATAAGGTGTTTTTTACTTTCTTAGTTCTTATGATAGAGTAATAATGAGCATGTCATGCTGCAGAGTATGAGTGCTTTAAGCATAGGAATCGTGGTATAGTCTATTTTTTATATCCTTTGTTTTATGTTTTCTTGTATTCACTATTTTATGCTTTATATTCTTTCCTCCACCCTTCATTCCTTGCATAAAATGCTGTGATTAAGAAAAATAGATTTCTAAGTTTATGTACCTATCTCTGAAAACATATTAATGTTTCACTGAATATATAAAGTTAATGAATTATCTTTTTTTCTTTTCTAGACTCTAAAAAAAATGAATGTGATGCTTGACAGAATGCCTCAAGATGCCAGGAAGATACTCTGTAACCAACAAATGTTAATTCTCATGTAATAATCTGTACTATATTGCTTTAATTAGTGGTTCAAGTCAAGAATTTAAAGGATGTTTTATAAGGCAAATAAGGCAACCGTAAGTTGCATTAGTAATTAAAATTGGTCAGCTGTTATAGGTTTCTAGTATAGTTTATGGGTATGTTTTCTGCTACAGTCTAATACTAACCAATTGTAAGTTTTAGTGAAGTATTTTTACCCTAAACATATGAACTTTCTATTTAATTGATACTTGTCCAGTATATAACCTGCTGTTTTGATTCACAGGAGTAGCATGGGAGAAAGGATTTTAGATGCTGGAGGTAAGTATATTTTTTCAAAATGTTCATATTTGGAGTTATTCCAAATTTATTAATAGAATATAATATTTCAATCAAAATAATATGTGAAATTATATGAAAAAAATTATTAACTTCATAATCAAGCAATTTTTAGTTACCTTAATAAATAAAGGATAAATATCTGTGGAACTAATAAAAGAAGTATGATAACAGGAGTCATCAAATATAATTTGTGCCTAATAGTAGGTTTATGAACAATAACTTAATTTTCCAGTAGATTTTAATTCCTTTTGCTAAGAAATTTCTCAAATATATTTTATGAAATTAGGAGTTTTAATATTCTTGGGATTGATTTGTTTGTAAATGATGTCTTTATTAAAAGAACTGAAAGTTTGTTTCCTAAGTTTATATGAGAAAATTTTGATGTAGTGATTTACATATAGAACAAACCAGTGGCTTCAAGTACTTTAACATAACTGTAAACATTGTGATATACAAAAGGAAAACAAAGATTACCTATGATTTATAAACTTGTCAGTTATTTTGCAATTCACAGCTCTAATAATAATGGAATGATAGTATCTTTGCATATTTAGGAGTTTCTTTTAAATGTCTGTAAAATTTTTTGTTTTATTCCTTTTTTCTGTTAACAAACTTGTCTTGTTATTTGGACTGTGTTCATGCCATGTAATGGTGGGATATTTCTAATCTATATGAAGAAAATGGCAAAAGATGAGTAAATTGCACTATATTCTTTATTTCTCTTGCTTGTTCTAACACCTTATGAAATATAGAATTTCATAAACTTTAATTTTCATAATTTCAAATAATTAACTTTTTTTTTAAGATTATGATTTGCAAGTGGGTATCGTCGAAGCTTTATGTAGAATGACCACAGAAAAACAAAGACGAGAACTGGCTTGTCAGTGGTTCTCAATGGATTTTATTGCTAATGCATTTAAAGGAATTAAAGACTCTGAATTTGAAACGGTGAGTAGTATAAAATAACAAATTAACAAGTTTTTTTAATAACTGTGTTTTTTAAAAACTCTCTCTTTTTTAAAAATTAGGATTGCAGGATATTTCTCAACCTTGTAAATGGCATGCTTGGAGACAAGAGAAGGTAAATTTAATGCAAAATACAACCATTTAATTGTAAAAAATAGAGCTCAAGAGGGGAGCACACAGCGTTAGTCTGAAATAATCCTCCACTGGTCTTATTTTACTTTGTACTTTTTGGAGGAAAAATATATTTTTAATTAACATGAATTAATTTTTTCTAAGATTTGTTTACAGTATTTCAGAATTGCATATGCATTTTAAATTTGGCGTTTAAGGAATAATAATAGTCTAAATATAAATATTACTTGAGCTACCTCTATCCATATACTGGAATAAAAATGTATAGCAAATATAAATCATTTTCTTTTGTAATTAACATTGTAAGGATGTTCTTAGGTTATTAAATCTCAAGAATGGTCTAGGTAATACAAATTTTTATCACTTTTGACAATGACTTAGGAAGTATTTTTGCTGTGCAGTGCCTGGCACCTTATAAATGCTCAGCACACATTGGATGAATCAATTCTCATTGAGTTTACCAAATACGGAGAAAAGATAGGGTGAAGGTTAAGTGCAAGGAGTCATACTATTTGCATTTGAATAGTAGGTTCCCCTCTTTCTGTTGTAATGTTGGAAAAGTTGTTTAACCTCACTTGCCTCAGTTTCCATAGCTATAAGATAAGAATACTAATAATATATTCCCAACCCAGGGATAAAACCCACATCTCCTGCATTGCAGGCAGATTCTTTACCATCTGAACCATCAGGGAAGCCCACAATAATATCTACCCCATGTTTGTTGCGAAGATTAAATGAGATAGCTGTGTAAGTCCTTACAATAGTAATTGACCAAGAAAGTATTCAGTGAATTCTGCCATTTTTATTAGCAGTATTATTCACTTCTACTCTTCCTATCTAATTCTGTAGGAAAACTTCCATTATATTACTATAAGCTATATTGGGAATCTCTGCTCATAGTCAATAACATGAAGAGTAGTTTGATACAGTTAACTTTAGTCAAAATGGTAGGTTGAATAGCCTCAAAATAATAAGCTTTCTTTCAGAAACAGATTTCCACTAAATTCTCACTTTAAAGAGTAATAAAGAAGGAAACAACAATTTTATTTAAATCGTCACTACCGCCTGATTTCCTTTTGATCCTAGGTGTGATTTGTATGGCAAGTCAAAATTATGCTGTGGAGGCTTATTAATTTTTTTTAACTCAAACTACTTTTTCTTTCAGGGTCTTTACATTTCCTTGTTTGTCAGCATTTCTTGATAAATATGAGGTAAATTTTAAATTTTAATACATATTTTAGTTATTAGGTGATTTTTTTTTTTTTTTTTTTTGAGAATTAAGGATTTATTATTACTTGCACCAAGTAAGGAGAACACCAAGGATCTTTCCCAAAGCAGGGTCTCCCCGAACTACAAAATTGGAGGAGTTTTTTTTTTTTTTTTTTTAAAGATGAAGATTCAACTATATTTTTTTATTTTTAATACATTTTTAAATATATTTTTTCAATTTTCCATATAAGAAACAAATCTAAAAGGCACATACACTGGAAAATGATAAAGTTGGAAACACATGGGACAAAAGGATGGTGTCTTAATATATAAAGAGTTCATATAAACCAATATGGAGATAATCATTGCAATAGAAAAGAAAGCAAAGGGCACAAATAAAAAATATTCAAAATAGTATATATTTATATTGAGATATATATTAAGCTACATGCGTAGATATATATACATAAATATCCAACAAACATGGGAAAATGTTCACATTAACAAGTAATGAAATGCCAGTTAAAACAATAATGAGATGGGGTGTTATGCCTATCATACTAGTGTCTACTTTTTTTTTTTTTTTTTTTAATTTTTATTAGTTGGAGGCTAATTACTTTACATCATTACAGTAGTTTTTGTTATACATTTTTGATGTAGAGGTCAACTGAATTATAGGCTGCAAATTGACAGGAACATTAATATTGGTCATAATTAGATCACAAATAACAGCTGGTCTGATATTCTAGATCTAAGTGACATTTTATGAAATGACATATTTGTTGCCAAGGATAAGTAAAATATAAAGCTGTACTTCAAATTATCTTGTTTCCTTAATCAAGCCCATTATTGTTTATTATTCGTGAATATATTCAAATGTGAAATTATCTTCAACCTTTATTTGTACTTAACTATTTGTGATTTTTTGGAGCTGGCTAATTTATGTGTAAAATAGTAAGCAGCTTTTTTTTTATTGTTTCTAAATTGATATAAATGCTATACTTGCCTTCTCTTTATCTTCTTACACCTTCCAGCTGTACTTTTTTCTTTTTTTCAAAAAACTCAACCATGAATATATCATAATTTTACATTTATATATAGCATAATTATAATATGTCATAATTTTCTGTTGTCACTTTTAAAACCATAGTATGTTCTAGTTTTATATGTTTATTTTATTAGCTGCAAATACCATCAGATGAAAAACTTGAGGAGTTTTGGATAGATTTTAATCTTGGGAGCCAGACTCTCTCATTCTACGTTGCTGGAGACAATGATGTAAGTGTTATTCCCTCTATCATTTTGAGTTGTGTGTGTAGATATGTATATAATATCATAATTCACTTTAAGAATATGGATTTCTTTGTATATTTATTTTCTCTCTGAATAGATTTCAGTGTTAGCTCTAATAATTTTGATAAGCATGGTAACCTATCAAGCTAATTAGAAATGAAAATTATTTCTGATGTTTTATAGCAATAGAACAAAGCTAAAATTTAATACTAGTTTTTAAATACAAGCTTTTCAGAAATTACACGTTAATGATAAAATTTAACATAAAGTGAGTTGAATCTAGAAAAGACAACAGTTACTCAAGTACAGAAACAGTTAAAAATAGCA
This sequence comes from Odocoileus virginianus, assembly GCF_023699985.2. Taxonomy (NCBI): domain Eukaryota; kingdom Metazoa; phylum Chordata; class Mammalia; order Artiodactyla; family Cervidae; genus Odocoileus; species Odocoileus virginianus. The sequence continues at coordinate 52,587,972 of NC_069682.1, forward strand.
TTAACAAACAATGACAAATGGTCTTATTTTATTCTTTCATAGCATCTTCTATTTGAAAATATTGAGGAATTGATTTTTATGGTCTTCTTTAGAAGTGAATTTTAGTTCTTTTCTGTGCTAAATTGTAGCTATGCCTAAACTTTCCAACCAGGTGGTGTGTTTTCTACTGACCCGTTTTGAACCTGAGGGAAATTCTTGAGCCATTGTTTCCAAATAGCCACCACTTAACTATTTGCTACATGGTGTACTTCTAGCTCAAACTGTAGAGCAGAAATCTGAGTAAGAGTTTGTCTGCAGTTTACTGATCTGATTGTGATTGCTGATAATAATAATAATGCTTTTTGTCCAGGTAAACTTTTTATAGACAAACATTAACCAGATGCCTCTTAGGAATTTCACATATCTTTATTTCTTTTTAGAGTACCTTCTTAGAATGCTTACTAATGAGTTCCAAAACCTAGCACTACTTCTCACAGGTACTGACAGTTTTCATTAGTGTATTTATTCTTGCAGGCTTTATAGGAGCATTTTTAACTGGGTTTTCTTTAGGAAGTAGACTTTCATTTTCGGAGAAGAGGATAGAATAGGACTGGAGTGGTTCCTGACTTCACTTGCTTGGTCTAATGGATGATTCAGGGAAGAAAATAAGTAATTTTAGTATTATACATGATAGGGATAGTATAAAATGCATTTACAAGTACTAAATGCCTCATGTGTTCCAGACACTGATCTAGAGAGCCTGGGAGAAAGTTCTTCCCACAGATATATTTAGACTCTCCTTTCCTCTCTGGATTTCTGTGGCAGTAGTGCATTCTCCCTGTGTTCTCTCTCACTGTCCTCAAAGCCTCTCCCCTATTGTGGCTGCTTGAAACCCTCCCTGTGTCTATTTAACATGGTATTCGAGGGCCTTTATGACCTGGGCCCTCACTGTTTCTCTGATAATCTCAGACCCTTCTCCATGCTTACCGTGTTCAACCCCCATTCATTTTTTTCTTTTCCTCTAAATACCTCTTCAGGTCTTTATCCTTGCTGCCTAGGAACCTCAGGATCTTTGCATCCCATTTAGATAGTCTGAAGTAGCTATCCAGCCATATTATATCACATTGTCCTCTTTTTTCTTTTGTAGTAGTTATTGCTACTTAAAATCCTTTTATCTGTTGTTTTTTTTTGGTCTATCCCCCACCCCCGCCATAGAATGTAAGCTTTATTAAATCAGGGACCCATCTTCTCTCATTTATAGCTGTTCAAGGGCTCATATTTAAGAATGAATAAATACAACACTCAACTGAAAAATGCTGTGTTAGTGATAGAATTCAAAGGAGATTGGAAAGAAGGCAGGCAGTGTAGAGCTAAAGAAAGATTATAAGTAGGAGACAACATCAGTTCAATAAACATTTAATAAGAACTTACTGTGTGCCAGATATATACTAGGTGTTGAGCATCTCATTCATGTAAAAGATTCTCCTGGTTGGGGGGAAGAGAGTAAAAAGGGACAAGACCAGAAGCAGTTAGACTTAAGCAGTAATCCAGGTGAGAGGAATTATGGTGGCACAGTTTTGGAAAGTGGTGGTGGGGATGGATGGAAATGGATGGGTTTCAGAAAAACTTGAGGTAGAATTGAGCAGATTTGGTAATTTGTAGTAAAAAGAGGAAGGATTAATAAAACTTTGGTAACTGAATGGATGGGGATGCTGTTTTAAGAGGATCAATTTTGTAGGGGAAAGATGATGATTCAGCTTTGAATGTTTTGATTGGAGGTGCTTGTGGGGCATTCAGCTGAAGACGACTTGTAGGCAGTTGAATATATTGGTCTGAAGTTCAGATGGGAGAACTGAGCTATATGTGGAAATTCAGAAGCTCTCTGTATACAGAAGATAAATAAAACCATGGGATTCTGTGAGTGTCTAGATGACAAAATCATAAGAAATGTATACATGGATAGGCAGATGTATACATGAATATACAAATGTATACAGAATAGGCAGAAGAGACTAGCCTGAAGGATGCTTGACAAATCTGCCAAAAATGATCAAATTAAAAGGGTATCATGTTACAGAAGGCAAAGGAAGGGTGTTTTGTGAGGAAATGATCAACTCGGTCAAAACACAGTTAAATAAAAACCGGTCATCTAAGAAAGAGCAATTTTGTTTAAGCCATAGGATTTCAGCATTCCTGGAAAGTTGAAATATTTGTGGAGGAAGTAAAGACAAGGAGAAGAGAACACAGTAGAAGCTAAAGTGAGATGTAGATTCAAGGGAGAGGTTTTTGTTAGGTACTTTATTTTAAGGATGAGTGTTTTATTTATTTATTTATTTATATATATATTTTTAGGCTAATTACTTTACATCATTACAGTAGTTTTTGTCATACATTGAAATGAATTAGCCATGGATTTACATGTATTCCCCATCCCAGTCCCCCCTCCCACCTCCCTTTCCACCCGATCCCTCTGGGTCTTCCCAGTGCACCAGGCCCGAGCACTTGTCTCATGCACCCAACCTGGGCTGGTGATCTGTTTCACCCTAGATAATATACATGTTTCAATACTGTTCTCTTGAAACATCCCACCCTCGCCTTCTCCCAGAGTCCACAAGTCTGATCTATACATCTGAGTCTCTTTTTCTGTTTTGCATATAGGGTTATCGTTACCATCTTTCTAAAGTCCATATATATGTGTTAGTATACTGTAATGGTCTTTATCTTTCTGGCTTACTTCGCTCTGTATAATGGGCTCCAGTTTCATCCATCTCATTAGAACTGATTCAAATGAATTCTTTTTAATAGCTGAGTAATATTCCATGGTGTATATGTACCACAGCTTCCTCATCCATTCATCTGCTGATGGGCATCTGGGTTGCTTCCATGTCCTGGCTATTATAAACAGTGCTGCGATGAACATTGGGGTGCACGTGTCTCTTTCAGATCTGGTTTCCTTGGTGTGTATGCCCAGAAGTGGGATTGCTGGGTCATATGGCAGTTCTATTTCCAGCTTTTTAAGAAATCTCCACACTGTTTTCCATAGTAGCTGTACTAATTTGCATTCCCACCAACAGTGTAAGAGGGTTCCCTTTTCTCCACACCCTCTCAAAACTGATGGCTAGAGTAACAATGAATAAAAAAGTTGAGATCAAGAAGAAGAGAGCATAATGAAGGGAAAGTAGGGGGTGAAGATGAAATTGGTGGGCGCAATATACTGGTAAACTGTTGAACCTGGGCAAGGGCATATTTTGGACTCATTATAATGATTTCTATTTTTTAAAATCTTTTTGAAAATTTATATAATGTAGACTTTTTTTTTTCCCAAAAGGAAAGCTTTGAACCAAGTACCTATCTATATGAGGAAGAGTCTCTTTAAAGTTAGCAGATGATGATGAGTAGGTGTTATACACAGAGAAATAGGAAGATGCTTAAAGGAGAAAGGAGGATACCAACCTTTTCCTCCTGACCCTGAGGTTTTGAGGTCTGGGAGAATTAGCACCTTGACTGGAGAAGGCTGTAGTTAAATGGTACTGGTTCTCTCAGGATATACACTGGTTTCAATTAAGGCAACTAAGTGGAGGGAGTTAGTGAAGAGACTGAGGATTTAGCGGAATTTTAATAGTCTTTAAATAGCAAATGAATTGGATCTATTTTCATCATAAGATTACTGGAAGGTTTTAGGATATCATATTTTTGGAAAGGTTTTAATTTTTACTATAACTTTTTTGTGTGAATTCACATTATTTATTCATTTATACAAATTTTCCGTGAAAATACTTGGAAAACATTTTAGGTTATTATTCACATGCATTCAGTGTTTGAATCTAAGGATAATCAATTAATGAGTGGGGGTTGGGGGATGAATATGATTTCACAAAATGTTTCAGAGGAAGAGATGACAGGATTTGGTAATATTTTTTTAAAAAGGTTATAGCCTCATATGAATGGATAGTCATTCTTTTTTTGATTAAGAATAGAAAACCATTAAAGTAATCAATACTGTCACTTTTAAGAATGAATAAATAGATTAAATGTGACAAGTATAATATATTATGTAGTCAATTGATGGAACAAGAAATGTGATATATCAACCAGTTACTTAGTGATAGTTTGTTTAAAAAAAATAACCTTTATTGTTTGTATAACTTGAAGATAGTGTTTAAAGGAGCTTTAAAGCAAGATTAAATTATTTATGATCTAAACGTGTTTTTAAATTTAAGGATCATCAGTGGGAAGCAGTCACTGTGCCTGAAGAAAAAGTGCAGATATACAGCATTGAAGGTATTAGACTTGTTTTCTATCATTTCTGTTGGAGTAGACGTTGCATACTGTATGGAAAAACTCAGTAGACTGATAAAAGCAGATCAACATTTTCATATGTTCACATTCATAAATGTGATGGTTCACTATCATCAAATTCCCTGACCCTGTGTTACCCCCAACATCTTGTATTTATTTCCTTTCTTATCTAATCTAAAACCTATGATCAGTTACTTTCTTCTCAATATGTACTGGACAGAAATCATTTACCTTGGCAGACTGGCACCACTGCAAATTCAGATATCAAGACATTATTTATTTCAGTAGGAATGTAGTGCTATCTCACGGAGAAGGCAATGGCACCCCACTTCAGTACTCTTGCCTGGAAAATCCCATGGACGGAGGAGCCTGGTAGGCTGCAGTCCATGGGGTTGCGAAGAGTCGGATATGGCTGAGCGACTTCACTTTCACTTTTATGCATTGGAGAAGGAAATGGCAACCCACTCCAGTGCTCTTGCCTGGAGAATCCCAGGGACAGGGTCGCACAGAGTCGGACACGAATGAAGTGACTTAGCAATAGCAGCAGTGCTGTCTCATGATAGTTTTTATTTGTATTTTCCTAAAACCACTTTTAGGAAAGTTGAGCACTTTTTCATGTGCTTAGTGGCCATTCACATATTTTTTTTGTGAAGTATCTGTTTAAATATTTTGTGCATTTCTTTACTGGACTGCATTGCTTTACTGGACTATCTTTTTATTATTAAGGTTTTGAGTTCTTATGTATCTTGGATAAGAATCCTTTGACAAATATATGTTGTATGAGTATTTTCTCCCTGTCTGTATCTTGCTTATTCATTTTCTCAGTGGTCTCTTTTAATGAGCAGAAGTTGTTAAATTTGAAGTCCACGTGATCAGTATTTTTTGTTACATAGTTATTGCTTTGTGTAACCTAAGAAGTTTTTGCCTACTACCAAGTGGCATAGATATCCTTCTGTTTTTCCATAAGAACTTAATGATTTTAACTTTTGTGTTTAGATTTCTGATCCATCTCATTAATATTTGGTGATGGTTCAATATAGGGATTTAGGTCCATATGGGTATACAGTTATTCCAGGACTAATGGATGAAAAGATTTTTCTTTCCTTACTGGATTTCATTGGTTCCCTTGTTGAACATCAAATGACTGATTTGAGTGTAGGTCTTGCTATGTAGTTCATTCCATTGATCTGTTCCCTATGCCAGTACCACATTGTTTTAGTTACTGTAGATCTATAGTGAGTCTTAAAAGTCAATAGTGTGTAAGTCTTCTAATATTGTGGGGTTTTTTGAGGATAGTTTTGGTAATTCTAGACCTTTGAATTTCCATGTAAATTCTAAAATTGGCCTATCAATTGCTACAGAAAACTTGCTAGAATTTTGACTGTGTGTGTAGTTTGATACCAGGAGAAATAACATTGTAACAGTAGTTACACTTTTGTGATATAGTTATTCTTTTAGATACGTTGTAACTGATTTGTCAAATTTAGTTAGAAATTTGGTATTTCATGTCCTAAAAGATCTGTAGTTTTAAGTTTTAAAACCAGGGCGTTGTTGAACTTCATAGGATGAATTTGCAAGTGTAATCTTCAGTTTCCTCTAAAAGTATGTGAAGAATTGGTATTGTTTCTTAAGTACTTGGTAGTATTTACCAATGAAGCAATCTGGACTTGTCCTTGTGCTTTTCTTTGGTGAAGGCTCTTAACTACAAATCATTTAATACATAAAGGGTTTTTCAGGTTATCTATTTTTTTTTTCCTTGAGTAAACTTTGGTATTTCTGTCTTTCAAATCGTTTTCATCCATGTTGTCAAATTTTTTGGCATAAAGTGGTTTATAATGGTCCCTTTTTATCATTTACTGTCTACAGTTTCTGTGTGATGGTCCCCCATCACTGCTTATACTGATAAGTTGTCGCTTATCTTTTCTCCTAATCAGTCTTATGAGAGGTATATCAATTTTTTTGATGTTGTCAAATAACTAGCCTTCTCTAAATGTTTGATAGAGTTCACCTGTGAAGTTGCAGATGGATTCTTTTTTTTTTTAAAGCGGTGGATTCTTAACCATTGGGCCACCAGGAAAGTCCTGAGCAGTATTTTTGATACTTATACAGAATTCTAGATTGCCTATTGTTTTTGTTTCAGTTTACTTTAAAGATGTTGTTCTCCTGTCTCTTGGCTTGCATTGTTTCTGATGAGAAGTCTGTCATTCTCATGTTTGTTCTTTTTTGTTAAAAGTCTTTTTTTTCCCCTGGCTGCTTTTAAGATCTTCTCTTTATTAGTAGTTATAAACATCTGATTATAGTGCTTTAGTGTAATTTTCTTCACATTGTTCATTATTAGAGTTCATTGAGCTTCCTTGCTTCTGAAGTTTTTATCCATTGCTCTTCACATTATTTTTTTCTCCTCCTTTTTCTCCTCTCCTTTGAAGGTTCTGACTACACACAGACTAAACTACATGAAGTTCTCCCACAGCTCACTGATTCTTTGGGTTCTCCCTCCAAACCCCAGGCTTTTATTTCCACTCTTTTTTCCATTTAGGTAGTTTTATATTGCTGTGTTTTATTGTGCTAATTAATATTTTTCTGCAGTGTCTAACCATCTAATATTACTCTGTATAATGTTTATATCAGGCATTATAGTTTTCATCTCTGAAAGTTTGATTTAGGTCTTTTTTAAAGATAAATTCTTAGTTTTAGAATAGTTTTAGATTACAAAAAACTTTCCAAACTAGTTTAGAAAGTTTCCATATACATCCTCAGCCAATTTCTCTTATTTTTTTATTGTGGTAAAAATTACACAACATAAAATTTACCATCTTAAGCATTTTTAAATGTATGGTTCAGTAGTGTTAAGTACATTCACATTATTGTGAAACAAATCTTCAGAACTCTTCTTATCTTGAGCAGTTGAAACTCTATAGTCATTAAACAGTTCTCCTTTCCCATTTCCACCCAGTCCCTGTAACCACCATTCTACTTTTTGTTTCTATGAAATTGACTATTTTAAGTGGAATCATACAGTATGTCTTTTTGTGACTGGCTTATTTCACTTAACATAAGGTCTTCTTCTGTAGTTTTAACATCATACTTTTTTAGGGTACGTTTGTCACTGTATCTTAAAAAGTCTACTTGAATCCTGTGTCGTCTTCCGTCTCATTACTTTTCCATTCATAGCCAATTTTGAGAAAAGAGTTTTTACTAAATCTTTCCTTCTCTTGCTTTTCATTTCTATTTTTTTCTACATCCTGTTTTACATCCCATTCCACCAAAATTTCCACTGAAATTTCAGATGTCAAGATGACAATTAACTCTTATTATTAATATCATTATATATACTTCCACGGGCTTCCCTGGTAGCTCAGACAGTAAAGAATCTACCTGTAACCCAGGAGACATGGGTTCAATCCCTGGGTCAGCAAGGTCCCCTGGAGAAAGGAATGGCTACCCACTCCAATATTCTGGCCTAGAGAGTTCCATGGACAGAGGAGACTGGTAAACTATAGTCCATGGGGTCGCAAAGAGTGGGACACAACTCAGTGACTTAACACGTTTGCTTTTGTCCATGCTTCCTGCTTCCCTGGTGGCTCAGTGAAGAATCCACCTGCCAATGCTGGAGACACGGGTTCAATCCCTGTGTCAGGAAGATCCCCTGGAGAAGGAAATGGCAACTCATGCTAGTCTTCTTGTCTAAGAAATCCCATGGACAGAGGAACCTTGCAGGCTACTCTCCATAGGGTTGCAAGAGAGTCGGACATGACTCTTTTGCAACAAAACACCAATATACATGCTTTAGTCCTTAAACTAACCCTTTGTGGCACACACACAAGGGAAGTATGGCTTGTGCTCAGGACTCTTCCAGACCTTGCACTCTCTCTGTTCATCTGACTGTTCATTTGTATCTTTACTATCATTTGTAATAAAGTGGTGATGTTGTCTACCTGTGTGGAATAAGCATGATCTGAGTTTCTACATAACTGGCACAGATGGATTCTGGATATCAAGCAGTCAGTTCAATTAACTTCAGTTTCTCAGTCACATCTGACTCTTTGCGACTCCATGGACTGCAGCACACCAGGCTTTCCTGTACTTCATCATCTCTCACAGCTTGCTCAAACTCATGTCCACTGAGTCAGTGATGCTATCCACCCATCTAATCTTCTGACACCCTCTTCTCCTCCCTTGAATATTTCCCAGCATCAGAGTCTTTGCCAATGAGTTAGCTCTTCACATCAGGTGGCCAAGCTATTGGAGCTTCAGCATCGGTCCTTCCAAAGAATATTCAGGGTTGATTTCCTTTAGGATTGACTGGTTGGATCTCCTTGCAGTCCAAGGGACTCTCAAGAGTCTTCTACAGCATCACAGTTCTAAATTATCAATTCTCAGGTACTCAGCCTTCTTTATGGTCCAACTCTTACATCTTACATGACTACTAGAAAAACCATAGCTTTGACTATACAAACCTTGGTTGGCAAACTGATGTATCTGCTTTTTAATATGCTGTCTAGGTTGGTCATAGTTTTTCTTTTCTAAGGAGCAAGCATCTTTTAGTTTCATGGCTGCAGTCACTGTCAGCAGTGATTTTGGAGCCCAAGAAAATAAAGTCTGTCACTATTTCCATTGTTTCCCCATCTGTTTATCATGAAGTGATGGGATTGGATGCCATGATCTTAGTTTTTTGAATGAGTTTTAAGCCAGCTTTTTCACTCTGCTTTCACCTTCATCAAGAGGCTGTTTAGTTTCTTTTCACTTTCTGCCAGAAGGGTGGTATCATCTGCGTATCTGAGGTTATTGGTATTTCTCCCAACAATCTTGATTCCAGCTTATGCTTCATCCATCCCAGCATTTCGTATAATGTACTCTGCATGTAAGTTAAATAAGCAGAGTGACAATATACAGCCTTGACATACTCCTTTTCCTATTTGGAACCAGTCAGTTGTTCCATGTCTGGTTCTAACTGTTGCTTCTTGACCTGCATACAGATTTCTCAGGAAGCAGGTAAAGGTGGTCTGGTATTCCCATCTCTTTAAGAATTTCCGACAGTTTGTTGTGATCCATACAGTCAAAGGTTATAGCATAGTCAGTGAAGCAGAAGTAAATGTTTTCTGGAATTCTCTTGCTTTTCCTATGATCCAGAGGATGTTGGCAATTTGATCTCTACAGTTGCAGACTAGGGGAATGGTGAAGTAGCAGCTTCACAGCGTGTTGTTAGACCCTTTGTTCAATTTACAGGAATATATAAAAGACTCCATGGATAATTTTTGTTTCCATAAGTAGTTAGTACCAGAATTGACTCAATACTGTTAAATCCTAAAGGTTAATTTTGTTTCAGTTCATTTTAATTGGTATGCTGCATGCTTTTCTTATTTATAATATACCTATAGAGTGGTATCATAGAAATGAATATAAACTAATCAGTGTGATTTATTTGTGTACAGTGAGAGAATCGAAGAAGCTACTGACTATAATTCTGAAAAATATAGTAAAAATTAGTAAAAGAGAAGGGAAAGAATTGTTTTTGTATTTTGATGCATCATTAGAAATCACTAATGTGGCACAAAAAATTTTTGGTGGAAATAAATATAGGGTAAGTTAAACTTTTAAATATTTTCATAATTCTGGAAACTTTCAGTTACTTGGGACTGTAAGTTTCAGTGATTTTTTTTTTCCTCTATAATTCTTAAATAACATATAGATTTTTAGTTCTTTAAATTTGTGTTGTGGAATGACCATCATATTATCAGCCGTACCCTTTCAGATATCTATTAGAATGAATCTCAGATAACAAAATTAGCAGCAGCTACTCAAAATATTTAATGATGAATTCCTTCCAGGTGTTTAAAAAATGAAATGAGACAAAGTCTTGTTATTAAAGTACTAAACATTGTAAGAATTACAGAATATGTCTCAGAAGAAGTAAGTGGCATATAGAAAATGATGCATAGAAGTTGAAGAAAGAGAATGCTCATTAAGAGTCAGATCTGAAGGAAAGGCTATGGAGTTGGACCTTGAAATGGCCTTTGAAATGAATGAAATTTAGATGTTTTCCAGGATTGTGGAAGACATAATGAATCAGATTTATTTAGGGAGACGTTCAGTTGACAAGTTTAGGTGATGCCTGTCTTAGTTTGTTCAGGCTACTGTAACAAAAATACCATGGTTTGGTGTCTTAAATAAGAAACATTTATTTCTCATAGTTCTGGAGGCCAGAAGTCAGATCAGGGTGCTAGCAAGCAGATTCAGTGTATGGGGAGTGCCCATTTTCTGGTTTATCAATAGCAGTCTTTTCAATGTGTCCTTACATGGTGAGGGAGTTCTCTGAGGTCTCTTTTATAAGGGCAGTAATCCTATTCATAAAGGTTCTGCCTTATGACCTAAGAATGATCCAAAAGCCTGCCCTCCTAATACCGTTCTTGGGGACTAGGTTTCAACATGGGAATTGTGAGGAAACACATTAAGTCTAACATGGAAAAGATTTATGGTGAAAAATAGCAGATAATATGCTTGTGAGGAACCTTTACCAAAATTGTAGGCTAAGACTGTAGTTAGAGAGTCACTGAAGTGTCCTGAGAAGAGTATTTATATGTATTTAAAATTGATTTGATAATTTGGTGATTTGGAAAGAAGCAGGTATAGGAAATATTTGCATTAAAAATGGAAAGAACTGGGAGAAAATGACACCCCGTTGAATCAATTTAATTTTAGGAATTTACCAGAAAACAAGGTATATCCGTTGCCAAAACATCTGTGCATATCCTTTTTGATGCAAGTGGATCACAGGTATGTGTCTCACTTACTTGATTTCTATCACTGGGCTAAGTTTAACCCTAAAGAATAATAGCACAGTTATAAGTTTGTCTTGGAGAATGAATAAATTCTCTCAGTGCCCCAACAAGGTATATGTGACTTTGTAAACATGTTATTAATAATAATTTATTTCAGTACAGAAGGTAGATGGTTATTCATTAATACCAGTCTTGGTAACTTTAAAAATCAGAAATATATGTTCTGCCACTAATGCCAGAGCCTCTTTTATGTCTGTTAACATTTGAAAAAGTGGATGCTTTTTGTTGGGTCACTTTGTAGGATTGAAAATTGTAATAGTACATAGATATAAGACAGAAAGAACTAACCTTTATGAGTGTGAGATGAATGAGTGCTTTATGAAGACATCCAGTCATTTTTGAGGACTTCCTATGATTTGCACTTTTAAACACTTTTTCCTTATTCTCCAACAGATTCTAGTCCCAGAAAGTCAAATCTCACCAGTTGAAGAAGAACATAATAGTTTGAAAGAAAAAGCTAACCTCCAAGAGGAATTTACTAAACCTTCAAAATATATCAAAAACAGTAATCAAAGGGATAGAAAAAATAGCCAGCCTGAGGTATATATGGTGTCAAAACCATCATTTATAAAGCAGCATAGGCAAATCATTGTTATAGAAAAATGTATCTAGAATTCAAATGTCAGTAACATTTTAGAGTATTTCCCCTGCCTTTTACAAATACAAACAAAAGATAGTGTTTCAGCACACTGTTTATATGCAAGGGTTAGGGGTTTAGGACAGAGTATACTATATCCAGGTGAGTTCCCTGGTGGCTCAGATTACCGGTAAAGCGTCTGCCTACAATGCGGATCTGGGTTCGATCCCTGGGTGGGGAAGATCCTCTGGAGAAGGAAATGGCAACCCACTCCAGTATTCTTGCCTGGGAAATCCCATGGACGGAGGAGCCTGGTAAGCTACAATCCATGGGGTCACAAAGAGTCGGACACAACTGAGTGACTTCACTTCACTTCACTATATTATATCCATGTAAGTTTCAAATTAGAGATGAGGAAAGTAACTACTTTTGGCATTTATCCTTTCTGTCCTATCTTTGCACTTGGCTTTAATGTAGAATACAAATTTATAATGTAATGTTCAGTTTATTTGCATGAGGAAAACAGCAAAATATTAGGTTCTTTTTCCTGCTCCATAAAGGATCTCCTCTAGGCCACATTTGATAGAACCATTTCTCAGCCCTTCCCTAAAGTCTAACCTCAGACTCTCATCTTTTGCCTCAAATTTGCATCTGCCTCCAGGCTTCAGTAAGATTGCTACTAATTTTTCTGATGATGTCCTTGATTCCAGCTTCCTCTCACCCTATACCTAGAACCAAGGTGCCAGTGATTATTCTTTTATAATATTTCTCACATGGTTTCCTCCTCATTCTCTTCACTGTTACTCATTTTAGCATACCTAGTAGTGTCTTTGACATTATTGGTCCATCCTGTGAGCTTCCCTGTGAAGTATACAACTGATTTTTCTCATACCAATATCCTTGTAGCATTCTTCTGCTCAGAAAGCCTTGTGATCTCTGTGTTTATCCCATTATATCTAAATTTTGACTTAGTTTGAAGACCTTCTGTAATTTAATTTTACTCTTTCAAAATACCCTCCACTTTAATATGGTCAGTTGCTTTACTCTGTCTTTTTTGTCACACTCATTCTTGCCTCTGTACCTTCATTCATGCTGTTTTTACCTCTTCTTGTCTAAAGTGTACTTAAATTTGTAAATCTTTGATCATTTTTACTTTCTTGATGGAGCTTTTACTGATTAATTGTTTTTACTAATCCCTCATCTTGCCTATAACTCTAATAGGCTCCTCCATACATTATGTTACTATTTATCCCTTTTATCTGTGTCCTTCATTAAATTAAAAATATCATTTTGTCAACTATAGTTCCATCAGATGATTAGACTATAAAGCCTTTTTTGGGGGCCTTTTATCTGAACCATAACTTGAGTACTTATTTAAAATGCAGATTCTTAGACTCTCCACCTTAAAACCGTTGAATCATTACACAAAGTCTGTAAAAGTTCTTAAGCACACTAAAGTTTGAAAAACATTGCACTGTTGTTAAATACCTACTATGTTTTCAATAAGGATTAGCCTTATTGAAATATATAAATATATAAAATTTTATATATAAATATACTTATACTTATTTATATAAATAAGTAACTTTTGGGATCCCATTCATTATATATAACAGTAGGAACTGTATATTAAGACAAATCTGCTGGTTCAGTAGCTTATTTTCTGGTTAATCTTAAAATTCACTTTTCTCCTATCCTTCCTCACCTTTCCTCCATGTCCCATATACATACCTACTCAAAATTCCACCAGTAATTTTTCGTGTGCCTTTTTAAAAATAACTGTCTTCTGCCTCTCTACAGTTTGTCATCAGTACTCCTTTGTATGACATCTTCTGGAATGCCAATCCCTTGTAGTCCCACCTCTGCTTATCTACTTCTGTTGTTCTTATCAGTCATTCTAGTCTAAAGTTAGAAAATACAAACCTTTTTGGAACGCTAGCTTGTGTGCCACTGAATCTCTGAATTCCTGTTGTTATTTTTTTTTTTTTAACTCATGTATTTTTTAGCTGCTTTTTACTCTAAAGGCAGTTTAGTCTTCACAGAATTTTGAAGAATGTTTAACATTATGAAGGCTTTCACAAACAAGTTTACATAAGTATGTGTTCCAAACATTGTCCTTATAAAATAGAATAGGAAACTGTGAGCCAGTGGTTAACTAGATAAACTGAGTATCAATAAAATATTTTTAGCAAAAATAAAAAGTTACTGTATTTCTAAGTCTGGATATTCTTTAAAACAATATTCTCATTTTGACTATTAGGATAAAATCCTTCAAATCAGGCTAAAATACAGAAATACTTGAATATCATATTATTTATAAAATATATCTTTTGTGTGTAGTCAAGGTAAAATGTTATGAATAAAATTGTAGGGTATTTAATTTCAAGAGAGAATGTGTATTTACTGTGTTTTTTTCCTCATGGTTTAAGATAATTACTCCTAGCAAAAGAAAAATGTCAGAAGCATCAATGATTGTTCCTGGTGCAGATAGATACACTGTGAGAAGTCCAATACTTTTAGTCAATACATGTAAGTTTTATAATCTTAAAAGATTTCTAACAAGTATTATTTAAAGTAGGCATTTTTAAAATTTAGGAATATTCTGGACCTAATTTACCTACAGGATAATTTTGAGATAGAAAAATTGATAGAATATGAACCACAGATGTCTTCTGTGAAAAAGTTTCGAACCAGTTTCCATTCTATGAAATGGGACTAAAGTGTCTAACCTCATCAAATTGTTTAAAGGATTAAATAATTATTTGTTAAACAAGAAGTATTGTGCAACATTTAGACAGTGCCTAGTACATACCAAGAGCTAAATAAAAGTTCAAAAATAATGCTATATACTAGTTGCTGTAAACACAGCATTATTTAATCTTTATGACAATTTAATAGTGACCTTCTGTTCCCAAAATCTGCTTGCCTACTGGGAAATTAATGTTTCACATACTTCTCAGACTTAACAAGTACAAAGTAAATTCATCTTTCCACCCTCCCTGCCAGTTTCTCTCCATTTCTTACCTTGGTAAATGGAATCCATATTGAGTTAATCATCTAAATCAGAAACCTGGGACCCATCCTAGAAGATCCCCCTTTTTAACTTTCTTCAGCAAAAAGTATCTCAGTGATAGCAACATACAGTTTTAAAATCCAACAAATATAATTCCTTTATCCTCCATTTTAGCAACACCACGAAAAAGAAGAATTAAACCACCACTGCAAATGACAAGGTCTACAGAAAAACCTGGTGTTTCTAAAACATTGGAACAAGGAGTGGATTATGCTGTATCACTTAAATCTAGACCATCTGAAGAAATAAAGAAAGGAGATAATACAGACAAAGTAACTTTACTTTGAAAGTGTTTTTAAATATTAAGTTTTTATCACATTATTGTAGACATACTATTGAACTAACTTCTTTTGCAAGCAGGGTCTTATTTTTCTTAAGCAGTGAGTGTCTTACTTTTTTTTAAAGTATTGCTTTAAAAATTATTTTACATATCATTTTTTGTCCTTAAAGGTAAGGTCTTATAACTCACTGTGCTAACAATAAAATTTAGAAATACTCATTCAACTCTTGATTTATATGTTCAGTAAGAGAAATGAATTTGCCATCGTTCTTGTATTCTGTTATATGTGTTCTTGGATATACAGACAGGCTGCAGTAAAAGCCTAATAGAGAGGCAGATGGGCTTCCCAGGTGACATTAGTGGTAAAGAATCCGCCTGCAGTGCAGGAGACTGGGTTCAATCCCTGGGTTGGGAAGATCCCCTGGAGGAGGGCATGGTAACCCACTCTAGTATCCCTGCCTGGAGAATCTCAAGGACAGAGAAGCCTAGTGGGCTACAGTCCATGGGGTCACAAACAGTTGGACATGACTAAAGTGACTTAGCACAGCACAGAGGGCAGACAACTCTCTCTAATCCCAGAGCTAGAGAGGAGGATAAAGATCAGGAGATTCTCTTCTAGGAGATGGAGAGTGAGTTGATTTTTGGAGTCAGTAAAGGTTATTAGTCAGATGGATATCGAGGAACACATTCTTTCCAGGTAGTTGAAGAAGTGGGACATAACAGGGAATGGATAAGAGAAAGTTGTATCTTGGAGAAATAGGTAATCAAGAGATACAGATAAGTTTATAGATGAACACCTCAAAGTTTTTGTTTTCTTTAAAGTGTGAGGATGTTGAGCTTCTCTTGAGGCAGAGGACTCAGGGACACATGAAGATTTGGAATAAGCACTGAGGGATAGTGGAGAGGGCTAAGAACAAGTACAAGTGTTAGGTGGTGTTGAGGGCCCAGTTCAGATTAAAGACTATAAATCTTACCATGGCATTAGTTCAGTAATAAGTATAATTTCCTCAAGTAAAGCTTAGCAGTCTTGGTGTTACAGTCGAAATTTTAAAAAAAGATGGTGGATATAAAAAAAATGGTTATGTGGCGAAAAGATAAGGGTGGAACACACCTGTACACTTGTACACTTTCATACTGCTCTCCCAGTGTGGAGAACCACTGGCTAGATTAGAGAAGATAGCCAGGATGAGGCAGAGTATCTTAGCTAGAGGGTATATTTTTCTGATAGTGATGGCATATTTTTATTTTGTCTGAACAAATGTGTATATGTGGCTGTGGAAAGAAAGAAGCTTGCTGTCATCAAGAAGTTACCTGTGCAGTGGCCAAAGCTTTACAAGATCATTTGACACTTCAGTTCATATGTATATTGAGAAAAGACAGAATAGATGCAGGCTATGAGATCAAGAGCAATAGATGACACGGCATGGAGGTTCCAGAAATTCTCAGAGAGAAAAATTACATTATTTTTCTAGCTATGGCTGAGATCAGAAAATTTGTAGGCTGTAATGCCTCCTTATCTGTAATAAAAGTTACTTTCTTGTGTTTTAGGATAAGGGAGTATTCTAGAATGGGCATAATTTTATGAAAAATAGAACTACTATCCAGCTTTTAATCATAAGGCAAAATTTGAAAGTTTTAAACAATACTCTTTTAAAAGTCATTTTCATGTAATGCCTTAATTCAAATTTATATTAAAATTTCTCCTGTTTATAGCCTATCAAAACTGCTAAAGTTATAGAAAAGACAGAAAATAAGGACACTGAATTCCCAAACCAAAATTTTAGTAAGTACTTTTTGGTTCAATTTTCGCCATTCTTTCTTATAATATACACACATATACACACACATATACATACAGACACATACATATTTCTATACATTAACTTCACTGAGTTTCATTTATTTGAAAAAGATTTATAATGAATACATTCAGCTCTATGCAGAGAACTTGGAAATTATGAGTAAGTATAATACAGCCTTTGTTTCCAAGAAGTTTGTGTCTGGGAGTAGGAAGATGAGATCAATCAATCTCTCCATCCCAATATATGAACTTTGATCAAATTCTACACTAGCTTTCATTTAACCCTACCAACTGTATGAATAAATGAGGATACCATAATTTTTGTTTTATTTAGGTGAACTCCAGGAAATTGTTCTTGATTCACAGGCAGCAGGAAGAATAGATAAACCTGGGTAAGTATGAGAATATCCATCTAGTCATTTAGCCTATAATAATGTTACTCTATCTAGATGAATGTAACAAATTTAAAAGATCATGTAACAAATTTAAAAGACCATGGCATCTGGTCCTATCACTTCATGGGAAATAGATGGGTAAAATGTGGAAACTGTCAGATTTTGTTTTCTTGGGCTCCAAAATCAATGCAGATGGTGACTACAGCTATGAAATTAAAAGACGCTTGCTCCTTGAAAGAATAGCTATGACATACCTAGACAGCATATTAAAAAGCAGAGACATCACTTTGCCCACAAAGGTCCATATAGTCAAAGCTGTGGTTTTTCCAGTAGTCACATGTGGATGTGAGAGTTGCACCATAAGGAAGGCTGTGCCCCGAAGAGTTGATGTTTTCAAACTGGTGCTGGAGAAGACTCTAGGGAGTCCCTTGGACACCTAGGAGATTGAATGAGTCAATCCTAAAGAAAATCAACCCTGAGTATTCTTTGGAAGGACTGATGCTAGGAAAGATTGAGGGGAAGAGGAGAATAGGGCAACAGAGGATGAGATGGTTGAATGGCATCACTAACTCAATGGACCTGAGTTTAAACAAGCTCAGGGAGATGATGAGGGACAGAGAAACCTGGCATGCTGCAGTCCATGGGGTTGCAAAGAGTCAGACATGACTTAGAAACTGATAAACAAATTTAAAGGAAGAGGCCTTTATGTTCTTAGAATGTAGAATTGGTTATAGAATTAATCATCTTTCAAGTATTATGATAGTACAGTGGTGAATATCTTGTATGTTTTTTCTGTATCAACTGATAAAACTCTTCAAATTGAGAAACTTAAAATGAATGAAAGCTTTAAGATAATAAAGCATGAATAAGAAGAAATTTAACCAAGTTTAAATACCCATGAAGATATATGTCAGATACCTGAGATGTATTTAGGTAGATCTCAAAATAGTAGCAATAATGGAATTTTTAGAATAATATTCTTTAATAAATTATATAGTAAGTTTTCATTTTCATTATGACTTAATGAAAATTTTTTTCATACTTGAACAAATTTCTGTCAATAAACATTGACTAAGAAAAAGTCAAGATCTTGTACCAGAGTCATAGGCTAATGTTTTATAATGAGCAAATTAATTATTTTTCAGGTTACCTGGTATTTTAGACAATACCTGTGGAGATAAAATGCACTCCAAATGGGCATGTTGGACACCTGTAACAAATATTAATCTGTGTAATAACCAAAGAGCAAGTACTTCATCAAAAGACACATTTAATCAAGGTGAAACCTGCTGTATATTATTCAAGGAAATACTCATTTCTTGAGATGTCTTAACAAATATTTTGGTTTTAATTTTATATATGATCAATTTAAAAATTTATTAAGGATTAATTTCTCATTTTCCCACTAGATATTGTTATCAACCAAAAACTTACTAAACAAAAGTCATCCTCTTCAATATCTGATGATAATTCTGAGGAAACAGGAAAGGTACAGTGTAGGAAGGAGATAATGCAACATAACAGAACAGATAAAGCAGAAGCAGATGACTGCACACCAAGCAGACAACAACCAGGTCACACTACACATTTGGAGGATAAAAGTATTGAAGATACCAAGCAGAGTGATTGGTGTATTGAATCTGAAACTACTTTTAAATCCGTCCTCCTAAATAAGACAGTTGAAGAATCTGTGATCTATAAGAAGAAATATGTGTTGTCAAAAGATGTGAATACTGATACTTGTGATCAAAGCCCTTCTCGAAAAAATGCAAAGAGTCTTAGAAAATCAGGGAGAAGATTGACATCTGAGTTTAATTCCTGGGCTTTGAAACAAAAAAACACGGTGAGTTTTCAGTGCGTTTTATTTCTGCATATCCATAATATGCCTCCTTAATAACATAAAGTGAAAGTAGCTTAATTAATAGCTACAAATTTAATGTTTGTAATTCCCCTGTGCTTTTCTTAATTGAACTATAGTTGATTTATATAGTATTACATTAGCTTCAGGTGTGTAATATAATCAGTATTTTTATAGCTTATATTCCTTCTAAAATTATTACAAAACAACAGCTGTGTTTCTCTATGCTGTGTGATTTACCCTTGTTGCACATGTATTTTATGCTTAGTAGTTTGCATCTCTTAATCCCATACCCCTATCTTACTCCTCTCCTCTTCCTTCTCCCCGCTGGTAGCCAAGAAAGTAATACCCTGTTCCTTAATTCAAGCTTAGACTCTGAGAATGAGTACTCCTGAACTCCTTTCTGACCTCTCCCGAGTCCCATAGTGATAGAACTCATGTGCCCACTAGTGCATAGCAGGCTTGTAAATAGGTATAGCATGTATGAGCCCTGCAGTTCCTTGTCTCCTCTTGTTGGGTCTCCCCACTCTGTCCCCCAGATTCTTTTGAATATAGTATAGAACTGTCTATGGCTCTCTTATGTGCTTATCTTTCTTTTCAATAAATGGTTGTTTTGTGTGTTTTTTCCCCCCTGTTTTAATGTACTAAAGTGTAGAGACTATGTTCAACATTCGTTTTCCTATATGGCCTAGTACAGCTTTGCACATAGTAGCATCTGAAACATTTCTTGGATTTTGCCTTTAAGTCTGACAAGGTCTTTCAAGAAAGGATGTAAATGGGGTGGAGGAAACATGTTGCTCATCCTCATTGGAGCCTCCTTTTCTTCAAATTCATTGTCTGTAGAACATCTCCAGAACAGTTTTAGCTAGTATAACCGTATTTTGAAACTGAAAGTTTCCTTTTTGTTGCAGTTACCATAAATCTTTTCTTTGGTCATTGCTACCAAGATGCAGATTAAATAAAATTTTCTAATGAGAATACATTTCCACTGGCAATAATGCAATCCTTTTCTTCACTGTGCCTTAATAGATCCAGAATCTATAGGCCTTCATTTATCTTCCAAAGTATTACTAATACCTGGGTAGCCAGATTTCTAGAGTCAATGTAAAATGTTTATATATTGGAGCATTTTAGTGTACAAGTGAAATATTTAATAGCTAATTTTGCAGTTTTATATCATTAGATATTATTTAATTTGTCTTAACCAGACTACTATTTATTTTTGTTTTCAATGTGAAAATCACCTTTTCTATCTATTTTAGCTGCTTTCCATTTTAACCAAATCCTTTCGGTTATTTTTTTCTTATCAGTATGCTGTTCTTCTTTCTAGTCTTAGATGCTATTTAGTTTCTTCAGACCCAGTGGAAGTAAGGTTTTTGTTGTCTGACTGTTGATCTCTCCTTCAATTTTAAACTGTTTTCATTGGAGTTTAGAATCACTCCACAGAATTTTTCTGATCTAGTCATTTTTTCCTGGAAACACCAAAACTTGATCATCATTTCTAAGCTGTGCTCTGATTTCTAAAAAAAATCAACTTCTTGTTTTCAGAAGTTCTTTTCACTCCTTCATAGTGCACCCTCTTTATTACTATCCTAGAGTTTCTGCCACTCTCCTCCAAGATAGTCATCTGTCTGATCCTGTCTTTCTCTCACCGGATAAACCCACAGAAATAGAACCTCTATAAGTTCAGTAGTACAGATGTCCCACATTGACTCCAATTATGTCAAAGTTCTTAATACACTCTTTTAGGGGAGGTTTGTTTTTGCCACATTTTTATCAAGGTGAGTATACCCTGTCTTCATTCTGGTAATCTCAAGAAAAGATAGTAATAACTTATTATTTACTATATATAAAAACATGTGAACTTAAAAAGTGATTAAAATAGTATATTTTATGTCATGCTATATTTGTTCAGTTCAGTCACTCAATTATGTCCAACTCTTTGCAACCCTATGGATTGCAGCACGCCAGGTCTCCCTGCCCATCGCCAACTCCCGGAGTTTACTCAAACTCATGTCCATTGAGTCGGTGATGCCATCCAACCATCTCATCCTCTGTTGTCCCCTTTTCCTCTTGCCTTAAATCTTTCCCAGCATCAGGGTCTTTATAAATGAGTCAGCTCTTCGCATCAGGTGGCCAAAGTATTGGAGTTTTAGCTTCAACATCAGTCCTTCCAGTGAACACCCAGGACTGATCTCCTTTACGATGGACTAGTTGGATCTCCTTGCAGTCCAAGGGACTCTCATGAGTCTTCTCCAACACCACAGTTTAAAAGCATCAATTCTTCAGTGCTCAGCTTTCTTTATAGTTCAACTCTCACATCCATACATGACTACTGGAAAAACCATAGCTTTGACTAGGCAGACCTTTGTGGGCAAGGTAATGTCTCTGCTTTTTAATGAGCTATCTAGGTTGGTCATAACTGTTCTTCCAAGGAGCAGGCGTCTTTCAGTTTCATGGCTGCAGTCACCATCTGCAGTGATGTTGGAGCCCAAAAAAATAAAGTTGGTCACTGTTTTCACTGTTTCCCCATCTATTTCCATGAAGTGATGGGACCATATGCCATGATCTTAGTTTTCCTAATGTTGAGTTTTAAGCCAACTTTTTCACTCTCCTCTTTCACTTTCAACAGGCTCTTTAGTTCTTCTTCACTTTGCTATAAAGGTGGTGTCGTCTGCATATCTGAGGTTATTTCTTCCGGAAATCTTGATTCTACCTTCTGCTTCATCTAGCCCAGCGTTTCTCATGATGTACTTTGCATATACGTTAAATAAGCAGAGTGACAGTATACAGCCTTGACATATTCCTTTCCTGATTTGGAACCAGTCTGTTGTTCCATGTCCGGTTCTAACTGTTGCTTCTTGACCTGCATACAGATTTCTCAGAAGGCAGGTGAGGTGGTCTGGTATTCCCATCTCTTGAAGAATTTTCCACAGTTTATTGTGATCCACAGTATCAAAGGCTTTGGCATAGTCAGTAAAGCAGAAGTAGATGTTTTTCTGGAACTCTTTTGCTTTTTCGATGATCAGACAGATGTTGGCAATTTGATCTCTGGTTCCTCTGCCTTTTCTAAATCCAGCTTGAACATCTGGAAGTTCATGGTTCACATACTGTTGAAGCCTGGCTTGTAGAGTTTTGAGCATTACTTTGCTAGCGTGTGATATGAGTGCAATTGAGCAGTAGTATGAGCATTCTTTGGCATTGCCTTTCTTTGGACTTGGATTGAAAACTGATCTTTTCCAGTCCTGTGGCCACTGCTGAGTTTTCCAAATTTGCTGGCATATTGAGTATCGCACTTTAACAGCATCATCTTTTAGGATTTGAAATAGCTCAATTGGAATTCCATCACCTCCACTAGCTTTGTTCATAGTGATGCTTCCTAAGGCCCATTTGACTTCACATTCCAGGATGTCTGGCTCTAGGTGAGTGATCACACCATTGTGATGATCTGGGTCGTGAAGATCTTTTTTGTACAGTTCTTCTGTGTATTTTTGCCATCTCTTCTTAATATCTTCTGCTTCTGTTGTGTCCATACCATTTCTGTCCTTTATTGAACCCATCTTTGCATGAAATGTTCCTTTTGTATCTCTGATTTTCTTGAAGAGATCTCTAGTCTTTCCCATTCTATTGTTTTCCTCTGTTTCTTTGCATTGGTCACTGAGGAAGGCTTTCATATCTCTCCTTGCTATTCTTTGGAACTCTGCATTCAAATGGGTATATCTTTCCTTTTCTCCTTTGCCTTTGACTTCTCTTCTTTTCATAGCTGTTTGTAAGGCCTCCTCAGACAACCATTTTGCCTTTTTGCGTTTCTTTTTCTTGGGGATGGTCTTGATCCCGGCCTCTTGTACAGTGTCATTAACCTGTGTCCATAGTTCTTCAGGCACTCTTGTTTGTCGCATCTAATCCCTTAAATCTGTTTGTCATTTCCACTGTGTAGTCATAAGAGATTTGATTTCTAGGGTTTTCCCTACTTCCTTCAATTTAAGTCTGAATTTTGCAATAAGGACTTCATGATCTGAGCCACAGTCAGCTCCCAGTCTTGTTTTTGCTGACTATATAGAGCTTCTCCATCTTTGGCTGCAAAGAATATAATCAGTATGATTTTGGTATTGACCATCTGGTGATGTCCATGTGTAGAGTCTTCTCTTGTGTTGTTGGAAGAGGGTGTTTGCTATGACCAGTGCATCCTCTTGGCAAAATATTTTACCACAATTTAAAAAACCCATATGCCTGATTCCCAGAAAAAAAGTAAAACTGAAAGCAAGAGAACTCATGTCTTTTTTTAAGAGTCTCCTTCAGACTTTCTTTTAACCAAATTATCTAAAATTATGCAGATAATAATTCTTACTTTGTAGTTTTTACGTTAAAAAATTAATAGAATTTTTAGAGCAGTTTCAGGGATACAGCTATACAGAGAGTCCATATTACTCCATCACTCTACCCCAGTTTTCCCTGTCAGTGACAGTGCTACAGATTTGTTAGGAACAATGAGCCCATATTGATACATTACTAACTCAAGTATATAGTTTACCTTATAGGTCACTCTTTGTATCTTCCATGTGTCTTGACAGATGTATAACAACAGATATTGACCCTCAGAGTATCATGCATAATAATAGTTTCATTGCCTATAATTCCCATGGTCCATCCCTCCCCTGTTTCTTCTCTCCCCAATTAAACTTCAGACAAAAACTGATCTTTTTACTGTCTCCATAATTTTGCCTTTTCCAGAATACCATAGAGTTGGAATCATATAGTATGTAGTCTATATATTTATAGACTGAATCATATAGTATGAAGTCATATTGGGCTTCTTTCACTTAGCGATATGCATTGAATATTCCTCCCTGTGTTTTCATGGTTTGACAGCTTTTTTGCTGTTGTTAATGCTGAATCCTTTATATGGACATACCAAGATTTTGTTTATCTATTCATCTATTGAAGGACATCTTGGTTGTTTCCATGTTTTGACACTTAAGAATAATGCTTCTATAAACATTCATGTGCAGGTTTTGTGTGGACATAAACTTGAGCTCATTTGGGAAAATACCAAGAAGCATGATTGCTGGGTCGTATGGTAAGAGTATGTTTAGTTTTATGAGAAACTGCCTGTCTTCCAAAAGTGGAAGAAGTGGCTGTACTGTTTTTGCATTTCAGCAGCAACGAATCAGAGTTCCTGTTGATCTACATCCTTGCCACTGGATATTGTCAGTGTTTTGGATTTTAGCCATTCTTATGGCTGCTTGATGGTATTAGTTTTAATTTGCAATTCCCTAATGACAGGTGATGTTGAGCATCTTTTCGTATCTTTATTTACAATATGTATATCTTTGGTGAGTTGTCTTCTCAGAACTTTTGCCCAGTTATTAATTGGTTCCTAATTGTTGAGTTTTAATAGTTCTTTGTGTATTTAAGATACAAGTTCTTTATCAGATATATATTTTACAAATATTTGCTTCCAGTCTGTGGCCTGTCTTTTCATTCTCTAAACAGTGTCTTTTGCAGAGCAGAAATTTTTAATTTTAATGAAGTCCTACTTAACAATTTTTTCTTTCATGGATTGTGCTTTTGGTTTAGCAAATAAAAAGGCATTGCAAAACCCAAGGTCACCTAGATTTTCTCCTCTGTTGTCTCCTAGGATTTTTATAGTCTGCACTTTACATTTAGGTCTGTTATCCATTTTGAGTTAATTTTCTTGATGGGTATAAAATCTGTGTCTAGTTTTGTTGTTTTTTTTTTTTTTGTCATGGTGATGTTCCAGCACCATTTGTTGGAAAGGGCTAACTTTTCTCCATTGCCCTGCCTTTGTTCCTTTGTCAAAGGTCAGCTAGTTGTATTTATGTGACCCTCTTTCTGGGCTCTCTGTTTTGTTCCATTATTGTCTTTCTCTATTCCTTCACCAGTACCACACTGTTTTGATTATTGTATCTTTTCATTAAGTCTTAAAGTAGGGTCAGTCCTCAGACTTCTCTGTTAATATTCTGTTGGCCACTCAGGGTCTTTTGCTTCTCCATGTCAATTTTAGAATCGTTTTGTCAGTAACCACAAAATAACTTGCTAGAACTTTGATTGAGATTACATTGAATTTATAGATCAAGCTGAAAAGAATCGACATCTTGACAACATGGAGCTGCTTATCCCTGAACATGGAATATCTCCATTTATTTATTTAAAATTTTTATTTTATTTTGGCATATAGTTGATTAATGATGTGTAGTTTCAGGTGTACAATAAAGTGATTCAGTTATACATGTATCTGTTCTCTTGTTTTAGATAGTCTTTGATTTTTTTCATCAGTCATGTTTGCCTTATATAGCTCTATTATATGCTTTGTTAGATTTACACTTAAATATCTCATTTTGGGGGACCTAATATAAGCAAAATGTAATTTCACATTCCATTTGTTCATAGTGGTTTATAAGAAAGCGATTTTGTATACAAACCTTATATCTTTCAGTTGTGCTATATATATTTTTTAGCTTCAAGAATTTTTGTTGATTATTGAGGTTTTCTACATAGACAGTGATATCATCTGTGAACGAAGACAGTTTTATTTCTTCCCAGTATGTATGCAGTATATTTCCTTTTCTTGTCTTAGGGAATTTTGTAAGACTTCTAGAATGATGTTTAATAGGAATGGTGACAGCAGCAATCTTGCCTTGTTTCTCTTATCAGTGGGAAAATATCTAGTTTCTCTTCTTTAAGTTGTACTTCTTTAAGTTGTAATGTTAGCCATAATTTTTTTTAGATGTTCTTTATCAAGTTGAGGACATTCCCTTCCATTCCTAGTTTACTGAAAATTGTTACTGTGAGTGGATATTGGATTTTGTCAAATACTTTTGCACATCTATTGATATGATCATATTATGTTTCTTACTTATCATGGCTTATATTAGTTGATTTTCAAATGTTGAATCAACATCACATACCTGAAATTAAGTCCACTTGGTTGTGGTACATAATTCTTTTTCTACATTGTTGGATTCAATTTGCTAAACTTTTTATTGAGGCTTTTTGTACCTATGTTTATTAAAGATGCTAGCCTGTAGGTTTCCTTACTTGTAAGTTCTTTGATTTTGGTACTAGGGTATATTGGTTTCATGCTGTGAGCTAGAAAGTACTCCCTCTGCTCCTATCTTCTGAAAGTTGTGAAAAATTATGATTCTTCCTTAAATGTTCAATAAAATCCAAAAGTGAACCCATTCGCCTGTTGCTTTCTATTTTGGCAGGTATTAATTATTGATTCACTTTCTTTAATAGATTAGGCCTATTCAGGTAATTTATTTCTCTCTGTTTGAGTTTTGGTAAAACTTATCTTTCAAGGAATTGGCCAGTTTTGGTTATCAAATTCACGAACATAAAGTTGTTCATAATACTTTTTTATTAGCCTTGTGATTTATTACCCATGTAATTGTCTCTCATTTCTGATATTAGTAAATTCTGTCTTTTTTCTCTTTTTTTCCCAATTTGCCAGAGGCTTATCAATTTTATTGATCATTTCAAAGAACCAACTTTTGGTTTCTTTCATTTTTTTACAACTTTCCCCCCATGGATAGAAACATTTTTTTAACTGCTACCAAGCACTCTGCACAGTTCTATATGTTAAAAGACTTTATCCTAGGTTGTTTTAGTGCCTAGTAAAGCCCAAATTTATTAAATAATTTCTTTTTAAAAACAATACATTTCTGACCCCTTTTATTCCACTTTGTAGTTATTTAATGAACCAGATTTTTCTTAAATTTTATTTTCAGCCTTTTTTTTTCCTTTGAAGGTTAACTGGTAGAGTTTTTAAGTAACTTATAAATTATTTCAGAGAGAAAAGTCAAAAGGGAAAGGATTTACTGATGCAGCAGAATCTTTGATAAACCAAATTAATAAGCGATACCAGCCAAAGGACAGCATACAGTCTGTAAGAAAATCAAAGGAGTCTTTGATTGAAAGGTATGCTCTTAAACTTTAGAAATGAATATTTTCCTGACATATACAACTAAATTATTTTACATAGTTTTAAGGTTAGTTTTAAACATACTTGCAGATAATGTAACTTTCCATTTGAAAACACAAGTACTTATTTACTTTTATAAATAGTATCTATTTAAATTATATAGAAAGGGAACTAAAATTGGAAGTAGTCATTTAAGAATATAATATTGATGCAGCATACCATTTCAGAAATCTTTAGGATATAGACATTTTAGAAATTTTATTTATTGAGTCTATGATGAGTAAAACTAAATATATTTAAATATATTGCTGAAGAAAATACCAAACTTAAATGAGCTAAAATGAGTTATTTTAATAGCAAATATGTATTCCTTGTTTGCAGTCTTTTTGAAAGTTTTATTATAAAATATTTCTTTATAGTCTTCCAGGTGATTGGTTCCTGTTTAAATTAATTTTGGCTTTATATGGCATGGAAAAAATTACTCTTATGGCAGAACCATTCATTTTAAATTGCCTGACACCTCCTGCTGCATGAGTGATTCAGCTTAGATTTAACTATTATTGTTGCTGTTAAGTATGGCTGAAGTTGCAAAGGTATAAGACTAGTACTGTCACATTTCAGTCATTTGTAGCATATTAAATATAGACTTAGTGACCCAAATATGTTTTACCTTATATAAAATGGTTTTTATGAAATACATTCTACTGACATTTTAATTGCCTTTTTAACTTTGACAAAACCTTTTTTATAGTGGTTTTTCAAACAAATTAGATCTACAGCTTGGTAAGGTAAGTTTCATTTATTTAACTACACCAAACGTATAGTCAAAGACGATGATAATTTGACTTTACAGTAAAATAGTAGTAAGATGGATATAGATTTAATGTTTTCAGCATATTGAAAAACAGATTAAACAACTGACAAGTTTAGTGTCAAGTACTCAAGAGAGCCCCCTAAACTTCTGTTCTGCTTTTCAAAGAAAATGCTGCTTTTAACATGTGTGATATTTTTACTTTTTGGTACATGATTCAGTACCATGTTTTTTTCCTAGCTCATCCTATCTCTCTTGACAATAAGATTATTCTGAAGTCCATAGTTTTGTTAGAAACATTTACTCTTCAGCCAGGTTTAAAATATCAGTTATGTTTGATTTATTCCTCACAGTTATCTCCACTTAATTTAAAGTTTTGAGATTCTCCTTCTGTAATTTCCTCTTGAATCTTCCTTCTCCTGACCATGCCAACTCCAGTTTTGTTTTGTTTTTTATTTCTAATCCCCAGCTTATTACAGTCTCCTTTATGTAGTTCTTTTTGTCACTAATATTGTCTCTGTGCCAATCCATTCATTACCTTCACTACTAGCTTTTTTACTTTCCAAAGCACACAGCTTCAGTCATGTCATTCTCTTATTCAAAAATCTTTCTTTGGTCTCTGTTGCTTATTGATTTAGGTGGAGACCTAAGCTGGCTCCTAGACCTCTTAAAAGTCTGAA
The DNA here is from genome assembly GCF_023699985.2 of Odocoileus virginianus. Lineage (NCBI taxonomy): Eukaryota > Metazoa > Chordata > Mammalia > Artiodactyla > Cervidae > Odocoileus > Odocoileus virginianus. The sequence continues at coordinate 52,616,509 of NC_069682.1, forward strand.
TTACTTCGCAAAATTAGTTTCCTAGACATGTCTTGCTTAGCTGAAACAGAATAATTTAAGATTCCCTGAAGTGTCTTTGCTGTGTTTATTCTTTTTCTTCCCCCTTTGAAAAGAACTTTGAAGTGAGTCACTAGGTTCTTTAACCTCTTTTCTCAGCGTCAAAAATTTATTCCTCCTTGCAGGCCTTGCTTCAGAGTCTGCCTTCTCCATGAAAACTTTCTAAGGTGCCCTGACTCAAAATCCAAATGGGCAAGAATTCTGAATCTGTGCAGCAGTGTCCTTGTCCCTTTTTTTGGTATTTTATTCACTGTTGCAGTTCTTTCTTTCTCTCTTTTGTCTTCTAGAATGTAACTGTTTAGAATCATCTTTGTATCCTGTATAAGTAAGACCTTTGCTCACATTTGTACCTTCATTAATATGGTTGCTTATTTTTGTATCTTCTGTAATACCTAGCAAAAACTGACCTGCAAAAGATGAATTGAGCAAATGTATCTAAACACTGGTAAAAGTCATTTTGGAAAGATTAAGTCAGATAAGTAATTAAAAGAGTAAAATATTGAAGGATAAACTTTCTGGAATAATGCAAATTATTATAAAATAGCCAAAATAAATAAATAAAATTGAAGAGGAATCACAACTAAAATGAATATTTTAGTTTTAATATTCCCAACTTCTAGATATTAGACTTTAATTATTTCTCATTAGTAATCATTTAGTGATATAGTTAAATTATGTCAATAACATAATTAAATATGTTAAGATTTTATTTTACTTCTTTTGTGCTTTTTGATCATATTGAATATACTTTGAGCAGTGGCTATAGGAGTAAATTTACATACATTTTTCCCTAATAATACTATTAATAGTTGGCTGATACAGTTTTGATTCATTCACCTGAGATTTTGCATAAATCTTAGCCTCTCCCAAAGTTTTTTATTTAACAGTTAAAGCAAATGAGATTCTCGATGGGGGAGGGAGGTGGGAGGGGAGTAGAAGCATGCTTGTTTTGTAATCCTAGAATCAATGAATTCAGAATACCAGTGAGGTAATTTACCTATGTATAATAATGTCAATAAATATTAAAGATACAAGGATATTAGTTTTGTATCTGATTTATAATATTTCTATTATGTTCTCAGTTAGTACTTAAGTCTTCAATTTTTTTTTAAAGTGTAGATAAGTAAAGAAACTGTCACAAATGTAAAATTTATATTAATGAAAACACCATTAGAATAATATATGAAAGTTTAGTTGTATATGCTGTTTGACAAGCAAGGTGCAAGTATGAATGGTTTTATGTAAACTTCTTTTGTATTTAGGAGAAGGTTCAGAAAAAAAGTTATAGACAATTGAAGACTACTTTTGTTAATGTTACTTCAGAATGCCCATTGTAAGTAATTTTTCATAAATCTTTAAAAGTTTTCACATTTGAAGAAAAATTTGTTGTATAATGGAGTTAATGTTTCTCTTCATTTTTACAGGGATGATGTTTACAATTTTAATTTGAGTGGAGCTGATGAACCTGTTATTAAACTTGGAGTAAGCTAGATATCAGAAGTTATTTTGTATTTATTCAGTATTTATTTTATATTTACCATACAATTATTAGAGTATGCTTTCTGATTTCCATCCTCTTATATATATATATTTGCTTTAAAATATTTTAAAGTATATTATTAAATTTTTTAAAATTTATTTGGTACCAACCTAGGTATTTTTGATTTTCTTTCAAACCTTTTGGACTAAAGTAGAGAAAAATGAGTAATTGGGGCAACAAGAAAGTCTCTTTCCTTCCTGATGCAAGATTTAAAATTACATTCTAAGTTTTAAAATGTAATTTTAACAAAATTACTCTTGTTTTTAATATAGTTTATATTATTAGCTTTCTTCTTAAATATAAAAATGTTTTAGTAAGATTTTGTCTCATATGAAGTGATAGAAATGAGATTTTTATGTTAATTTCTTTTGTTGTTTACCTTTTAACACTAAGAAAAAAATTTTAATGCTTATTCACAATATAGATGCAAGAATTTCAAGCTACAGCTAGAGAAGCCTGCATGGATAGTTCAATAACATTGTAGGTATTTTTATTATAATCAGATGGATCAGTTTAAAACACAGCTTCCTCAATTGTTCTTTTTCTTAAATATTTCCTTCCAGTTTGTCTGAGACATTTTAACATATCAAAAGAGTGAATAACATGCTACTGTCCTGACTACTCCTACTATAATTCTATTATTTTAGCATTTACTTCTGAAATTAATATGCAGAGTCTGTATACTTTTAATATTAGTTGTAATCTGAAAGGATTTAGTAGTCTTTTCATCTAACCTTGTTATTTAGTAAATAACTGAGGTCAGAGAGAGTAAGTGATTTGGGCATAATTATATAGGGAGTTAGTGAAAGAGTTAAGGCAGAAAACTCTAAGAAAACAGGTATAACTGTCCACTCACATGCTACCTTAAAACAAGTAATTATGATTAAAATTAATGCATATTTTTGTTTAAGGGTAGGTTTAAGGAATCATGATGAACTTGAACCTTCTCTCAAAGCAAAAGATAAGAGAGTAAGTAATAATATCCTAATGTGTCTATTAAATCAATATTTGTTTTTAATAATTTTTCAGTGCCAAAGATTATCACAGAACTGGAACACAAAAATATTCGGATCACTTTTTTTTTTTTTTTTTTTTTTTACTTTGGAGAGATTGTCCATGTTCCCGTTATATCTTTTCTTATGGTCTCTGAGCTATTTGTAATCATTAGTAATAGAAGATATGACAATTCTACTCTCTTAAATGGTATTAGGTTTTGTCTTTGTGGAAGTAAGCTGTTTTGATTTTAACTTTTAATTAACAACAACATGGACAGCAAAATATGTCAGTCTCTGATCTGGATTTCAGAGTGTATTGGATGGGTCCTTAATGCCAAATGGATTATTTAGCATGCTAAAATAATAAAGAATTAGTTTTTCTGAGTTTTTTGGTAGGATTTTTTTTTTTTGCTTAATTTCCTTTGTATGACATATAGCAAGCCAGATTACTTCATCTGTTATAAGGATTGTTTGTTTTAATATAGATTGGATCAGATTGTAAAAAGAAAAATCCCTTTAGTGACAGTGACACAGAATATAGATGTGATGACGGCAAGACTGATATTAGCTGGCTAAGAGAACCAAAATCAAAACCACTGATGATGGACTACAGCAGAAATAAAAATGTGAAGAAACATAAAAATGGGAAGAAATCAAGTAAGAAATCACTTTTTATAATTGTCTACCCTTATGAATGAGATAATACCAAAACACTACAGCGGTTTTACTTTTTGTTTTATGATTCTGGGTATTATGGTCATATTTAAATCTTTTTATTGGGATCTTAGGGACACAAAATATGGCTTACTGTAATCTTTGGTTCACGACACACTCTCATTGTTCATCTACTCATGGCCTGTTCTTCAGTTATTTAATGTATTAAATATTCATGAGGCCAGCACCCTAAACAAAATCAATCCTTGGACAGCACCCCATTCCCGGCTACATCCAACACATATACGTTTTAGGAATTTATATAGATGCAATACAAATTTATTGAAACAGTTTTATTGCAGACATTTTTGTGTCTAAATCTTTCATAAAATGTTTTCCTGGCATAAATCTTCTGTTTCTTTTAGTGAATCTCTTGAAGTAGTTGGATAAGTGTTTGAGGTATACATTTTTGGCTAGACATAATGTCCATTTTCATAGCTTAACATCTATTTCAGTATTTTCTAAGCCACAAAGACCTCATGTATTCCATTTTTAAAAGAAGGTAGTATAACTAAGCTTTTAAGTTTATATTTATTTTAAGGGAATCAATTTTTATTTTAGGGTAAAAATAATTTAGTGACCTGTGGGAGTTGATGGCTTACAAAGAAGTAAAAATAGAGGAAATGGGAAATGAACTTTGGCATGTGTTTAGAAATGTGACTGAATTTAGAAAACAGATGAGATTTCAGTCATATTCATAAGGAAGAGAAGCAATAAGATTGTCACATTTATGAGACAGTATGAAATAGCACAGTGTATGCAGGAAGTGCAGTGTCAGAGTAGTTGAAATGTAGGTCAGACTTGTGGGAAAATGTTAAGAAATGCTGCCGGATCTAGTCACAGTGTGTGGACTTAGAGGCAGTGTGTTACAAGCCAAGGAGAAACATGGTAAGATAATATAGTCAGGAGCTATTGTCTGGTGGGAAGATGTATAAGTAAAGATATTTATAACATAGACTAGAAATCTTGAGGAGTTATTAAGGTTAGAATACTCTAATCAGTAAATACTTTTAAAATTGAACACTTCTGAGTGAGTTGTTTTGTTTATATACCTGAATGACAAGCCAAATGTACAAGCTGGCTTATTGCCAGGATTGGAGGACCTTTCTTCCAGAACTTCATTATTTCCTTGGCTTGGATTATCCCAATTCTTAAGGCTTCAGTGAATATTTAGAAAGTTGAACTTGTGCTAGAAATCAAGAAAGGGAATAGGGACTGAGGCAATTCTCAATAATATGGGTAAATATTAGAAACATAATGATGGGTGAAAAATAAAGCAAATCATAGTATATTACATGACATGACTGCTTTGTATTGTTTAGGGATATGTATCTGTGAAGTAAAAGTGTAAGGTCAAGTGACTAAGAAACAGATTTAAGGATAGTGATGGCTTTTTGGCAGAGGGGCTATAGGCTATACAGGGCCTTGTAAGGGAGTACACAAAGTAGACTCAGTAGTATTCATAATCTAGTTCCTAAATGGAACAGTAAATTCATGGGTATTGACTTTATAGTGTATGTTACATATTCTTTTGTTTGTTTAAAAGTTCATAATAGAAAAGAGAAGTGAAGTGAAGTCGCTCAGTCGTGTCTGACTCTATGACTGTAGCCTACCAGGCTCCTCCCTCCATGGGATTCTCCAGGCAAGAGTACTGGAGTGGGTTGCCATTTCCTTCTCCAGGGGATCTTCCCAACTCAGGGATCAAACTGGGGTCTCCCACATTCCAGGCAGATGCTTTAACCTCTGAGCCAGTAAAGGACAAGGGAAGTTGGTAATTCATATTGTACCAAATTATACTTAAATTTTTGAATGCATTTGAAAGTACATTCTTATTTTTATGATTTTAACTTATTTGCAGACATATTCTAACAATTTTTGATGTGAGTTCTTGTCTATTTGAAAAATTTAACCTTATTTCTTGAATTACAGGACCATCTTTGGAAAGGGCGCAACCAAGATCTAAAATGGTAAAACCAGGAAATCTGTGTTTGAACATCCCTTTAAAATTATTTTTCTCCTTGTATTGAAAAAATATCATTTGTCATCTCATAATTTTATCCTTGGTATCAGTTCCTTGTTTTCTATAATTGTTCCAAGCTTGGCACACTTACTTCTGCCTTTTTGAATCATGTTGTTTTAAGTCTGTTTTACTTTGTGGTTATAGATTTTTTTTGACAGCTTTTCCTTTCTCTCTTAAGTTACATAATATATATCAGACCTCACAGAACTTTTAATTATTCAGATAAAAAGTTGATAAAGAATATATTTTAAATGAAAAGAGAAAATCCAGTCATTTTAAAAGTATTAATCAAGAATCGTTTTATTCCTACAAATATTCATATAGATTTTGTCATAGTGTCAATTTTATAGCCAATAGCTTGTATCTCAAAATATTGATCTAATATACTCAGGAATTTTTCTTCTAAAGACACCCAACAAAATCATTACCAAAAAGGTAGATGAGACAGTTGCATATGGGAGAACCAGACTTCCACGAAGAGCAGCAAAAACCAAAAAAAATTATAAAGACCTCTCAAATTCAGAATCAGAGGGTGAACAAGAATTTTCATGTTCATTTAAAGAAAAAGTTCTAGTACAGGTAAATAGATAGAATTCAAATTAGTAGCTTCTAAGACCCTTTTAAAATATTAAATATATATTTTTGTAAGAATGTCAGATTTATCTTGTCACTTCTTTTTAAGATTTAACCTATGTGAGAAAACATAAATTGATAACAATTGTAAACAATTTTGAATTCTAAAATTGCAAGTGAAATATGGGGAAAAAAAAAGAAATATGGGGATTCTGATTTCCCTAAACTGGAAATCATTTTCTTTGAACTGTTATAGCATTTTATTTGTATCTATTAGGATATTTATGGTCTCTATAGTCTCCTGTGTATTTGTCATATGCTTTCTAGTATATTAGAAAGTCTTCACTACTCATGTTGAGGCCCCTGTTACACCTGTATGTAGTGAAATAAGGCATTTTATAAATATTTCTATGTAATTTAAATTGTTTTATGTGTCCCAAGTATAAATCATTTGCATTCATGAATAATTTGAAAGTTATCAATATTTTTAGGAGAAGATTCATTCCAGAAGCAAAACTGTGAAACTGCCAAAGAAACAGCAGAATTCCTTCACTGCCAAAACACAAGAGGATGTATCAAAAGAATGGAAAATCTCATCTGTCCTGAAAGATGCTGGAAGAGATAATAGTCTTGACCCATCTCCTATGTCTTTATCTGGGAGTCCATCATCTATAGAAGTAATGAGATGTCAGTATCATTTTTTTCTTCTAGTTGAATATTTAGATGATTTCCCAGGCCATTTCTATATTATATCTCTATGTGAAAACACAATTTGAAGACTTAATTTTAAGGGGTATATTTAAAGTTTTTAGTAGTCAAAACTTCATTTTTATATTAGTTAATGCTAGTAACTTGGTCTTGCTAAGGATAGTTGGCAACAATATTACTGTGGCACTGAAGTTAGGAAGTTAAAAGACCAAATGCTTTTTCCAGATAAAATGGAAATAATGATGGGGCTTTCTCTTTTCTCATTTTTACATTTCATTGACAAAAGTCCCCAAGGAATATCATGTTGATTCTGTAAACTCACAGTGGATTATCTTCATAAACAATTGAGGTTTTGCTTTTATTTAAAAATAACTGGCAAAGAAAAATGTTTTCTTTGGAGCTCTGACATAGGTATATGTTTTTCAGGTATAGAAACTATAAAAATAAGTATCTAGTTTTAATATCTTTTTCCCTTTATGAATATTTTAAAGCATTTCTAAGTGTCATTTTAGCTAAAATTCAAGGCTTATACTAGTTAATGTATATTTCCTCTAAAGTAGTTATATTGTTCTTTTCTAGAATGTTTTCAATGCTCAGGACCACTGTCATCTCAGACAAGCACACGTTCAGAAGACAGTTGCACATGCCCTGATTTGATCTGAAAACTATCTTTCTGAGAATTCTTTACACTGACTTATTTCAGTCATGAATTTTCTCATCCACATATAAAAGATTTAGATCAGATGTTTTCCCAAGCCATTTCTAACCATAAAATTCTGTGACTTTAATATCTCAGTACTGCCTGTAGTGTTAGAATACTCAAGATAATAATTAGGTTGATCATCATAGTACAGCCCATACTATAGATATTTTTGTTTGAAAATGTTTTGAAAGTTCTTACTATTACAATTATGTTTTAAATTGAGCAATAATTTTTAAGTCTTATAAAATATTTTACACATAATTTTATCTTGATATATTGAAAGTTTATCTTTTCTAAATACAGCTAACATTTGGGACTTTGCTAAATTATTACATTTTTAGGATTTAATACTACCTCTGAAGATGTCAATGGTTAACACTGTCTCCTCTTTTTGTTTGTATTTTGTGAGGCAATATAGGTGTAGAGAAAATAACAGAAAGGGACTTTACTCAGGATTGTGACTGTGTAGCAGAATCAGTATCACCTTATCCAAAGACTTCAGAGTCCTTGAACAGTGGAGTTGGAGGTCCAATAAAGTCATCCAAAAACAGTGAGAAAAATTTACTGTGTACAAGAGAAAGTTCATCAATTGCACAGTCATTCTTTTTGGTAAGAAAAAAATGTGTGTATATATATTTTTTTATCAGATATACCTGAAGGAAGTAAATCATTTGCCTCTAATCTTAATCAAATACACAGTGCTTGTCTACTTAAGGTTCTGAGTTTGGTCTTGGGGAGAGAGGAACTTACCAATAAGTAAAATAGCCTCAGTGAACTATTAGACTGATATGTTCAGAAGGATAATGTAGTGATATGAGAACTAGAGTACTGATAAGAATTCTGTAATAGAAACAGACCCTTCCAAAGAGGTATGACTTGTTTGTCTACATGTCAGAACTGCATTTCCTAGACTGGAATAGGCCTCTTCCTGCAGCACAGGCACTTCTTTCAGGTTTTACCAAAACTCAAAATCTGTAAATTTTTAGTTACTAAATCACAAGTTGACAAAGAATATAGTTGAAACAGTATGACTATAGCATTTGCTTTAAAGATTTATAGAGGAACTTTAAAACTAATAGGTAAATAGTATGACTATTAACTTAATGGTATGTTGAAAAATTCTTTATTCTGCCACTGATATTATTATTTGTACCATTTCTTATTGATAAAATACGTACATATGTTCAAGTCTTTTAAAAAGACATTAGATATAGGGATCAAATATGGGTCAAAGTGAGGGTAGCTAAATATGTAATGTCTACAAGTAGTAGTTTATAGTTTGAATTCTTTTTTAAGTTGCTTGTACTTTAGTATCAGTTTACAATGCACCCCCCCACCACCTCCAACCGTTTTTTTTTTTTTGGCTTAGGTTTTATAGATGGCTTGATTTAGAGAATTTTGAAGTAGTAATAAAGTTACAAAACTGATTGCTGAGATAATGTAGTTCATTATAACTGAGTCTAGCTGAAAGTTCTGAATTAGAATTACATTAAATCCTGACTCCACTGTTTGCTAGCTGTGAAACATTTTATAAGCTAATGAATCCCTCTGCATCTCAATTTTCTCATCTGTAAAACAGGGCTATGAAAAATTAAATAGACTGATTATGTAAGCATAATACCTGATACATAGTAAATACTCAAATATATTATTCTCCTGATATGTTCTAATCTCTGTATACAAAATTAAGGAAGTTCAGCACACCTATAGCTACAATCTGAAGTCTCTGAAAAAGCCAGCCAGCCTTCTGTCCTATGATTTTGAGCCAAGTGTTTTGGGTTTTTTTAAAAAAAATTTTTTTAACTAAAGGATAAGTGCTTTATAGAATTTCGTTTTCTATCAAACCTCAACATAAGTATACATATGTCATAGGTATACAGCCATAGGTATACATATGTCTCCTACCTCTTGAACCTCCCTCCCATCTCCTTCCTCATCCCACCCCTCTAGGTTGATACAGAGCCCCTGGTTGAGTTCCCTGAAACATAGAGCAAATTCGCATTGGCTATCTATTTTTCATATGGTAATATAAGTTTCCATGTTACTCTCTCCTTACTTCTCACCCTCTCCTCCCCTCTCCCCATGTCCATAAGTCTGTTCTCTATGTTTGTGTCTCCATTGCTGCCCTGAAAATAAATTCTTCAGTACTATCTTTCTAGATTCCATATATATGCATTAGTGTACAATATTTATCTTTCTCTTTCTGACTGACTTCTAGGCTCTAGGTTCATCCACCTCATTAGAACTGACTCAAATGTGTTCCTTTTTGTGGCTAATATTCCATTGTATATATGTACCAAAACTTTTTTATCTGTTGATGGACATCCAGGTTGCTTCCATGTTCTAGCTATTGCAAATAGTGCTGCAGTGAACATTGGGATACATGTGTCTTTTTCAATTTTGGTTTCCTCGGGGTATATTCCTAGGAGTGGGATTGCTGGGTCATATGGTGATTTTATTCCTAGTTTTTTAAGGCATCTCCATGCCATCTTCCATAGTAGCTGTATCAATTTACATTCCCACCAACAGTTCAAGAGGGTTCCCTTTTCTCTATACCCTCGCCAGCATTTCATGTTTGTAAGATTTTTGATGGCCATTCTGACTGGTGTGAAATGATCTCTTATTGTAGTTTTGATTTGCATTTCTCTAATAATGAGGATGTTGAGCATGTTTTCATGTGTTTGTTAGCCATCTGTATGTCTTCTTTGGAGAAATGTCTGTTTAGGTCTTTTTTCCACTTTCTATTTGGGTTGTTTTTCTAGTATTGAGTTGTATGAGCTGTGTGTATATTTTGGAAATAAATCCTTTGTCAGTTGTTTCACTTGCTATTATATTCTCCCATTCTGGGGGTTGTCTTTTCACCTTGTTTATAGTTTGCTTTGCTGTGCAAAAACTTTTAATTAGGTCCACTTGTTTACTTTTGGTTTTATTTCCATTACTCTAGGAGGTAGGTTATAGAGGATCTTGTTTATGTCATCAAGTGTTCTGCCTATGTTTTCCTCTAGGAGTGTTAGAGTTTCTGGTCTTACATTTAGGTCTTTAATCCATTTTGAGTTTGTCTTTGTGTATGGTGTTAGGAAATGTTCTAATTTCACTCTTTTACATGTAACTGTCCAGTTTTCCCAGCACCACTTACTGGAGGCTGTCTTTGCCCCATTGTATATTCTTGGCTCCTTTGTCAAAAATAAGGTACCCATATGTGTGTGGGTTTATTTCTGGGCTTGCTTTCTTGTTCCATTGGTTTATATTTCTGTTTTTGTGCCAGTTCCATACTGTCTTGATGACTGTTGCTATGCAGTATAATCTGAAGTCAGGAAGGTTGATTCCTCCAGCTCCATTCTTCTTAAAACCCCTTTGGCTATTCACTGTTTTTGTGTTTCCATATGAATTGTGAAATTTTTTGTTCTAGTTCTGTGAAAAATGCCATTGGTAATTTGATAGTGAGTTCATTGAATCTGTAGATTGCATTTGGTAGTATAGTCATTTTCACAATATTGATTCTTCCTACCCAGGAACATGGAATATATCTCTCCATCTGTTTATGTCATTTTTTATTTCTTTCATCAGTGTCTTATAATTTTCTGTATACAGTTCTTTTGTCTCCTTAGGTAGGTTTATTATTCTTTTTGTTGCAGTGGTGAATGAGATTGATTCCTTAATTTCTTTTTCTGATTTTTCATTGTTAGTGAACTGTTTTTACTCCTACAGTGTTTTATGAACCTTTTATTCTGTTTAACCAGTAGTTTTCACAAAGCATATTTTTCAAACAAAATTTTATATGAAACTTTCAGTGTGCCAAATGTAAAAATGCAGCTACATTGTTTAAAGCAGATAGGTCTGAACCCTGACCTACATACCTTCCTTCTCTGATAATCCCCCAAAGGCATCTTTGCAAGACTCTTAATTTCTACAGACCACAGTTTAAAACCATTTGTGATTAGACAGTCATCCCATGGTCCTTTCTTGGTATTGCTTCATCATTCTTCCTTTCCCTGAATCCTTTCTCCCATTAGTATCCCATCTTGCAAATCTCAGCACCTAGGTCATCCCCACTCACCTACTTTGATGCTGTTTGCTAGATGAAATTTTGTTACATATTTATTGGCTGGACATTTACAGGAGCCACTGTGTTTCCAATTTACTATTGACTCTTCATTCTAAGTCTCTCAGTCATGGACAAGTCTTTGAACCCCATGGACTATATAGAGTCCATGGAATTCTCCAGGCCAGAATACTGAAGTCGGTAGCCTTTCCCTTCTCCAGGAGATCTTCCCAAGCCAGGGACTGAATCCAGGTCTCCCACATTGCAGGCAGATTCTTTACCAGCTGAGCCACAAGGGAAACCGGACTCTTCATTAGGTATTGGAAATTTGCTATGTGAATTTGTCGTACCAGCTTACACTCTCCAATAATGCTATGTGATATTGCCCATTTTTCTACTGTTTTTAGTTTTTTTCTTTTTTGGCAGTCTGATGAATTTAAAATGTGTCTGACTTTAATTTGCATTTTTCAGATTAACAGCATCAGTGAGTATTTTCATATTTTTTGGCCATTTTGTAAATTGCCTATTTTTTAATTTTTAAAATTATATTGTTTGATTTTTCCTATAAATTTGGAGGCATTCTATAGACTATATGTTGGATATTAATTATTGGTTATATCCAGTGCAAACATTCTTTTTCTAGAATGTAGCTTGTCTTTTCACTTAATTAAATCAAAATATGAAATTTACCAATCTTTTGTTCAAGAAATCCTTCCCTCAGTTATTGTCATAAAAATATTTTCTCTCAAATGTTAGTTCTAAATTTGAGGTTTTCCATTTTTCTAGGCGTCCTCTTTTTGCATATGGATAGTGAGTTAGTGCAACGTCATACATTGGATAACCCCTCCTTTCTCCATCATCTGCGATGACACTTGGGTCACTGCCTTGGCAAAATTATAGGTCAGCTGTTTGCCCAGTAAAATATAGGATAGTACCTCTCTGTCTCTATGCTAACATAGCATTACTTCAGTTTGTATATTAATAGTTTTATGCATACAGTGGCTTCACCACCCCCATCTTAACCCTCCTCTTATTATACTTCCAAATTATAATGTACTTCCAAATTATAAGCCCTATACTTGGCCTATGTAGTTTAGAATTAGTTTAAGGGAAGAATTGCTTTTTACCAATATTGAGATTTCTTATCCATATATTTCATTTTTCTGTCTACATTTTGGTCTTATTTCCAAGAAAGTTGTGCAAAATCTTCCACAAAGAAAGTTGTACTTCTGCAGTGCTTTATGGGCTTTTTACTTTACTGTATTAAAGAAAAAAACTTAAATTGTTTTCTGTGTTTTTAACTTTTTGCTTTTGTATAGAAACACTTGATTTTTATATCTCCCACATCCTTGGCAAATGCTATCATAATTACCTGCTTAGATTCTCTTGAATTTTGAAAATAGGTAATCAGAGTGTTTTATGGTAATTTTTGCATTTCGTCTTCCAATCCTTATATACATGGTCATTTCAAGGTGACTATGACATGTGGAGCAATGTTAAATAGATATCATAGTGGTATGTATGGTTATCAATAGTTTTTAGTAGATACTTGTTATCAAATTAATGTTCTAATTGTTTAAATGTCTTTTTTCACTTATGAATGGGTGTTGAGTTTTAGCAGTGAACTAGTTATTCCCTCAGAATTTAATAATTTTAGTTTAATATCTGTATTTTTCTTACTTTAGTTTTCTAACTTCCTTTGGGTTTCTGTATGTCCTGTTCATTCATAGTAAAGTATAATATTGTTGTGAATAGAAGTAATACAGTTGTGGTACAGTTGACCCTCCATATCTATAGGTCCACATTTTGTCAGCCAACCATGGATTCAACCAACTGTGAATCAGTACTTCACATGTGGGACATGAGCATCAGTGGATTTTGGTATTTGCAAGGGGTCCTGGAACCAGCCCCTCCTCTGCCCTGCAGATACTGAGGGAAGAATGTACATACACTGTGCTTGGTTCCGCACTCTTGTCCAACTCTTCAGCCCCATGAACTGTAGTGGGTTGCCATGCCTTCCCCCAGGGGATCTTCCCAATGTAGGGATCGAGCCCAGATCTCCTGCATTGCAGGCAGATTCTTTACCATCTGAGCCACCGGGGAAGCCCAAACTGCAACACCTACTCAGATGTAAACAGTTATACTTCAGGAAAAATTTATGGAAATTGAACCCCCATATATGAAAGTCATATGGTAGTACAGCCAGTAAGCTTTCCTTAAACTAAGATAGTTCTTAATAAGAATCAGATTACAGGCCATTAGTATAGTTATAGTAATTTAGTATTTTTCACCTGTTATTATCTGAAAGTGTGGTGTTTAAAATACGTAGGATGGTTTGATCATAGAAAAAAAGTTGAAATACTTACAATGAGAAAGCCTTAAATAGGCTTATCACTTTAAACCACTGACTTACATATTTATAATTAGGACTTAGTGGTTTCATGATTATATAGGAATTTGGTTGAGTTTTTCTACTATAAAAGTCAACAAAAAATATTAATATTTAATAATTATAAAATACAGAATGTTAAGACAGAATTATAGCTTGGAGTGGGCTAGGTTTTGGGCTATACCAGCCTCTACTTAGGACAGATTGGTATATATAGACTGAGTAGAGAAACATCATTAACTTAAGTATAGAAGGAGAACTGGAAATGGACACAGATTTTCATAAAACAAGAAAAAGACTAATTTGGCTAACACATTTGTATTTGAATCAGTAAGACATAAGGTTAGAGGACAAAGATGGGGCTTAAAGATATAACTTGAAGGAAGTACTTTAGACTTTTCTTTGGCCTCCCATTTCCTGACTCAAAGAAATCAAACTCCTAATAAGGAAGAACTGAAAAATAGGATTAGTTTAAAAAAGCAGCTCAAAACTATTGCTGTAATTTAAGATTGAGGTTAACATAAAAATTTAGGAAAATGCATAGCAGTGTAAGAGATCAAAAGGGATGGAAACAATATGAAGAAAAAAAAAAACAAATTGATAGCATTTGTAACTTATTGTCTGTAGAGGTTGAGAGAGAGGGTCAAAGGTGAATCCAGGAGTACTTACACAGAATATTTTTCCAATTTCTGATAACTGTCTTAGAAAAGTCATTCAGCATCTCCATTGTCCACGTCTAGTGAAGAGAGAGAGAGAGCATGGTATGGCATGCCCGGTGACTCCACACGTGTATCAGGTTTGTGGTCAAAGACTTGCTTTTTAAAAAATGCATATTAATTACTGAAATACTACTGTGAAATTTCACCTAAAGAAATTTTTATAATTGTACCATTATTCAATTTAATGTCGAAATTATATAGGATTTAATGCAGTTGTCTAAAACTATATAAATGGAAACAAAGGCTTTTTTAAAATAAAAGCAATAATATATTAGGTATTTTTAATTAAGATTGTTAGCACTATTATTTACTGTTCCTAAGGCTGTATACAACATCTTAGTTGCAAACGAATGTACACGGAAGACAGCCTAAATTATTCTGGTGAACTGGAAGAAGAAAGAGCAGACTTTCTTCCCAAAAAACTCTGTAAAAGCGAAGATGCAGATCATCACACCTACAAAGGTAGGTAGATTAGATGCCTATGTCAAAATGCAATTAATTTGGAAAGTGGTTTCTTCAATTTTGAGTGACTTCTTTCATAAAACAAATTCCTTTGTAAAGATAACTTTGGATAAATCCAAAAAGGAGGATGCTTTATTACAAAGTTCACTTTATTCTACTGTTATAGTAGACTTTACTCATAAATCTTCCTCATCACTAATTACCATATACAGGCTTTACTACAGTATTAACTTACTGATAGATTAGCATATCATTAAATAGCTGGGTTATTACTGTGCAAGTAGTAAAGAACTAGTTTTTTAAAAAATGAATCCAAATATGTTCCATTTTAATGTTACTGTTTCTGCCTTAATTCCCATGCTAGAAGGTTTTTTATAAGTCAGAATAATTTTAAATGAAAAATATGCCTATGGTTTATAATCCTTAGATTACATATGGAATCTGAAAATAAGACATTGTTCTTAGTCTCATGACAAAGAAGGTAAAATTTGTAACAATGCATTATCTTAATTTTAGCTGATTGTCTTCATTTTCTTAGTGTCCAAAAGTATATCTCCATTATCAGCAAATGACTTTTCTATTCCTTTGGAGAACTGGGAAACTGAAATTTCAGATGTAGGGATGATGGTGTGCGAGCAGCTCAATACAGAATTTCAGAGGAAAGTTAATGTGAGTTGTCATCCTTTAAATTATGATAATATGTCACATTTTCTACTAGACTGTCAGTTCAGTTAACCCTTTGGCAACAAAACACCCATTCATGAACTCAGCTTTCCTCATGCACTGGTAAAAAGCTGGAATGATTCATGAGCCAAGTTTCTTTTCTAAAACTTTATATTACCCATATTCTTTACCTATGGGTTCTCTTTGTCCTATTTTCCTTTTCAGTTTAACATTTTGAGTTTTTTGTGATTTTTCTTTTTTCTGAACAATTTTCTTTTTGTGCCTAGTCTTTAATATATATTTTTTTAAATCTCACAGCAGTAACTGCTTATAAGGGTATTATACAAAGTATAGAGGATGAACAGCCTCAGTCAGAAACCCATTTCATTTTGTTTCTCCAGTTCTGTACTTAAGCTCCTTAGTTATTGTGGTTCCAGTGAGGTGATATTTGCAAAAATACTTCTAAAATACAGTAATTCTAAATTACTGTTGTTTTCTCCCCTCATCTCTTTTTCTCACATGCCTGTATTTAGACAGTTCTTTTTGCCCTCCTGTTAAGACATTTTCCTGAACAGGTTATCAGCTCTCTTTCTTTGCCTTTTTCTTTTCTTCATGGGTAAACTCTGAAATTATTTAAGATTCTGTAGATTTCTCTTGAGCTGATTTATCCAAGGTTATCATCATCTAAACAGAGATGCCCTGATTCATACATTTTGCATATCTGTGACTAGATGTGGATATATTTTATGAAAAATGGTAGTAATTTTGAGTGTGACTCCTGGGCTGTGTTCCTGAAAAGAATTATAATCACTAGAATTTTGGTAAATGTGATGTACTTATGAAGATAACTAGCAATTCCAACCCTCAGTCAGAGCCTTCCTGGTGGGACTGAGCTTATTCATTAACACTTCAGTTTAAATCACTTGAGTTTTTAATTTTTCACTGTTCTTAGTCATTTATATTTCATGGAAAAGGCTTTGGTCCTAATATAGTCTTGGTTAGATTATTTAGTAAAGATTTTTCAAGTTAAAAAATGAGTGTTTTTCAGATCCGCCACAAAATGATGGATTATTTTACTAAACAGACTTGGAAAACATTTCAACAACATATAAAAGCAATCAACCAGAAGATTCAGGAGTACAGGTGCTAAAAATCCCTTCTAAAATATCCTAAGTGCTTTGTATTCTGAGTGCTATCATTTTTTTTAAAAATCTCATTTTCTTTCTTTAATAGGATCAAAAAACTTGACAAATTCCAATTCATCATCATGGAGGAGCTACAGAATTTTGAAAAAGACTCACAATATTTAAAAGATTTGGAGAAGGAATTTGTGGTTTGTGCTTATAAGAGTTTAAAGATAATTGTAAACCTCATTTTTAAAGAGCTGCACTCAGGAAAACTTCTATTAACCTTCTACTTTTTTAGGACATAATTTAGTTTTATCCTTGATTTTTAGTTAGTTTCATGTACATACACTAAAAATACAGAGTTAAGTTTATCAAGGGATATTAACATACATACTACTATACATAAAATGGTAAAATAACAAGGACCTATACGGCCAAGTATATTCATTATCTTGAAATAACTTATAATGGAAAAGAATCTGAAAAAATACATGTATGCATGTATAAGTAAATCACTTTGCTATATATATATATCTGAAACATTGTAAATCAACTGTACTTCAGTAAATACATAAAGTTTATGATTACCTCTTACAGGGAGAAAGTCTGAAAGAGTTTGCTTTCAGTTTTTTTATCTGAAAGAGTATATGACATCTGCAATGTTTATTCTTAGCATATAGCCAGGTTGTTTTTTTTTCTTTTCATGTTGTTTTTTAAATTAGAAATAAATATAGTAAATTCTACTGTTTAGTTTTAATTTTTAGTCATAACTACAGTATAACTGGTTTTGTACTTTTAGGACTTTCGGGAAAAGGTATTTCAGCAGTTCAGTGCCTTTCAAAAAAGTGAACAGCAGAGGTCAGTATGACATTCTTAATGATAAGAATATATAACAAGACTTTTTGGTCAAAAAATTTAAATTATATATACTATATTGTAGTAATTTAATTTGTTAAATACCAAAGTAAATGCAAAGGTAACTGTTCATTATTCTAGATTTCACCTTTTAAAAGCTTCATTGGACAAGAATGTCTTCTACAGCACTGATTGTGAAGAAAATATTATTACATCTCAGGTATAAATTCTATATTTTTGTATGTAACTTCTCAATATTGGTTAGTCCAACTTTTTGTTGTGAAACTTTGTAATAAATTTCATGGGAGAAATTATTTATTCACAGATGTGTTTGATGAAAGAAAACATGAAAATGCTGCAAGACAGACTTCTTAAGGAAATGGTAAATCAATATCTAGTTTGAGTTTTTTTAATGGAATGATCAGTCATGCTTTTATATGTTTAAATGAGAAATTCTTCCACAGGTTTTTCTTTTTGGATTGAAACCACTGGGGTTCTTTTAGTTCTTTAAAATGGGAGCAAATTTATAGTAGAAAATAGGGGTGATTTTAAATAATGAGTGTCTCCTTAAAAGAAAGAGCAATTTAAAAGTAAGCTAGAATAATTATTTCTTTGTATGTATCTAAGCAAGGTGCACCACAGCAGTCTTGCTGTGTCTTCTGAAGGAGAAGGTGTGTCAGGCAGAGCAATAAAGAATTTTCATTTACTTAGATTTGAGGATAAAATTAGCTGATTTTGCAGAGGTCTAGTAGACCAGCAACTGGATTCTGGGGGAAGAGCTCACCAGGGTGGGGAACAGGGAAGGTGTCTAAAGGTGCTGTCCAGGTAAACATGCTTTGGTGTTTCCTCAGAGGTAGAGGCATTTCTGTGTATACTACAGGATATTTTAATATACTTTGATTAAATTTTAATAGAACCTCAGTATGCTGATAGTGGAGGCTAAGACGATAGTTGTTAACTAAGCCAGTTTAGTTGGAAGCACGTAAGCTAACTAACTAGATTGATCCTTGTTGAAGATCTTTTCTAGACTGTGGATTTAATATTTAAAGGAAGTAAAAAATTTCATTGGTTTGGGGTTTAAAAGTGATCTCAGTTGATTACCTAAATATATATCTAAAATATCAGTAATAAGCATATAATTCTGTAGATACCTAGGAACAGGCCTTAGGGGATTGGATAGGATGATAATTTTATAGTGAATCACTGTCCAAAGTGATTTTTTTTTTCTTGGCCACAGCAAGAAGAGGAGCTTCTCACTGTACGCAGAGGACTGAGATCATTATTCATGGCTCATGAGAGAAACTGTGTTTGATGTCTAGTTGTTTTCAACAAGTTTTATCCAATTATTCCTGTTTAGCTTAGGAAATGCCAGAGTAGCTCTATAAAGAAAAGACATGTTACCCAGGCAAGAGTACCTCTGTAGAACCCTCTAAATTCAAAGAACAGTCTGTCCTCTGCTGGATAAGAAAGAACCTGTAATCACCATAACATGACTGAGCTCCTAAGCCTTTTGTCTGTGCAATACTTTTTTCAGAAAGCTTTGGGAAACCAATCAGTAGAAGGAATTGGCTTACTTTTATAGTAATATTTGCATGAGATAAATATTACCAGTTAACTATACTCATGAAACTAGTTATTAAAATTTATCATATAAAATATATTTTAAACACAAAAAGTTTTAACTAAATATATAAAGTATTGTTAAAATTTACTAGTTCAGAACATGATTCAAATAATAAAATTCAGTGATGCATAGAAGGGGAAGAAGTCTGATTTAAAATGCTTACCTGAGAGTAAAGCAGTACTTTCAGCACACTGTTGGAGAATGTATTTATTCAGCTATGGCTCCATTGTATTAGAAGGCACTAAATAGCCTAACAGAGTTACCATTTTAATTCTAGGTAGACATACTAATAACCTTGGCTGTTTGGACAAGTACTTTTTAAGCCCTAGGGTTCACTGTAATATTTTGCTAGATTAATATATGAAAATGAATACACAGTTTGTGTAATAAAGTTGAAATAAATGCTGTCACTTGGATATTATAGTTATTCTATAAATCATTTTGTTTGAATATCTACCAGTCAGACATTTGAAGTATACCATCACACCATCTCACCTTACCAGTATTTAAGTACAGTGGTAAAAGTGGCTTCTTAGTCTAGATAAGCAAAAAACCTTTCACATCATAGCTTTATTCCACTGTTAGCATCAGCTAAGATTTATTGATAGCGTAGCAGAAATTCTACTTCAGGAAACAATGACAAGTCTGCTATAATATTAAAACAACTCAGGAGTTGTAACTCTGTGTTCCCCCATGAGACTTCAAAATTAATCCATTATGACACACATCCTTTTATATCTCCCCTCCTTGGCCAGACTTCCAAGACCGCTAAACCCATGCCATGCTGATTCCCATACTGTGTTATATGTGTAATCCAACCCAGGTGCCTGCTTTCTCCCAGCTCTTTAAACCATTCTGCTTTGACCTTGTCATTATCAATAGTTGTGCCCTGAATCTCACTTCAGATGTGAATCATCTCACCCTGCTTTCTAGAGTAGTACCAGGCTGTTCACTCCACTACTCTTTGCTATGCTTGTTAACCCTCTTGTCCTTCCTTCTTGCCTTACCGATTTTAGAGTCCTTAGTCCTAGACAGTACTCTCACCCTCTCACCTTTGCTCAGCTTTTTATCCACTAGTTCATACCCTTCATTCCACAACCTGAACATCACTTGAGAAAAACAAATATAATTAAGGTTTAAATTTATGACCACATATTTCAAATGACTATATTGCATTGCTCAGCAGTCCTTATCCTGCCCTGTTTAATTGCCTTTACCACATTTCCAGAGCATTATTGTATATCAGTACCTCTTTCCTTAATTCTTTACCTTTTAGGGTATGGCCTTACCTCATACTTTCCTCATCTCTTCTCCCTAAAATCTAATATGTTACCTGCATCAATACTGGCATTTCTGATTTCTCACATGTTTCAACAGCAGATAAGCCTCATTATTTCCGGACAGTCTAATCCCCTGGAGGTACTCTGAATCCTGTTGTCTTTGACTTCTCCCTATTGGTGTGTATAGCCCACACTTATTTTTTAAAAACATTAAAAAAATGACTAACATCAAGTTCCTTTTTAAATGCTGCCCTTCGTATGTAATTCTTAACCTAGCTTTACACAGAGCGTAGCAAGAGAGTTTTCTCTAGTTACTATCTCAATTCATACTTCTTACTTGCTCCTTACTGCCCCTCATAGACTCCAGCTTCTGTCCCTATAATTTCACTGAAACAGCTTTTATCAAAATCACCAGTAATTTTACCAAACCTCACCTCTGTCTTCTTAGCTTCTCAGTGCCATTCCGTAGTTAAAAACCCTTGGCTGACACAGATTTTCCACTCTTTTCTTGTCTTATTCCTAACTTCCCTTTTACATCTTAAGACTAGGAATGAGCTCCATATTCTTTTCTTCAGTCTAAATCTCCTTAGGTGTTTTCATCTGGTACCAAGTAATAACCATTTCTATATTAATAACTTCCAAATGTAGAAACATTCTGACCTTTACTTTGGACATTAATGTGTTATATACATTGCTTTAGGGCTTACGTGGTGGTTCAGTGGTAAAGAATCTGCCTGCTAATGCAGGAGATGTGAGTTCAATCCCTGGATCAGGAAGATCTCCTGGAGGAGGAAATGGCAACTCATTCCAGTATTCTTGCCTAAAAATTCCACGGACAGAGGAGCCTGGTGGGCTGCAGTCCATAGTGTCTCAAAGAGTCAGACATGACTAAGCAGCTAAACAACATCATATACTGCTTTACTGACAGTTTTAATAAACATCTCAATTCTCCAACTCTTGATTTCTCAGCATTCTCTCTCACCACCAAAGGGGGGAGAAAAGATAAACCTGTTCTTCTATCTCAGTAAATGTCACTTTTATCCACTCAACTAGACAAGCCAAAACCTAGGAGTAATTCCTGATTGCCTCTTTTTCTTTGGCTGGTTAATTGATCAACAAGTCCTGTAGATTTTACTACTAAAACATGTTCTACAAATATAAATACTTTGTCAATTCCACTGTCACTACCTTTGACAGTCTCAGCATCATTTCTCATATGGACAATTTCAACAGCCTCCTAAATAGCTTCCCAGCATTCATACTTGCCTTGTAATTTATAGCCTCTTATTTACTTAGCAGCCAATATATTCTTGCTAATTCATAAATCATACCATTTATGTAAAAATCTCCAGTGACAATACATTCTTAAATAACCAATGGGTCAAAGAAGAAAAATCACAAGAGAAATTAGAAAATACTATGAGTTAAATGAAAATGCAGCATATTCCAAGCAGTGCTCAGAAATTTATAACTGTACATTTATACACACACACACACACACACACACACACATATATATATTTAAGAAGTGAAAGATCTCAAGTTCATAACCCAACTTTAAAAAACTAGAAAATGAGTAAATATGCCCAAAACTATGAGAAGGAAGGAAACAATAGATATTTTAGATTTTTTTGAAAGAAGAGAAAAACAAAATCAAACCAAAAGTTGATTCTTTGAAAAGATCAAGAAAATTGATAAGCCATTTGTTAGACTAAGTAATAGAGACTAAAATTTCTAAAACCAGAGTTGAAAGATCTGAAAACTAAAAATTACAAAATACTGTTGAAAGAACACTAGAAAGACATCCCATGGTCATCCCCTCTGATTCTAAGACTTATTATTGTTGAATGGCAACAATCTACAGATTTAATGCAGTCCCTATCAAAATCCCAAGTCCTTTCTGCAGAAATGAAAAGGCCAGCCCTGAAAAACACATGAAAATGGAAAGAATCCAACATTGCAAAACAATCTTGAAAAAAAAATAATAAAGTCAGAGGACTCACAATTCCCAATTTCATACTAATACAAAGCTAAATTAAAATAATGTGGTACCTACATACGGACAGACATACAGACCAATGAAATAGATTTGAGAGTCTAGCAATAAACCTGTTCATCTGTAGTCCAGTTGAGTTTCATCAGTGGTGCCTAGACTGTTTGATAGAGAAATAATAGTCTTTTCAACCAGTGGTTTTGGGAGAACTGGATAGCCACATGGAAAAATGGGACACCCTTACCTTACACCATATATAAAAATTAAATGGATCAAAAACCTGTTAAGTAAGAGCTAACACTACAAAACTTATAGGAAAAAAATATAAGAATAAAGATTCATGACATTGGATTTGGCAATGTATTTTTAGATATGACACCAAAAACAACAACAACAGGGGGAAAAATGCAATTTGGACTTCATCAGAAATTTTTTTTAAAAAGATTTTCGTACAAAGAATACTTTCATAAAAGGAAAAAAATTACAGAATGGGAGAAAATATTTGCAAATCACATCTCATTAGGGTCTAGTAGCCAGAATATACAAAGAATTCTTACAGGTTGAAAACAAAATGCCAAAAAACCTAATTAAAATATGAGCAAAGGACTTGAACCACCATTTCTCCTGAGAAGACACACAAATGTCCAGCAAACACATGAAATTACACTGAGCGTCATTAGGAAAATGGAAATCAAAACCATAGTTAGATCCCAACTTTATGGCCACTATGATAGAATCAGAAACCAGAAAGCAAGTTTGGCAAGGATGGGCAGGAATTGAAACCCTTGTGGTGTTTTATTTTTGGCAGGGGGTCAGGGTGGGGGAATGTAAAATAATGCAGCTGCCATGGAAAACAGTTTTGTGGTTCCTCAGTTAAAGAATTACCATGTGACTCAGCAATTCCACTCTTAGTTATATACCCGAAAGAACTGAAAACAGATACTCAACAAATACTTTTGTACAGGAATATTCAAAATCGCACACTATTCACAACAGCCAAAAAGGTGGAAACAGCCCACATGGCAATCAAATAAGTAAACAGGTAGTATATCTATGTAATGGAATATTTTTCAGCTGTTAAGGGGAAAAAAGTATTGATTAACCTGACAGTGTGGATGAATCTCAGAAACATGTTAAAGAAAGAAAATAGATACAAAAGGTCATATGTTGCATGATTCAATTTACTGTAATATCCAGAATGTATAAATTCATAGAAACAGCAAATTAGGCATGGGATCTTCTTCAGGTGTGATGAAAATGTTCTGGAACTAGACAGAAGTGGTGGCTGTATGAATTTGTAACTGTGTTGAATACCATTTATTCTTCAATATGGTTAGTTTTATGTTATCTGCATTTCACCTGCATTAAAAAATAATAACAGCAAAACAACAAAGAACCTTTTCAGAGGTTTCCTGTGCCCTAAAAGTCAACTTTTATATATTTATTTCTAGAACCTAAAAGAGTACTTGGAGACATAGGCTTGCACAAAGTGAGTGAGCAGATGTTAGTTCCTGGAGGGCCAGTGTGCCT
Organism: Odocoileus virginianus; assembly: GCF_023699985.2. Taxonomy (NCBI): domain Eukaryota; kingdom Metazoa; phylum Chordata; class Mammalia; order Artiodactyla; family Cervidae; genus Odocoileus; species Odocoileus virginianus. The sequence continues at coordinate 52,640,503 of NC_069682.1, forward strand.
TATAAAACTTTCAGTTCCTCAAATCCTGTATAGTGTTCGTATTTCTATTAAAGTTGATAACAAAGTATTAGCCAGTCATATGAGCATCTATTATATGACATGCCTGTACTCAGCTCTAGATATAGAGATAAGAAATGAACTGTTTCCTTGTACTTAAAAATGGAATCTATGTTTTTTTTAATGCCATGTAAAATCATAGGGATTTCTAATTTATTGGCACCTTTGACAAATTGTGTAGGCAGATCAGATACTCACAGGCTGCATTACCAAAGAAGATATTAAATTTGTAATGGTTAGTTTTTGTTTTTTAAAAAAATACATTGGGTCAAGAAGGCCAGTAGAAATATTCTAAAACAACATGTGCCATGTGGTGCTAAGTCGCTTCAGTTGTGTCCAGCTCTTTGCAACTCTATAGAGTGTAGCCCACCAGGTTCCTCTGTCCATGAGATTCTCCAGGCAAGAATATTGGAGTGGGTTTGTATTTCCTTCTCCAGGGGATCTTCCCGACTCAGGGATTGAACCAATGTCTCTTAAGTCCCCTGCATCAGCAGGTGGGTTCTTTACCACTAGCGCCACCATCTAGAGGGAAATAATTCAATATTTTTTTCTTTAGGAGTACAGACTGTTGAATGAGATCTATGTGTTGCACTGCCTTGAACTGTAGATAACATAGTTTTGGTTTAAGCTTTGATAACAATAATTTTAAATAAAAGGAAGTTGGAACAGTGAGTGGTCATACTAATGAAACATATGCCTTTGATATCAATAGAGCCTTTGTTATTTACCCAACTTGATGTGCATTTTACACATGTCAGAATACTATTGTCAGTGTGAGGTTATAATGAGTTTGAACTTTGTAACAAACTTGATGTTAAAATTTTTAAGTTTATTTAGAAACTTAACTTTTCTGTGTAACTCAGTGTTTTCTATTATTTATTTTCTTAAAAAAAAAAAAAAAGATTTTAGAGCAGGAGAAGGCAAACTGTCTTTTAAAAGGCTATGCAGTAAAAAAAAGTTTAAGGGCCAAAAGGTAAATTTAATGATACCATGTATGTACTTGTATAAACTTGTCAAATGTAACAATTTAAAAATGTAAAGACCATGCCTTGCAGACCACTAAAAAAAAGGCAGATCTGGTCTGTGGGCTATAGTTTGCAAGACCCCTCATTTAGAAGAAACATTTGAAGGTCAGATATCTCTATTCTTTATTACAAAATTTATTCCTCAATTTGTCTTACTATAATGAGTTAAAGCAGTTTTGCATTAGCAGAGGTTAATGATTATGTTAATTAATATAGCTAACACTTCTTGATTTTCCCATTTCAAACATATTAAAAAATAAGCATTGTAACTAATGACGTCTATGTCTTACCTGGATCACAGTTTAACACCACGTTGGTGCAGGTTTACCACAGTGTGGTCAAACTGTTCCAGAAGGCGTGGGAAAGGACATGGAAGAGAGAAACATTTTGCAGTATTAGTACAGCCAGGCAGAAACTTAAATACTAAGCTCTATAGACATTATTGCAGAGACTTAAAAGCCACATGTTCCTGACACCACAGATGCCCGGCACATCCTAGAGTGGGCAGTAGATTGTGTGGTTTTTATCCTAGCATTTAATTCCTTCTTAAAACATCAGTCTAGGGTGATGAATTCTGCTTTCTATGGCCTCAGGGCCTAGGGTGAAGCTCTTTACAGCTGCTAAAGGTAGTTTTTTCTTTAGCCATCCCATCACCACCACATAATAACTAACCAAGTCACAGTTATGTCTAGGTTCATTAACATTGATTAAAATGTCAGTAAGCATGGGTGAATCATAAGTGCCGTGAATAAACACTTAAAATAGAATTCTAAGCAATGTTGGGACTTCCCTGGAGGTCTAATAGTTATGGCTCCAAGCTTTCATTGCTGAGGGCCCAGGCTTCACTCCCAGGTCAGGGGACTAATATCCACAGGCTGTGAGGAGTGGCCATTAAAAAAGAAACGATCCTTAGTATTGTAAAAATTGGAGCAAGCTCTTAGATCCTTGAAGTAAATTTGACTTTCTGTATTTTCAGTTGTTAATGAGCATCTTCTGAGATGTTTCTTTCACATGAAGAACTCTGAAAAAATATTCTGAAAAAAAAACTGGGTAAATAGGTATTGGAATAATGTGGAACTAGTAATTTTAACAGTATAATTAGAATTTTGCATTTCTGAACTTTGCTTTCGAAGAACTGTGGATATATAGCTAAAATCTGACTTTCAAACTTCGACGATGCAATAGGATACCTTTAGACTTGTAATTACCTTGTTTTTCCACAAGGTGGACCCCCTATGTTAGGTGTTTTTTTTAATCCATTTCAGTTGTCCAGAAATTATGTAATGTCATGGGACATTCAGCCCCTTTAAAATTTTGTAAATGTACTTTTTACAAAGTCATAGCATGTACTATTCTTCCTAACATACTGGCTTAAAACTTGATGCTTCTGGCTGTGATTCAGTTTCTTGTCACAAAATTACCAATTAAATTTTTAAAAAAATTTAAACTCCTTAAAAATAATTTAATGACTTAATATTGTTACTTTAACAGTCATTTTATTCTGTTAAAATAATTTGTTAAGTCAATGCACAAGAACCTTATTAATGACTACTAATAGTAGTCTGATAATTCAGATATTGTATCTAATTATTGAATAAGAAAGAATTTTTTTCTAAGTCTTCAGCTCCTAAGTATATAAACTTTCTCTTCAGATTTACACAATATGTGTAAATTTAAATTTATATCCATTTGCATGTATATCACCAGTATCATGTGATTAATGAATTGCTTTTTATTTCTGTTCCTCCAGCTAACTAGGATGAGAGACTGGAGATGCCACATCATACACTTACTTAGTGTAGCATTACATACACTTAGGTGCCGAGTAAACATACATACTTGATTCAGATTTAGGTTATCTCAGCCTCTAAAATACCTGCTAAGAACATGAAATATGGAAATATAATTTAGGGTAATAGTTTATGATTAATAATACAAATACAGTAGTAGATACCTTTCCAAATATTTTGATTATAATGAAAATGTCTTCTGGTTTTATATTTTAGAACTGTTGAGTCTAGACCAAACCAAACTCTGCTTTGGATATCTTGTACTTTATCATAAATCTTTAATTTTATTTATCTATTAGTTGTGCATCTTTAGTTGGGCAAAAACCCTGAATTTTTGCCCCATCTATCAGATTGTCTCTAACTATAGCTACAGTTTAGATATATTCTCAGCAGTGATCCTATTTGCTTTGGGGGCCAGAATGGTTTCTAAATAAGAAAACTTTTTTCATTTTTTGCTTCATAGTAAAGCAATTATATGGATAGTTCTATGTGATGAAGATTGAAATCTTATTTTTATATAGTTTGGGTCTAATATTTTAAATTGAATAAAATATAAAATAGGAAGCTGCTTATATGTAGCTTAAAATAGAAATTAAGTATTTAGAGGGTTGACTGGCCACAAATAACAGCTTACATATAAAATATACATACATAAATATAAAAAATATATATATATACACACACACATAAATGCTTATAAAATTAAGAGATTGGCTTCTAGTTAAAAAGGATTTAGGTATCATTTCATAGACACAGAAATTGAGGCTTAGTGAAATCAAGCGATTCAGAGAATGTTACACAGCATGAAGAGGCAGAGCTAGAATTTTTCTACTCTACACTGATTTCTTACAAAAAGACTCCAATTCGACAAACTAACAGTATGTTTGCTTGCATCTAGGATTGATCACAAATCCCTTAGGACAGAATGCTGCCACAAGGGCTGAGCAGTGGGCTCCTGACCCAGTGCAGCCACAGAGCAGCGCAAGAAAGGTCCTGGGAAGTAGTGAGGTAGCTTGTGCGGTGAGAAGCCACGGGACATTCAGCTGCCCCAGGGCTACCTGGCAACCACACCCACATGATGGACTGGGCACTTCGCTGGTACTTCACACGCACTTCCCCTCCTTTTTCTCATTTAGAGATTCCAGTGGTGGTGTGTGTGTGAGAGAGAGACTGGGGTGGGGTCGGGTGGGGAGCAGGTGGGAGAGCTTCCTGCAGAGAAATTAAAACACCTTGCTGAGTGGTGCAGAGCTGGGATCTGGGCACAGGTTCTGCAAGATCCCAACGTCGTGATAGAAGCACTGTGCTCCTGGACTCAGTGGACCAGGAGGGCAGGCTCATCTTTGCAATGATACTTACTCAAAGGCTAAGTAAAAATATATTCCAGGGAACATTTATTCTTATTTAACTTACTTTCCCCTCTTTGTGCCAAGATTACCTTTTACCTTTGTGCTGGGATAAATATCCTCTTAGAGCTCCACTCAATCTAAACCTTTGTCTCTTACAACAGAGTCTTTAATAATGTTTGCAAATACGAAATTAAAAATACTCTTAGAGGTCATCATTTTCCTTTTAGTAGAGTTTTTCAACAAGTTGTTACTTATTTCTAGGTTTATTACTCAAATGCTTTATAAACTTAACTTGAAAAAGGTAATTTGGTTTCCTAAGGCACAAACCACAAATACTAAAAGAATTTACAAAACACACAAAAAGTTTGAATTCTCCTTTCTGTGTTTGGCTTCTGATGGCTCAAAAATAATAAAATTTGACTTGTTCCACAGATCCTTTTTCTAAAAAAATCTCTTACCCCACCCCAAGAAACTGTAACACCCAGGTTAATTTCCTGCAATAAGTAGTCATTTAATTAAAGAACAAAATTAACAGGAATCAAAATGTTGCAGCTGTATTTTTTGTTAGACATTATATAAAAAAAGAAAAAGTATAATACAGTAAATCATTTTGTATAACAGGAACTTAAAGAGTTCTCTAATTGTGATGAGAATAAAAAGGTCTTTTGCACATGGTACTGAAGACACTGCGTACACGCCCCTTGGTTACAGCCTCAGTGTGGTGACCCTGCACACGCACGTCACCATCCTCAGTCACACCGCAGAGCTGCAAGACAAGGCGGGAAGGCAAACAACAGTTTTCTTCGGGTCGAGTCCCTGGGGTTTCTCCTGACCCCAACAGTTGACACTCCTCAGGCCCCAGAGAGTGAAGGGTGTCCTCTGGTCATTCTCTCACAGGTGAGCGTGGCCAGGATTTCACCTGTGTGTGTGGTCCTGCTCCTCTGGCAAACACAGCAGGTAGTCATGAGCTGAACTTCAGGAAAGCTCCCTGATGGATGTTCAGTGTTGGTATCAAAAAGTAAGCACAATTCTTCTCAGAAGAAAATCTCTATGGCCTGTGGAATCTAGAAGTTGTTAAAAAAAAAAAGACAAGGTTATACATTTCTAAGTTTAAATTGCCAAAAACCTTCCACAAATTACTCTGTTGCTATTAAAATCTTTGCAGAAGTCCAACATGTAAAACATGAAGATGGACCTGCCTGGGTTACAGTGGTGTACAGCCTCAGAGGGCACCCACCACTCAGGCCCCATCATAACGCAAAAGGAATCGAATGGTGAATTCTTAAGCCTATCTAAAACTTAGCTTGAAAACTGCAAGGTAGGCCCTTGAAGTTCACAGAAACAGCAGTGCTTTGCTGAATCAGCAGATGTAATGAACTGATTAACAAATGATTGGATATTATAGTAGAGTTATAATTTTGTTATTGTAGAATTGAAAATGTGTTTGTGGTACTGTTTAATGCACTTAAAATTTCATATCACTAAAATCATTGCTCTTTTAAAAGTTGACATTGAATGCTAAAATGTGGTGGTATAAAAATCTTAATATTTCCTGATGTGTAAGTTTTGGGCTCACTCTGAAAATTCTGTCATCTAAAAAAGCTATCAAGGACTAATGAGAGAAAGTACATATCTTTAGTAAATATCTTTTAATATTGTATAGTGAGAAATGTATTAAATATTTTCACATTACCATATATAGAATATGCAGTAATTACATCTTTTTTCTATAACGGGATTGAACATTAAAAATAACTCTGAATATTTTACAAAGAATGTTTATTTCCTAAACACTTTTTAGTGTTCTGAACACTCAAAAGAAAGATGATTTATTCCTACCCCAAAGTGTGCCAGTCATGGAGGAAACCTTAAACATCTTTAAACAAACTACTTGCTTCATTTTTCCTGCTCTTCCAACCTCTTCTTCCTCCCTTGATATATTTAAAGTCATCTATCTCATAGGACAGAATTCTGTTGGCTTGGTTTCTATTCCATAGCCACATTGCACTTTACAGAGTAAATCTTATAAATAACAACCATGGTGGCCACTTTGTGCCAAATTGAAAAGAAAAGGCGTCCACTGTTTTGACTCAAGGCAGTATCTCCATTCAGGATTTCCTTTCTCTGTGTGTCTGGGGCCTGAGCATCTCTAGCCCAAGGGAGAGATGACCAACAGCCAGTGCAGGTGAAGGCGTGTGGCATCAGGCAGTCCTTTGAGGATAAACGTGTGTGTGAGAACCTCATCATGGCTGTTCATGGACAGGAAGAGAAAGTGCTGGGGGAATATGCCACCTGTGAGCACACTGGCATCAGCAGGCCAACCCATGCCACCCCCGTTTATGTGTGTATTCCCCTTGTATGAAAAGTCTTTGATTATGGAAGAATCAGCCATATCCCCATTGGGATATAAGCTCCTTGAACACGGGACCCTCCTTTACTTATAGCTGACTCACAGCATAAGAATGGCACATATTTGCTGACATATTTGCACATATTTGCTGACATATTTGCTGAAGGAACAAAGGCTGTTTGGAAGACCTTCGAGGCAGCGTGAGCTTGTGTTAAAGATGTGAGTATAAACTTAAATAAGGTAGGAAACAAGTGGGATTGGTGTGGAGAGTAATTTCACAGCACTCCTCTACATATAAATTGGGGGGGGCGGGTGCGGGCGGGTTCCGAATATGAGAGAAGGGGAATACAGGCAAATTACCTTCAGTGCTTTGAGACTAATGTCTTTAAATATACATTAACTACTTAAATAAAACAATGTGTAATACTGTTCTACATCCCACCCTTCACCAAAAGTGTTAGCCCCACAGTCCTGTCCAATTCTTTGTGACCCCAAGGACTGTAGCCCACAAGGTTCCTCTGCCTATGGAATTCTCCAAGAAAGAATACTGGAGTGGGTAACCAGCCATTCCCTTCTCCAGGGGATCTTCCCAACCCAGGGACTTGAATCTGGGTCCCAGCATTGCAGATGGGTTCTTTATCATCTGGGCCACCAGGAAAGCCTGCCAAGCCCTATGTGAAACCACAGGAACCAATAGCACTTTCAATTGAGTTGCATTCTGTCTGTTCAAGACAGTTCTCTGCAGACATACTGAATTCTTTTTCACCCTAACATAGTGATTTGTGACATTTTTTTCTCTTAAAAAAAAAAGTACCATATTGCAAGTATCATGAAATTCATACAAATAGAAATCTGACCTTGTCAGATGCTTGCTTGATGCATGTACCTCCATTTCATTACTTTTGTATTCATTCAGTTCTTTACGAATTGCTGCCTGGAATTTAAAAACAGCACATTATTTTTCAGGACTTTAGAAAGTTAGCATGGGAAATGAGTATCATGGTTGTGGATTGATAGCCATTCCTAATACTTGCTGACTTTGTTATTTTGTGATAGAGTAAAAAAAATTTTGTGCTTAGCATTTAGGCTTTTACTTATTTTTACAGCCCTACCAACCTAGTACATAACTGGTGTTCTGGAAGTATTTAGTGAATTTGTTTACTGTGCTGGAGTGGGAATATATCACCCCCCTGCCTTGACCCCGCCCCACCCCCGTCCCATGTCACCAGGATACATAACAGATAGATCAAGCACATGCTCAGGGCACTTGTAAAGTAAGAACCTCAGAATAATGAGTGAGGTTCAGGTTTTGGTGAACTTACTTGGAATTTTGCAACTAGATAATTTAGAAGTTATTCTAACTTCGACATACATTTATATTTTGTGTCATTTGAAACATAATCTTGTTGTTACATGTGGGTGAGATGTGCATCTCAGTCTTCAGGGCTTCTCATCTGGCCCTCCAGCTTCCCAACGCCCATTTTCATCGTGTGCGTCTCTCAGATAAACTCTCAGGCCAGGGTAGACAAACATCAGACACAGCCTCTGGGGCAAGGAAAGGCTGCCAAAGATGCCTGAATTCTCCCTTCATGGCTGGGCTCCTCTGAGCACATCCACCCTGAGCACCTAACTATAGCCTGTCTGCATTGTTCCAAGAGGATGCAGTGCTTACGTGCGTTCATGTATTACCTCACAAACTCACACCAAGCTTATGAAGACAAGGAACCATTAGCAATTTCAGCACACTCAATGGCTGAATGTATTATGTTCCTCTCCTTTAGGGACGCTTTAAAAGTTCTGGAAGTCACTCGAAGTGGGGAGGTAGGAGAGACTCTGTAGACAGAGGCTCCCAGGTCTAAGTCCGGCCAGTCTTTCCCAGTCACCTGTTCAAATGGCACCTCTACAGGGATAATAGCAACACCTCTCTCTCAGGAATATTTTGGAGGATTAAGTACCTGGCAGGTTAGGCTCAGTCCAGGCAGCCGGAGGGCTCTTGCTGGTGGTGGTGGTTTAGTCACTAAGTCAATGTCCAGTTTTTCACTCCATGGACTGTATGTAACCTGCTGGGCTCCTCTGTCCATGGGATTCTCCAGGCAAGAATACTGGAGTGGGTTGCCATTTCCTTCTCCAGGGGTTCTTCCCCACCCAGAGATTGAACCCAGGTCTCCTGCATTGCAGGCAGAGTCTTTACTGACTGAGCTATGAGGGAAGCCCATTTGGTGGTAACCAAAAATGTCCCAGTCATTGCCAAATGTCCCTAAGAGCAAAACCATCCCCTAATTGAAAACACGACCCTAAGCCCAGGTTCTATTTGTGATTCCACATCCGGTCAAGCACAGCCTTATTTCAACAGCTGATAGTGCCCACTGTCTTCTGACACATACACACCCATAAGCCAACGTGCACAAGTCTGCTCAGTACCTTATCTGCTGCCGACAGTCTCGTCCAGGGTTTGTCTGCCCGTCTGTCATAGTCCTGTGCTTTCGCCACCTCCACATAATCACTGAATCGTATCAGAATTTTTCTGTCTCTCAGTTCATCAACTGTGGGTCTCTGATTAAGCTAAAATAAAAGATCACCATAGTTAGGTCTCACATGCCAAACTAGCTTTCTTAGTTTGTTCAAGTACCCTGAACAAACCAGGACCCTTCTATAAATAAATGTAAAGCTCTGAAGCTGAAATATAACCCTAATGCACACACACACACACAAAATCTCTAATGTGAAGGGCTTAAATTATACACTCTTAAAATGACAATCCCTTCTCCTTAACACATCTTGTAATGAGCACTCACACCCCCAGGAAGCTAGCGGTGCCCTGTCCACAGCACAACTCAAGGAAAGCTGGATGAATTATCTAAGGAAAAATTCTACAGCACCAGCTGTTGCTTTTCAACTATCATTAGGTAAGATTTTCAAAAAAAAGCTTCTGATAAAGTTGAAATACTAAATACTACTACTAGCACTCATAACTCAAGCTCAGAAAGGATATTCTATTAACTTCAAGTAGGACAAGATTTTATTATTATTATTACAGAATACAGTAGAGAAAGGGAACACCAGAAGACGAATTAAGAGATGGTCAGGGCTTTAGAAGGAGACCAAACTTTACAGACTTGCTACCTATATCGGCCATAGTATATTTTGACTTAACTATTTGAGTCTCAGACAAAAACTCTTGAAGCTAATGAAATTTTCTGTAGTCAGGAGCTTCTAGACAAATGGAAGGTAACCAAGGAGTGTGAAAGGTAACCTGACACACTGATATCCAGGCATGCTTTGCTTGAGCACTGTGTAAAGAGCTCAAATAAATGAAGAGCATGCCCAGTCAGCATCTGACTTCCTGGAAACAAATGGCAACATCATCAAGGCCACACGGCGGCAGTCATGTACCCCATGGCTGGGTGAGCACATAGTCCACGGGGACATCAGTCACCCCCAGGTTGATGCAAAAAGCACTGCTTTTTGACTGTCCAGTGAGTGAATTCACTGTTGCCCAAGAAATCACAGGTCAGCATCACAGAGTGATGGCCTGCATCACCTATCCCAGTCTTTCCTACCTTAATATTCAGGAAAGAGATGCTTAAATGATCATACCTTTCTTGTCAGCCTTTGCTTGATTTCTCTTCTTTCTTCTTGCTCTGTCTGATCATTCCTTTCTGTGAAAGATTAAAACAAAAGAAGGGAAAAACAAAGAATCAGGTTGAGACTTTCTCCTCTTTAGCAAGGACATGTGCTCAGATCTGGACATTCTGGAGGCTACAGGTGTAACAGGAAGGACACCTGGCAGGTGACACTTTTTTCCATATCATTGCACTTTGCCAATCACTGCTCAGGAAACTATGGTCTCATTGTTCCACAAAAACACTTATAAAGGAAAGTTTTGCCAACATCACAGCCTGGTTCTCCTGGGCCCTTTTCTGTGTTAGAAATAACCACACAGATTGATACTGGGCATTGATTTGCAGGAGAAACAGGAAGCAATTCTCTCCTAATCAAATATCATCTCTGTGTGTATTTACAAGTAGGAACATAGATGGCAAACAAAAATGTTTTAGTAGGATAAGTTATATATATATATATATATATATATATACACATAATATATTCAAGTATATATGAATGAATATTGTTAGAACTGTCACCGCTTTTCCATGTAAAAGGGATTCATACTTTTAGCCAACCAACATAAGGAACATTCGCCTCAGATTCTGGGCAACATATGCCTGCCTGGAATTCATATTTTCTGATTACATTTCAAATCCAAACATACCCAGGAACCCAGATGATTCTCACTGCAGAAGTGAGACACATGACCTGCCTTTTAAAGGACCTGAGTCTCTCACCAAAATTGGTTTTGCCTAGTGAGTGTCACTATTAACATGCAAGCCGTGTTTACACCTACACTTGGAAGCTAAAAATGGAGCAGAATGCTGAGACTTAGTGTAAAACGTAAGCTCCGCCCTGGGATGCCAGATAATGGATGTCCTATTTCTGGCTCTCTCTGTTGCTAAATAAAGCCTCAGGTCCCTGGAGGGGGCCCAGAATTCCATTCCTGGGAAACAGCCCTCATCTGTCAGCACTCCTAGAATCACTGCCAGGTTTGAGGAAGGGAAATTCTGCAACTCCCCGTTAACATAAGCTCACGTTACCTGCCTTTCTTTGAAACATTTTAAACATCTATGCATTTAGGAGATTTGGTATATGGGCATTTAACATACTAGTCATTGAACTTTTCAGTAATTTTCTTTAAAAAGGAAGATTCATCTTTCATTTGGATGTTTTAGAAAAAGAAGACAATCCCTGTTATGTTCCTTGTTCTTAATCTAAGTGAAAAACCAGAAGAAACCACAGTTAGAAGCTTTCATCTGAGAGCTGATAATACAATTAGAAAAAAAAAATGTGAAAATACCACATAGAAGGCCAACCATAAGAGATTTAAATGATGATATGAAACTAATTCTTTAGATTTTAAAAAATGTTGGCCATGCTGTGTGGCACTCATGATCTTAGTTCCTGCCCAGGAATCGAACCTGTGCCCCCTGAAGTGGAAGCACAGAGTCTTAATCACTGGACAGCCAGGGAAGTCCCATAATTCTTCATATTTCTTAAAAACAGGCCATGAACAAATCCTCAGTACACCCTCCATATAAAAACACTGAAATAAGAGCATATCTTTCTGTTTTTTAAATTGTGGACAACATCAGCATCATTACAAGGTATCAGAGCACAGCAGGGGTCTTGGAGGTGCCCGGGGAGTGTGTCCCTGCAGGCCAGGTGCTCTTCGGGGCACCAGCTCCAAGGTCCTTCCTGAGAGCCTAAGCCACAGACTCTCTGAGCTCCCCTGAGCAATGGGTTTATAGATCTCTTATTCTCAGACTCAGAAAGTCCTGTGCTTTATACAAAACAAGGGAGAAATAATCAGAGCCTCCATACCCAGATTTTCTGGAAATAGTGCCAGTAGCTTGGACAGTCACACAAGCACCTTCTGTAAATAATCAGATGCACTATTGCTCCTTAGGCAGTGGTCAGAACATGGATGATGGAGCCAGGCCACCTGCACATGGACCTCTGCTCCTTCCCTCTGCCAACACTCATGTTAAAAAGTCCTATTACCTCCCAAAGTCTGAGCTTCCTTACAAGGAAAGTGGGAACAGCCATGCAAACCTCACAAATGTCTGGTAACAAATCAGCGAGGGAACAGAGGCAAGCCCTGAGTACAATGCCTGGCACAGAGTGGGCCCACCTTGGAATGACCACTTCTAATACGACCATATAAAAGAGGGCCACTGTGTTTTGACACTCTCGTATCCACAAATGCACAAGCTCAGTTCTAAGCGTTCTTCCAACATGATCACAGTCAGCCATGAGGCCCCATTTGAAGGGGAGCAGGTACAATGTAGTGATATTCTAAGCCATTGACTCAAAGCAGAAAATACAGCAAGAGTGCAAGCCAGTGTCAAGGGCTGTGGGGATGACGCTCTAGGCTGGACCATATATAGTCAGTCGATCCTCATCTCCACAGAACCAAACCAAACCAAACGCCCACCTCAAACCAGCAGTGACATTCTCAAGGATGCTGCCCAGGGCACGTGAGAAGCTTCCAACTAGGGACGGACCTGACTGGCTGAGTGGCAAGGAAGAGACTGTCAGGGCCGCAGCAGGGAGCCTGTTTTCCTACCCTGGAGGTGAGTGCCATCAGTCCGGGATCCACCTGCCATCTCTGCTCACCAGGCACAGTTCTGATATTCAGGCTTTCACGTCTAAGTGTCTATGTGCAAAGACTAACACAATTATAAGCACTTGCTGGTGGGAGGACCTGGTCATCCACTAGAGCAGAGAGGAAGTGACCACTGACAGGAGAAATGGTTCCTAAAAGAAAAGCCTCTGCCCACTTTGGGCAGCAAACCAGGCTGAGGGCAGCACTCCTTGGGCCTTGAACTTGCCCCATTTGAGTCTTAGATTACTACCTGAGGGGGCATCTGTGGCTGATGAGCTTTATAAGTCAGTGACTTAATTTTTTAAAATTCAAATATTCGGTAACAGCTTCACATTTGTATGTACCCACCTGACTAAGCAAGCTATCCATGAAAAGATGTTCTTGAAATTCTCAGATACGGCTTAGTTGATGTAATATAGAATAGTAGTCACCATATCAAGTTTAAAAATAACACTTTTTTTTTTTTTTTTTTTTTGCTGCACTGCTCAACATGCAGGATTTTAGCTCCCTGACCAGGGATTGAACCTGTGCCCCCAGCAGGGGAAGCCTAGAGTACTAACCACTAGACCACCAGGGAAGTCCCTAAAACAAAAAATTCATAATCTTAGGGTTTAAATATTTCCAACAGTCCTTAAAAGGGGGAGTCTTCCAGGCAGTTAATAAAGGTGCTGAAGTCAAGAAAGGGGAAAGAGTCAGTTAGGACTCAACATCCAGACCAGAGGTTCTGCCTTCTACTTTTGGACAGAAGGTCAGTCATGGGACTGTCTTAACTTTGTAAAAGGCATTCATGAAATGAAAAACCAAATTCAGAGAATGTCTGCAGTGCTCACTCCTAGAGAGAGAAAAACATTTTAAAAATCCAGGCCCTTAGAAGACAGGCTATAGAAAATTCCTCACAAACTAAGTCTGTTGACCAGATACGACAGAAGTATCTGGGAAACACCTTTGAAAGGGTTCTACCACCCAAATCCTCAACGCCTTTAACGAGATGGAGCAGTGTTCTCTGTACCACAGAGGCTCTTCCTGGATGCTGGTGCTCAGCACATGTTGCAACCACAGCTCTACCTGGGAAAACCCAAAGGATGTGAAGGAGGGAAGGATCTAAAATTGCAGAGTTCTAAGCCACAGGCAACTGCCTAGGCTTTTCTGTTCTTTTGAGCTGGTACTTTACTCCCCCCAGAGGGAACTACAGAGGGCTGAGCCCTTCCCTGGTAGGTTTCAGACTCTGTCCACACCTGCCTGTGATGTCTGTGACCATGAGGAGCCCTAGTCCCAAACTGCCAGGGACATCTGCTTGAAACCCAGCCTGCCAAAGGACATCATTTCTCTTCCATCTAGAGAGCTGACTCATGACATAACCCCGAAGTAGGGACATTTTTAATGATGCCAGGAGAGCTTTTTCCTTTTTAATTTTCAACGGGATGTTGCTGGCTGTTTCAACTTTCCCGGGGGCTTGCTTTCAGAGTTACCAACAGCGGCTCAGGGCGAGGGGAACACAGGAGGGCTCAGCCAGCCTGCAGAGCCAGGTTCCCACAGCAGCCTAGGAGCACACGTGAGGGAAGCCCCAGGGGGCCGCCACTACTCACGTTTCAAGATGTTTCTTCTCTCCAGTTCCTCCACCGCGGGTCTTTGGCTCAGTCGTCTGCGGAAAAACACTAGAATTACATTTTGCACCATGGTGGCTGCCGGCGAATTGCATCCAGGGTCTGTGAGGGTACGGGGTGGCTGGCGCACCCCCTGAAGATCGCCTCCCAAAAAACGGGAGGGGGGAGGAGGAGGGGGAGGAGGTGGAGGGACCTCCGTCGGAGGCAGCCTCTTGCTGGCAAATCGAGTCCGACCCCCGCGCGGGAGGGAGGTGGCCCTCTGTCACCGGGCGGCTAGGGCAGCCCGCGCTCCCGCTCCCGCTCCGGACGAGCAGCTCATCATGTCCAGATCTGCTGCCAGGCCGGCAGGCTGGACGGCTCCCTAGGCGCGGGTCCGAGATCCAGCCAGGAGATGGTCCCCTGTCCGGGGGCGCAGGGAGGGGCGGGCAGCCGCGTCTCCAGCTTCTGTGTCTCAAGCTCCCGGCGACCCGAACACTGGCACTCGCCCGGGTTCTGCTCCAGCCGCTGTCCGGCCTCACCCGACCCTGCCTGCAGGGAGGCGATGGGGAAGCTCCTGCCTCTAGCGGGCGCGGAGCCCAGGCGCGTAGGGAAGAAGCGCATCCAATCCTGGCTGGGAATCTCCTGGGCTGAGCGCGCGCGCCGGCCACGCCCACAGCCGCCCGCCCGCCGCCTGCTCTGCCAGTCCGCTTGGTGAGATAGGAGGACAAATTATCATTTCCTTTTAAATGGCTTCTCATCGAGGGAGTTGGAGGACGTAGCCAAAAAGAAGAAATACATAAATAAATAAAAGGCTTGTCAGGAGAGGGAGGCATAACCAGTCAACATTAATGCCAAGCTCCAATTATTTCTGTAACTCCAATAATGTTATCCCTGGGGCAGAGCCAGAAACGTCCCCACTTCCGGATCCTTCTGCCACTGCAGGGAGGTGACAGGCGGAGCCTCTGAATGCCCACAATGCGGGGCCATAATCCTATTTATAACCCCTGTCCCAGCAAAAAAGCCCAGGCCCCCGGGGGCTCAGCTGCTCCTCCTTCCACACTCAAGGCGACACTGTGCTATCGGCTCCTAGGCGGGCTTTGTGTGTCTGCTGGCTGGTGGGTGGTTGCTTAACATCTTGTCTGCATGTCTGCTGAGACTTGAGCGTGCCCTCAGACAACTCCTGGCTGGCACCCAGGGGCCAGGGCCTCCCTCTCCCTGGCAAGCAGCAGGCACCAAACCAAGCTGTTTGGGTGGGGCTCCCTCAGCCTGGTCAACCCGCGCCCCTCATGCTATTTATTCATTCACTAAGTGACGTGTGGGGCGGGGGTACCTGCTCTGCAGCAGGCATTCTCCCAAGCCCCAGGACACAGTGGTCCTGCCCTTGGAAAACAAGTCTAAAGAGGAAGGCAGACAAACAGCAAGTGAGCAATCATCCCAGCGAGTGGGCAATGCCATGGAGAAGAGAAAACAGGGGTGGGGACGTGATGGATGAGGGAGGGGCAGGGGCAGGGGCAGGGGAGGTCCATTTCCTAAGAGACAGCAGAAAAGAAGGAACCAGCCTTGAGAAGCTCACATTTCTAGACAGTGTCTCCTAACTGTTCAGGTGCTGGGCTTGGAGACAGCCGTGGGGGCAGTGATCAAGGAGGACTTCCTGGAAGAGGAACTTTTGGCAGTGTTGAGGAGAATCCGCACGAGGTGCAGAGCCTATTCCTTAGGGGCTGCCAGCTGACCAGCTACGATGTCTGCAGGGACAGCTGAGGATGGCTGAGGCATCTCCTCAAGCCTGAAAAGTACCCCAAAACTCTACTCACTTTGCCCCCATGGAGGGATTTTTCTTGCTGGAGCCCTGTTCTCTCTTCTAAAATGAGGACTAATAATAGATCTTCACAAAGATGAGAGAACTGAATGAGAAAATGCACAAATACACCTGTTATATCAAGCTTGCTTGGGACAGAGATTTCTCAAGAAATGTCTGGAGAGAACCCAACCTATGGGTTGTCAGCTGATCATGGACTGAGTTACCAGAGAGACATTTCATCCAATTTGCACGTCTCAGAAAGGTGTGGATATCTCACCACCATAATCTCCGCTGCTAGCTCTAAGGGTGAAGGCAGGCCTGCCAGGGTAAGGGCCACAGCAGGCCCCCAAAGAACCCCCGAATGGCCCAGAAGGGGCAGTCCACCAGCTGTGAACAACATGCAGCCTGCTGGGTTATCATCAACCTGCCCCTGTACCCAGAGGGAGCCCAAGAGCCCACAGCTGGATTGCAGCCAGAGCCGCTCTTTGGGGGACCCCAATCACAGGGAAGGGTGGTACTGCAGGTCGAGGGTCCCCATTTGGACTCACACCTGCCTGTACCTGACACCTCTGCTCAGGACCCTGAGAACTAACTTGGGTTCACCAGGCCTCTTGTGTCAGAGGTTTAGTGAGCGCAGAGGACACACCCAGTCCTGGGATACAGCTGGAAGAAGTTAGACCCAGCCCTGCCCTCGGGGAACACAGGCTCTAGAGGGGACAGACATTCAGTCCGTTATCACACAAGTCAGTCAGTCAGTTCTGTTGCTGACTCTGCAACCACCAGGCTTCCCTGTCCACCACAAACTCCCAGAGCTTGTTCAAACTCAGGTCCATCAAGTCGGTGATGCCATCCAACCATCTCATCCTCTGTTGTCCCCTTCTCCTGCCTTCAATGTTTCCCAGCATCAGGGTCCTTTCTAATGAGTCAGGTCTTTGCATCAAGTGGCCAAAGTATTGGAGCTTCAGCATCAGTCTGAAGTTATCACACAAACCACCTAGCATTTCCATAGTGACCAGCACTAGGAGGAGGAACCTACAGCATCATGACAGCCCAGGGGTAGGTGGGCCAACCTGGACACACGCGAGGTCTGGGAAGCTGATGTTGAGTCAAGATCAGAAGGGTAAATGGGGATTGCTGAGCCTGGAGAAAGTGGAGGAGCACACGTCCTGAGAAGAGAAGGTCTCCTAAGTGTCACTGGACTGGGTGAAGGTGTGTGCGCACCTACGGGGCAGGGGTCAGGACCCACCCAGCCTGCAGTCTGGATCTCTGGAGCCCCGAATGTGCCGAAGGGTGTGAAGCAGGCAGTGCGGGGTAGAGAGGATCTGTCTTTGGAAGCACCTCCGGACTCTCCTGGACTGCAGTCCAAGGAAGGACAGGGCAGAACCTGCCCACAGGAGACATGGAGCTGCCAGGGGTGGGATCAGGGAGAAGAATCCCCATCAGACAGGAACCTCTGGGAGCCAGGCCCACAAATGGTCACAGGCCAGTGAAGTGTTCCAGACAAGGGGGAAATATTGGCTCCAGAGTAAGAACACTGCAAACTCCAAATTACATCATACACATTGGACTAAATACATATTAAACACAATATTCCATTCATTTACTACCTGAGACTCGGCTCCACTCTCCATGTGGGGATGAGGCTTCCCAAAGCAGGAGTGACTACGACCTTAATGTCAAGGACAGACAACGCGATTATGCCCATTTTACAGATGAGATCGGCGGGGCTCAGAGAAACAAACTTGTAAGCAGGTGTTATTCCTCGTGCAGACCCCAGAGCTTAGCACCGACAAACATGCGTGGCCTGAACAAAGCAGCAAACCATGGGCGCCGGTTCCCCTCCCTCCGTGTGAAACGTTCTTGGTGTGGCCCTGGAGGGGTGCTGCTAAAACATCCTTGGAGCCTTAGTAGCAGAGGGTTCTCCGGGACAGCGAAGACATAGCCCCAGGCTGGCTGTGCTTTGGGGGAGAGGGGGCGGGGCCCCAGGAGGGGAGGGGCGGAGCCTCGGGAGGGCAGGGGAGGAGCCTCGGGAGGGGTGGGCAGGGTCAGCACTCTGAGGGATTCCCCAGCTCTGCCCACGCTGTCTGCTCCCTCCTGATTCAGAAGCTGTTGCTGTGGGTGATGAGCAGGTGCCGCCTGGAACTGGGGAAGCCACAGTCTATTTCTGACTCTCCCCTCTGAGAAAGCACAAGCGTGGCAGCCAGTTACAGCACTGCGTGGGCGTGGGAGCGACAGGAGAAAGAGAGGCACCTGCCCATCCGCCCGCCCCATCCCTGGGTGGTCCCCACCTGTGCACACAGGAGAGGGAGCTCCCCCCGCCTCCAGGGGGCTGTGGGCAAGATGGCAAGGTGGCAGAGCCTCCACATGGAGTGGGCAGGCTGGCCTGTGCATGAGGTTGGCTGCCCTGGAGGGTCACCCAGACACAGCGGACTTCTCCTGCAAGAAATAAGCCTTTTCTAGGTAAAGCCCCCAAGATCTGGGGGTTTCCACTGCAGCACAGCTGCACCTAACCTAGTACACGTGTGCACAGCTGGCCATGACTCTGGCCCTGTCTCCCAGGACACTGTGCAACCAAGGCCAGAGCCGCCTCCCCCTTGCTGCCCGCAGCCAGGTCCAGCCTGGAGCCCTCCCCAGCACAGGATCAGGGCTCCGGAGCCTCAGAAGTCATATGCAAGCTCCCCACTCCCTGAGCCCACCTGAGGTGAGGGAGGACAGCCTGGTCACCACCCCCAGCAGATGACCATAGTCCAAATCTAGCCAGCAGCCTCATCGCTGCCCCCATGGTACTTTTTAGAATGTGAATATGAAGCAAATGTTAATCAAATCAGAGTTTTTACTCTTAAAAACATCAGCTTCCCTTGAAGACATGGGAGAGCTGGCTCCTCAGATCCATCAGCACCCCTACCCACCCCCAGCTCCGCAGAGCAGCAGCCAGGCTGAGGGGGCCCTTGGTTCCTCGCCATCCCCACGGCCCACACCTCCCAGTGGCCTCACTTCCCCGTGGACACTCCACCTGCCTCACCCATGGGACCAGGCTCCTGAGTGAGTGGAGCCCCAGGAATCCCCTCCTTGTCCTGAGACCCCGTGACCCCCATCTGCCTCCCATACACACTGGAGGGGAGTGGCTGCATTCTCGGGAGCACCAGGCGTGGCGGGAAGGCGACCTGAGGACAGCAAGTCCAAACCTCAGCTCTGAGCCCAGTGGTGGACAAGTGGCCCTGGCTGGCCACCCAAGGAGCATCCGGCAGCTGGTGTGTCCCTCAGGGAGGCTCAGCGCACAGTCAGACTCCTTCCAGGCACACTCCTCTCCATCAGTTGGCTCACACAGTCTACAGGCACAGGCCAGTTCCTCTCTCTGAGCCCGTTTCCTCTCCTAAAATGGACTGACAATAGACACCCGTTGGGGTTGCTGTGCGGTAAGAGAAATGGCCCAAAAAAGCACCAACCAGGTGCCTGGCACTCCAGGCCTGTCTATGTCAGTGGCCATGTCCGAACTGTCCTTTGCACACCCCTCCTTGAGAGTCCCTTGGACAGCAAGGAGATCAAACCAGTCCATTCCATCCTAAAGGAAATCAACCCTGAATATTCATTGGAAGGACTGATGCTGAAGCTCCAATACTTTGGCCACCTGATGCAAAGAGCTGACTCATTGGAAAAGACCCTGATGCTGGGAAAGATTGAGGGTGAGAGGAGAAGGGGGCAACAGAGGATGAAGATGGTTGGATGGCATCAATGGATGTGAGTTTGAGCAAACTCCGGGAGATGGTGAAGGACAGGGAAGCCTGGCATGCTGAAGTCCATGGGGTTGCAAAGAGTCAGACATGACCGAGTGACTGAACAACATCATCATCAGACAGGAACTGAGCTGCAATCTCCCTAAGCAAGGCAGAACGCCTTCCTGGAGAGGAAAGCCTTAGTGGCAGACAGACAGCTCTCCGCCCCCAGGGATGCCGGCTATTTTGGGAGCTCCTCCCTGGGAATACCATCCTGCTCCACCACCAGCCTTGAGTCACCAAGGAGGATCTTGGTGTCCCTGCTGGGGACAGGGTTCCCCAGCAGAGGGGAGTAGGGGAGGAGGGGGTGTCTCCCTCCATCATCACCATGACTCCTGAGCCAGACGTGTGGCTCAAGAGCTGTGATCGAGAAGACAGCTCCTCTGCTCCCACAGATGCTGTCCGGGCGACGGGACCACCAGGGACACGTGGATGGGCTGGGGAGCAAGAATCAGGGAGGGGAGCCCTCTCCCGGAGGTAACATGAAGACGAGGCCACGGACAGACCAGAGCCAGGCTGCAGGCTCTGAGGGGTGCAGCTCATCCACGCTGAGAACAATAGACTCCCAGACCTTAGCCCCCTCTGTCCTTGCAATTACCTTGTGAGAATGAATTATCAGCCCACTGAGGGTTTATCCAGCGAGGTGCTGGCTGCTGGCCCCCCATCACGGCATCTCACAACCCAGGAACCCTAACCCCACCTCCTCACATGTCCCCATTGTCCAGCATCCGTAACTCAGAGGCTGGTGCCCACTGTCAGTCATACAGTCACCCCAGACCCCAGGGCCACCCTCTGCTCCTCTGGCTCCACATTCCCATTCCCCAAGGATCTCCAAGTCCACTGGGTTCTAGAGCTGATACCTCATATGTCCATCTGTCTCTCCATCCCCAGGCCACCAGCCTCTGCCAGCCTCCAGCTTCCTTGATGCCCCATGGCAGCAGGCTGGTCATGCTTCTGAAACATGACCCCCCACTCCCACCATGACTTCAAACCTGGGGTCCCCACCAAACTCAAGACAAGCCCCACAAGGTCAGCAAGTCTGCGGGGTCCCCTCCCCAGATTCTGTGCACCATGACGCTCACACTGAACTGCCCACACTGCCTCCCTCAGGCACAGCCATCCTGCTCCTAACTCAGGTCCACAAGCTCAGATGCTACACCCTCTTTACAACAAGAATTCGGTCTCATTTCCCTTACTCCAGTCCACCAACATG